>NW_006429112.1:43138-63311 GCF_000325575.1 Pteropus alecto | reverse complement strand
CCCTAAGTTCATTGAGCATTTTTATAACTATTGTTTTGCATTCTATGTCTGATAGGTTGCTCGCCTCAATTTAGTTTAGTTTTTTTTTTCCTGGAGTTTTTTCTGTTGTTTTATTGTGGCATGTTTCTTTCTTTTCTCTTTATAATTGCCACTCTGTGTTAATTTCTATACATTAGGAAGATTTGTTACATCTCTCAGCCTTGGCCAAGTGGCCTCATGTAATATGTTTCCTGTGTGGCCCAGTGGCAGAGTCTCCCTGATCACTTGTGCTGGGGGCTGTGTATGTTTCTGATATGGGTGTGCTTCTGTTGTAGCTAAGCCTTGGTTGCTGTTAATATGTCAGTGGATGGGATTGACTCTCAGGCTGACTGGCTGTGGGGATTGGCCCCACCCACAGAGTATGAGCTGCTGTATGGGGGCTGACTCCTTGGAGTGAATTTTGCCCCAGCAGCCTCTCATACCTGCTGAGACCACTCTTTATGTGTGACATTTATGGGGCTAATCATGTGTTTCTCTATTGTGGTCTGATGCCAACCTCTGGGTATGTTGGCTCTGTGACCCCTTGGGAGGTGTTTTCATGTAAGACAAGGTCAGTCACCTTCTGATCGCTCAAGAGTCCCTGGTAGGAGCTACAAAGCAATCCACAGATGGTTGCTGCCTATGCTAAATCTGGAGGCAAATGGCGAGACACACTGAGAGCGAAGGCCAATGACCCTTAGTACCAGGCCTGGGATGGCTTAGCAAAATGACAAGGGAAACAAGGGTCTGAGGATGTCTGCCAGCTTCCCATAAAATTCCACAGCTAAAATAGGCTTTGTGTGGTATGCAAGCTGAGTAAGGCAGGAACTCAAGGAGTTACTGCAGTTAAATGAGCAGATTTCACCCAACCAATGCAGATTCAGGTTTTATGCCAGTGCTGAATCTGTGGCTTTCTACAAAAGTCTCAGATTGCAACAAGGCCAGCCACTGCCAGACTCAGGCCCACGGACCCTGCGATCTACTTAAGAGTTACTGTAGCTTGGTCTTTCCTGAAATGTGTGAACCATGTATGGGCTGCATCAGCTGAGGGCTGTTGTTTGTTGTCATATGTGTTGGCCAAGGAAAACACAGGCTGGGATTGGCTGCCTGTAACTGACTTGCCAGGGGTAATTTGTGAGTTGGGTGGGGCAGAGTCTCAAGGAAACAATGGGTGAAACAAGCCAATCTCGCTGGGCCAATGTAGCTTCAGAATTGGTTGTGTGGGGAAAGGTTAACACAAACAATATGGTGCCCTTCTGTAGACTGCCCTGCAGGGACACCCAACAAAGAAACAATGGCAGCTGTCCCTCCAGTTCCCACTCTGGCACCACACAACTCAGTTTTTCCCCATATGTCTTTTGAGCCTCCTAAGCTGCTGACCTTTTGCCAGAGGCTGAGATGAGAGTGTGCATGTGACTGGGTCTGTGTTCAGACCCTTTAAGGGGAATATATGGTTTTCTGGTTCCTACTATCACATCCAGAGAGCCAGAATCCCCACTGATTGTAATAGTCAGATGTTGTGAGAACGTCTCTTCCTGAGACTGGTATCCTGAGCAGGGGAGTCCCAGTCTGAGGCTAGGGCTTCTAACTTTTTTATGGGGACATCTGCAACCACACTTTCTCCCAGTGCTCAACCTCCATGTACATGTGGAAGAAAAGTTCATTTTGCATCTCTGTCCCCTCATACCAGTCTCAATGTGGCTTTTTCTTTATATACCCAGGTGTATGTGTTACGATCAGCTAGACTTCAGGTGGTTCTCCAAGTTAATTGCTTTATATTTTGGTTGCAATTTTAATGTGGTCACGGGAAGAGGCAAACCCCACTTTTGTCTAGCCCTCCACCTTGACTGCACCAAGATTTTTAAAATATATAAAATACATAAAAAAGAAAATCAGCAAGTATGTATAAGATTTAAACAAAATGGTGGAAAGACTTAATTGATAGGTTTATAATCCAAAACATTAGCAACAGAAAAATATATATTCTTTTTAAGTACACATGAAACATTATTCAGATGAATGAATAAAGAAAATAGTATGTTCCTACAATAGAATATTATTCAGCTTTTAAAAAAAGATATCCTGCAATTCGTGACACGGATGAACCTAAAAGACATTATGCTAAGTTAAAAAGCTAGTCATAGAAAGAAAAACACTGCATAATTATACTTATAAAATATGTTGGATAGTCAAATTCATAGTAGCAGGAAATAGAAGCTTCTCTTCCTATATAGGACCCAAATTCACAGAAGCAGAGGCCAGAGGTGGGGGAAATAGAGAATTGTTTTTTATTGAATATAAAGTTTCTGTTATAAAAGATGAATAAGTTCTAGAGATCTGCTGTACATAGTACTTATAGTTAGAAATATGGTATTGTGCCCTCTAAAATATGCTAGGAGGCTAGATCTCATGTTATCTGATCCGATAGAGTAATACCTAATAATATCGCCACTAGATGGCAGAATGGAATAAGTCAGATCTGCAGCCGAGAGAGAGAGAGAGAAGAGAGAGAAACACAAGGAACTATTTGGAGGCAATAGATATGTTTAGTACCTTGATTGTAGTGATAGTATCATGGATATATGATTATCCCCAAACTCATCAAGATGTATACATTGAATGTGCACATTTTTTTGTATATCAATTATATCTTAATAAAGCTTTAAAAAATAATGAGATGTTTATCCATGAAGCAACATGAATAAATTTCAAAAGTTTAAAACTATATAGGTATGAAATGGATTCTAGACTTATCAGGGTGATCACTTTTTAAGTTATATAAATGTCTAATCATTGTGTTGCCCACCTGAAACTAATAAACTATTCTATGTCAACTGAAATTAAATAAATTAACACAAAAATAATAAAAATAAAACCATACAAAATGTTTTTTGACAAGTGGAATTCAGCTAAAAATCAATGCTGAAAGATCTCTCATATCTGGAAATTCAGAAATACAAATTCTGATAACTAATGTGTCAAATGGTCATTAGAAAGTATATCTAACCTACAAAGGCAAGCAGTATACCAAAATTTCTGATATACAGTGAAACCCATGCTTAAAGGAAATATTTAGCCTTAAAAACACATGTAAAAAATAACGGTTGACATAAAAAAAATAAAATAAAATCCTACTATTTTCACTGGCAATGGATAAACGTAGAGGTTATTCTGCTGAGTGAAATAAGTTAGACAGAGAAAGATAAATACCATATGATTTCACTTATATGCAAGATCTAAAGAACAAAAGGAACAAACTAAATAAAAACAAACTCACAGAAATAGAAGATAATTTGGTGACTGCCAGAGGAGAGGGTAGTTGACAGACTAGGAGAAAAAGGCAAAGGGTTGAAGAAGTACAAATTAGTCATTAAAAAATAGTCACAGGGATGTTGAATAGAGCATGGGGAGTATAGTCACTAGTATTATACTGGCTATGTGTAGAACCAGATGGGTGATAGAGTAATCTAGGGAATCATTTCATAAACTATATAAATGTCTAACCAATGTACTATATACTGAAACTAATTTAAAAAAGAATATACACTCATGCTAATAATAAAAATGCAAAATATTTATCTCAAGGAAAAAAATGGCATAGGTGATAGCAGCTCTGTTCATCCCTCTGGTCACCAAAACAAAGTTGTGACAGAAACCAGTGGCAAACAGCAAGGAAAATCACCTGGGATCTAGATGAGCAAGCCAAACAACTAGGGAGAGAAATAAGAAATCAATCTTCAATGGGAGGAGGTAGGATGGGGAAAATACATGAAGCTGCCCCATCCTGAGCAGCTGAGTGAGACAGAGGCCATAGCAGCGAAAGTGGAAGCCAGCAGCTGCAGATGCCTCTTAAAGGAGCCATGTCTGTGAGTGGACTTTCACGGTGACGGACCTGCCCTCTCTTAGCCCCTGTAGCAGTTAGTTATGCAGGGGGCACCAGGGACTTACAAGGGGACACTGAGTTATCAGAGTGTGGGCTGAGGCAAGACTCACTATGTACAGATGGGCCGGAGGTATTCATTGTTATTCTGTTAGGCGTTCCCTACTACAAGTGCACTGTCACAGCACCACCATAGCTAGTCATCAAATTGGATAACAGAGGTCGCTCTGCCCAGAAGATTCCTTGAAACTCCACCTCCTCAAACTCAGTTATGCAGGGGGCACCAGGGACTTACAGGGGAACTCTGAGTTGACAGAGTGAGGGCCGAGGCAAGACTCACACTATACAGATGTGCCGGAGATATTCATTATTCCTCTGTTGGACCCTCCCCTCTCCCAGTACGTTGTTGAAGCGCCACCATAGCTGAGACGTCATCAAACTGGATAACAGAGGTCGCTCTGCCCAGAGGATTCCTTGAAACTCCATCTCTCTCAACTCGCAGCCACACCCAAGCCATATCCAGGTGTGTCCTCACTTAGTGAATTGCCCCTTGCTGAGCAGTGCCTAGACTCTCACTGGTGGCAGATGGCCTCAGTTTCTGTAGTGGCTTTTTGAGGCAACTGTAAGCACAGCATCTGGGGATTGCTTGCTGAATCTTAACAGGCGACCCTGGAGGGGCACAGGCTGGGGCTAAATTTGGCCTGCAGGTGAACTCCTCTCAGGACTGTGCCACTGGAAACCTACCGCACAAAGCCGCACTAATAAGACCAGGAGATTTAAGAGTTTTGCTTAGTACATAGAAACAGACACAGAAAGGCAGCCCAAATGGGAAGCCCAAAAGATGCAGAGAACAGAACGAGATCCAGAAATAATGGAGTCAAGCAATCTAACAGATGCAGAGTTCAAAACACTGGTCATAAAGATGCTCAATGAACTTACGGAAAGTGTAGATAAATTCAATGAGAACTTAACAAAGAGATAAAATAAAACATAAAAATGAAAATGGAAATTATAAAAGGGAACCAATCATAAATGAAGAACATATTATCTGGGGTGAAAAGTATTTTAAATGAAATAAATAGAGTGAATAAAGAAGAGGATCAAATTATCTATATAGAGGATGGGAAAGCTAAGGCCATCCAATCAGAATGACAAGAAAAAAGAAGCCAAGACTATAATAATAATTGAAGGAGCCTATAGGACACTATTAAATGTAAAAATATCCATGTTATAGGGATAATGGGGCTGAGGTGGGGGGAAGATGTTGAAGAGCTATTTCAAGAAGTAATGATGGAAAATTTCCCTCACCTGGTGAAGAAAATAGACATAAAACCCCAGGAAGCTCAGAGAGTCCCCAAAACCAGAAACCCAAAGAGGCCCACATAAGATGCATCATATTTAAAATGCCAAAGGTTAAATAAAAAGAGAGAATCTTAAAAGCAGCAAGAGAAAACCAGTTACTTACCTACAAGGGAGCTCCCCTAGGACTGGCAGCTGATTTCTCAAAAGAAACCATACAGGACAGAAGGGCTTGGCACCAAATGTGTGATGTGATGAAAACCCAGGATCTACAACCAAGAATACTTTATCCAGCAAAGCTATCATTTAGAGTCGAGGTACAGATAAAGAGTGTCCCAGACAAAAATAAGCTAAGGGAATTTATCAATACCATGCCAGTATTATGGGAAATGTTGAAGGGACTTCTTTAAGTAAAAAGAACATGTATGAAAAACAGGAATAAAGAATGGTAATAAATATCTTCTTATCAACAAGTATCTCAAATGGAAAAGAATTAAGTGTGTCAGCCAAAAGATAGAGTGGCTGAATAGATAAAAAAAAACAAGATCCTTACATATGCTGTCTGCAAGAGACTCACTTCAGATTAAAAGACACACACAGACTAATCGGAAGGGGATGGAAAAGGACATTGCCTTTGTGGACCTAGAGGGTATTGTGCTGAATGAAATGGGTCAGATAGAAAGGCAAATATTTCATGATTTCACATACATGTAGAATCTAAAGAACAACATCAACAACAACAAAGGCAGTAATAAACTCATAGATGCAGAGATTATTTAGAAGAATACTAGATGGAGGGAGCTTAGGGGAATAGCAAAAAAATAGGCAAAGGGATTAAGAGGTACAAATGGATAGTTGCAGAAAACACATGGAGATGTAGAGTGTAGCAAGGTGAAGATGGTTAATAATGTAATAAATATCTAAGGGGAAAAAGAGGTATTATATTCAGTGGGATGATCACTTTGTGAGTTATGTGGGTCACTGATCACTATGCTATACATTTGAAATTGGTATATTTTTATATGCCAACTATAATTAAGAAAAAAAGCTCATTGACTTGTACAATGTAAATACAAGCAACTAATTGTCTATTATATTTCATAAAGGCGGAAATAAAAGCAAATTTCTTAAAAAAAAGAACTAAGTAAATAAAATTTGAAATAAAAGAGTAGTAACTATAGACTCTACGGAAATATTAAGGATTATGAGAAAGTACTACAAGCAATTATATGCCAAGAAATTGGACAATTTGGAAGAAATAGATCCATTCCTAGAAATATACTACCTTCCAGAACTGATCAAGGAGAAACAGAAAATGCGAACAGTCTGATTACTACCTATGAAATTTAATCAGTAATCAAAAAACTCCCTAGAAACAAAACTCCTGAACTTGATGCCTTCACAGGTGAAATTTAACAACCATTCAAAGGAGAATTTACACCTAGTCTTCTCAAACTATTTCAAAAAATTGAAGAGGAGGACAGACTCCCAACTCCATTCTACAAGGCTACTATAACCCTGATTCCAAAATGGTCCAAAGATATTACAAAAAGCAAAACAAAACAAAATGAAAGAACAAAAAACCCCCCCAAAACTATAGGCCAATATCCCTGAAAAACACTAATGCAAAAATCCTCAACAAAATATTAGCAAACTGAATTCAGAAATATATTAAAAATATCATACACCATGATCAAGTTGGGTTTATTCCTGGGATGCAAGGTTAGTTTAATGTCAGCAAATCAATTAATGTGATACATGACATTAACTAATTGAAAGATAAAAATCATATGATTATCTCAATAGATGCAGAAATAGCATTTGACAAAATCCAGCATCCATTTATGAGAAAAACTCTCAGCAAAGTGAGAATAGAGGGAACATACCGTAACATGTTAAAGGCTACATATGAGAAACCTACAGCTAACATTATACTCAACGGGGAATGGCTAAAAGCATTTTCCTTAAGATTAGGAACAAGACAAAGATGCCTGCTTTACTACTCCTCTTCAACAATGTATTGGAGATCTTAGCCACAATAATAAGACAAGAAAGAGATAAAAAATTATCTGAATTGGAAAGGAAGAAGTAAAACTCTTGTTATTTGTCAATGACATGATACTATATAGAGAGAATCCTAAAGATTCCACAAAAATCTGTTAGATCTGATCAATGAATTCAGTAAAGTAGCAGGATGCAAAATCAATATTTAGAAGTCAGTGGCATTTTATACAGGACAAGTAATAACAAGTGTTGGAGAGGATGCAGAGAAAAAGGAACACTCACACACTGTTTGTGGGACTGCAAATTGGTACAGCCACAATGGAAAACAGTATGGAGTTTCTTGAAAAACTGACTTGATCTACCATATGATCCAGCAATCCCTCTACTGAGTATTTACCCCAAAGATTCGAAAACATATCTGAAAAGATATTTGCACATCGATGTTCATAGCAGCATTATTCATGGTGGCCAGGACATGAGAGCAACTGGAGTGTCCTACAACAGACGATTGGCTAAAGAAGCTATGGTACTACAATGCAATATTACTCAGGCATAAGGAGAGATGAAATACTGCCATTTGTGACAACCTGGATGGACCTCGAGATAATCATGCTAAATGAAATAAGCCAGACAGAAAAAGTCAGACACCACATGATATCACTTATATGTGGGATATAAACCTAAAAGTGACAAAAAAAAAAAAAAAAGAGGACAAATAGAGACTCATGGATACGAACAATAGACTAGTGGTTCTAGTGGTTACCAGAGGGTAGGGGAGAAGGGGGGAGGAGGGTGGTAGATGGGGTAAAAGGGATCAAATATGTGGTGACAAAAAGAAATCTAACTATGGGCAGTGAACATACAACACACACACACACACACACACACACACACACACACACACACACATATGCCTTATTGTTAAATTGTACACCTGAAACTTACTAGATTTTGTTAACCAATGTTACCATAATATAATATAAAAAAAATAAATAAAATAAAGTGGCCATACTACCCAAAGCAATCTGTCGCTTCAATGCGATCTCTATTAAATACCAATGAGATTTTTTAGAGAGCTAGAACAAATAATTCTAAAATTTATATGGAATCGTAAGAAATCCTGGATAGCCACGGCAATCTGGGGAAAGAATAACAAAGTAGGCAGTATCAGACTACCTGATATCAAACTGCAAGGCTATAGGGTGGATAAATGCACAGGTAGAAGATAGATAATAGATATATGGATGGATGGATGGATGAACAGATATGTAGGTAGGTACATAGAGAAATGATAGATAGATAGATAGATAGATAGATAGATAGATAGATACATAGATGATAGATAACTAGAGATAAATAGATGAATGGAACAGAATAGAAAGCCTATAAATTAATCCTTGCCTATATGGTCATTTGAAATATGACAAAGGAGGTAAGAATATACAATGGGGTACAGATGGTCTCTTCAACAAATGATGTTGGAAAAACTAGATGAATACATGCAAAAACAAAACAAAACAAAACAAAACAAAACCACTGGACCACTTTATACAAGAATAGACTCAAAATGAATTAAAGACAAATGTAAGACCCGAAACCATAAAACTTCCAGAGGAAAACATAGGCAGCAAATTCTCTGATACTGCTATTAATAATTATTTTTCTGATATATCTCCTTAGGCAAAGGAAACAAAAGAAAAACAAATGGGATAAAATCAAACTAAAATGTTTTTGCACAGCTAAAGAAACTATCAACAAAATGAGAAGAGAACCTACTACATGGGAGAAGACATTTGCCAATGATACATTAGATAAAAGGTTAAAATCCAAAATTTATAAAGAACTCATACATCTCAACACCAGAAAAACAAACAATCCAATTTAAAAATGTCAGAAGACTCGAATAGGTATTTCTCAAAAAGGAAATCCAGGTGGCCAATAGACATATTGAAAAGATGCTCAAGGTCACTAATAATCAGAGAAATGCAAATTAAAGCCACAATGAGATATTACCTCACACTTGTTAGAATGGCTATCATCAATAAATCAAAAAACAAGTGTTGGTGAGGTTTCGGAAAAAGAGAATCCTCATATACTGTTAGTGAGATTATAAATTGATACAGCCAATATGGAAAACAGTTTGGAAATTTCTCAAAAATTAAAAATAGAACTTTTTCATGACCCAGCAATTGCACTTCTGGGTATTTATCCAAAGAAAACCAAGACATTTTTTGTAAAGATCCACACACTCCTACGTTCACTGCAGCCAAGATACGGAAGCAACCTACGTACTCATCAATACACAATTGTACAAAGAAATGATGGTACATATAATGGAATATTACTCAGCCATAAAAAATGAAATCTTACCATTTGCAACAGCATGGGTGCACCTAGACGGTATTATGCTGAATGAAATACGTCAGACTGGGAAAATTATGACTACTTGAACTGATTGCTATTGAACTGAAAATTAAAAAAATATTGTTTAGAATTAACATCTCTATCTTAGCTTATCTGCACCAATAGTAATGCCTTCCTTCTACTGATGTAATTGCCCCTTCCCTTTCTCATAAACACCCCCTTTTCTTTGTCTCCTAATCAAAACACTATTTGGGCTTCTGCGTGAATCAGTGATTCCCAAATAGCTATACTTTTTGATCTCAAATAAATACTTGTTGCTTCTCACTTTGAAAGGACTTTTATTTTTAGATTTACAACTTTAATTCCATTAACCTTGATTTATATGGCAGCAGTTGTCAAATATTTTATTTTCTTTAGTAAATTTAATATTTTAAATAAATTTATCTAATAGAGTGAATATTTATTTTATATATTTTATTTCCCCTTTTCATTGCTCAACTTTGCTATTAGGGTTGGAGGCTGGCAATGTCAGTTGACCTTAACCCAATCAGAAATTGCAATTATTCAAGACTAGTTTAAATCCATATGATGGTTGTATTATTTTTTAAATTTTGTATTCACTTATATTCTTACAGTATAGGGCTTTAGAATGTGAGGTTTTAGGGTTTCAACCTAAAGACTGTGGTGTTTATTCCATCTTTTGTCTCCTTAGGCCCATGATTCTGTGGAAGGTTCTACTCAGCCTTGTGTTGTCTCAGGCAACATGTTTGGAACTGGCAGACACCTGTAGGTGAAGGAAATGTTGTTTCCAATGCCAGCTTGGTTTCACCTCTCAGCATTTCTATCTTTTCCTGGGTCAAAGCCCTCCAATTTTTCACTGTCTTCACAGCTCTCAATTCTCTTAGCACATTTAGGTAGACACCATTACAATGGAGACATTTATTTTCCCTTGTTACAGAGATCATATGTGATAATAATGGTGGTGGTTGTTCTAATGATACCAGAAGCTAATAATTTTTATTATTTCTTGTGTGCTTCTTTTTACACACACCTCATTAAATTCTCCCAATAACACCACCTAAGAAGTGATAAAATTGTTCTCATTTCACAGATGTGGATGCCAAATTCACAGAATTGTGCAATTTGTTCAAGTTATATTCATATAGAGCCTGGAAGCCTAATATAGTCTTGTTTCAATTAATATACTTTTAGTGACTTTTTGGGAAAAGAAGGACTTAGAATGTTATTCAACTTGGAGAGTTGATTTAAAAGGAAAAGTTAGGAACTGGAAAAGTTAGGGAAATGAATAAGCAGAGGCAGAAGTAGTCCCTTTCATGGTTAGCAGAAGATATGTTAGCAGGTCTTCTAAATCTTAGTAAAACCCAAAGCATAAAATAAATATATATGTGTTTACATAACTATAAATAAATGATGAATAAATTTAAAAAGTAGGAGAACAGGACAAATCTTCCTTATACAAGAATTCCAAATAATTTATGTAGAAGATCCTCTTCCTTGGGTTGGAACTTGATTCCCTCCCCTTGAATTGAGCTAGACTTAGTGTCTTACTTTCAATGAATAGACTGTAGAGAGGTAAAATAGTAACTTTACCATAAAAAAAAACCTGGCAGACACAAGCTTAATGAAATCATCAAGGTTAACATTACCACTCAAAAATCATATTTATATAATGTGCCCCTGATATAATGTCATGAGCAGGGCATGCTGCCTCTGCAGCATTCTTCCCTCAAAACCACAACCCCAAACTAATGAGAAAAGCATCAGAGAAATCCAAAGTGAAAAAAAATTCTACATAATATCTGACCAATACTCTTTGAAATTATCAAGGTCATGAAAGTACGGACAGACTGAGAAGTTGTCACAGATCAGAGAAGACTAAGGAGACATGATAACTAAATACAGTGTGTTAAGTTGGATTGAAACTTTGAATCGAAAATTGATATTAGTGGAAAAACAAGTGAAATCTGGAGAAATCTACACTTTAGTTAATGATAACATACTAAAGTTCATTTCTTAGTTCTGGGAAATTTACCAGAGTTATTTAAAATGTTAATTTTAGGGGAAGTGAGGTAAAGTTATATAGGAGCTCTACACTTATAATTGAACTTTTTCATTAAATCTAAAATTATTTCAAAATAAAACATTTATTTAAAAAAAAGTCTTAGTAAAATCTAAAAAAATTCAAGAGTTCCTAAAGTATACTACCTATGAAGATAACCTACACAAGTGTGTGCCTCATAAAATAGCACTTACTCTGAAGGCATACGCTCTATTATATAAACTAAGAACAACTGAAAAATAAATTCCGGAAGTATAAACAGTAGAAATAAAAATTATAAACAAATGGACAACATGTTGAATGAAATGGAATGAAAAATAAAAAGGCTGAAATTCATTACTAAATCTATTATTCAAATACTTTGTCATTGGAAAACTTCATGTACCTTTGAGAAGTGTCAACTATCCTGGTTGGAAATGATCAGAAAAGTGGCACTTGAAGTAGTAAGAAACCAGTCTTATGCAATGGCCACTCCATCTTTTGCTATACTTACTAATAGTACAAGAAATAAAGAGACAGGAATCTTTAGGCATAGACTATAAGATATCATAGACTGGGAAGTGTGAATAAAGAAGGGTAGGAAGTTGTGGTTATGAATTCTCCAGACTCTGTAAATGAAGCTTGGCAGTCAACATGCAAGTGTGTCAGGTGTTCCAGCTTGGGATGAACAGTGTCTGTCTTCAGGATTCAGATATGAGGGAATTTGTGGGCTGGACACATCTGATTCATAGAAAATCATAGACATGTGGATAAAAACTAAAAGTTATTCATTTCAGTTTAAACATGAAGATTGTACTTTCCAAATTTAAATTACATTAATTAAATTAAATTCTGTACTGGACAGCACAGAATAGGATCTTTCCATAGCAGTTCTATTAGACAGCAATATTCTAAAATGTGGTTAGCATAACTTAAAACTCTTTAAGCTACATAACAAAGATGTATCTAAAAGTGGTGATAAAGACAGGAATTTCCATTTGAATTTAGCACTTTGAGGGGCTCAGGGCATACTGTAGTACTTTGGAGGATGTGGAACCAGTTCATGTCAATAACCATGATTGTAATGATACATGACAGGCAGTGACCGAGGACATGGGAGATAGTGCCAGGAAGTTTCCCATAGGTATTTAAAAATGGGAGCTAAATGGACTCATTGGTGAGTTCATGGAAAAATCACAAAGGTTCACTTAAAAATAATTATTTAAGACTTTGAGGGCTCTGAAGGCAATGCAATGAGAGGTAAAGGCAATGAACAGAGCAATGTAGATTAATATGATCAAAAAGATTTCTTCTTGTATCCTTCTTCTATGGTTATCTGGGACAGCACTGGCTTCATAAGTTCATATGAAGGGGAATCTCTTTGTAAAATAATTAGACCTCAGAGAAAAAAATGAAAATAAGCTTTAGAATATGACTTGGAAGGAGAAAAGCTAGAATATATAAACCTTCTGGAAATTAACGATAGGAAGGAGTTGGCTGTGTGGGCAGAGTTGGAAGATCAAATAATTGCTGAATAGATGAATGAGACTTAGAAAAGACCCAGTTGTGTAATTATATAGGACAGTCTGGGCACTTAAATCTCTCCACCTTTTTTCTGTACCTATGGTGAAAGAGCAACATGTTCATATTAAAAGATGAGATTTTATTATACAAATCTTTAGTTTGCTATTGAATGTTTATAGATATAATAGGAGTTAACATTATTTTATAACTTCTGTTAACATTTTATTAAGTTGGCATTGTTTATTCTAATATCATTAAAGTTGTAAATCAGACATCTTTGAAGGAAATACAGGAAGGTCAGGAGAAAATTACAGTTTCAATAGTAGCCAATTGGACATGTCATTACATTCATATAAATTTATTCAGAATTTCTATTTTAAATAAATTGTAGATGATTTCCCCCCTCATCATTTTCTTACTTAGGAAGAGCGATTTGTCTAAAGCACATCTTGTAATATGTTTCCAGTGAATTTTTTGCTTTTGGCAAGAAGGTTAGCAAAAGGGGATCTGTGAGTATGACTAGGCCATCATCAGAAAAAAGCATAGGAGGGGGAATTTCTTTTTAAAAGAGATCTGGCCAGAAACAGTAAGTATTTTTAGTCTAAAATGTTGGTTAGAAACTAGTGGTTTTGTCAAGCTAGGAGGAAATAATTATACCATGTTATATGCCAAAAAATTAAAATTAATGTTAGGTATTTTTTCCTTTGAAATTTGTCTTCTGCATGATTTTGATTTAGAAGAAATTTTACTAATGATTTTGGTAAGTTTTGTTGGATCGTTACCAGAAATTCTTTTGGGTTTTACCCAGTTCATTGTGGATTCAGTAACCTCAAAATTGAAAAATAGTGTGTAATTATTTTTACTGATTAATAGTGCAATCTCTTGTGGAATAATACAATTATTTTATTCTCTAATACCTGTTTGCTTTGTTTTATTCTAAACTTCCTCAAATTAGTGTAGTTACTTGTAACATTGAAGTTAGTCATATGTCATTACAATGTTTTGACTATTATGATTTTTGTGGGTTGGTATGTATTTTCTTCAATCTCTATCCTTGTCTACAGTTCATAATGGTATTATGAAACCAAGGGAGATTTAAAGAACAATTTATAGCTTTAAATGTATTTGTAGAGGAGAAAAAGTGTTGAAAATAAATAATCTAGAATTTACTCAGGAAGCAAGTAAAAGAACCATAAAATGAATCCAAAAGTGTAGTAGACAGGAAATCAATATGAAGGCTGTATTATTAAAGTAGAAATTAAGAGAAACCTTTTAATAAAAATTATCAAATAAGTCACAAATTGTTTTTTTTTAGAAACATTAATAAAATATAAAAGTAAATTCTAGTAGGTTTGATGAAAAAGATAATGGACAAATAAACAACACTGGGATTTAAAAAGTGGGTGCTAATGGATGTAGTAAAGAGTAAAAATGAATAAAAGAAGACATAACTTTATTTCAAGTTATTTGAAGTCAAAATGAGATGGAAATTATATTGAAATTATAAATGACTACAATAAGACTCAAAGAAAGAAAAAACTCTAAGTATGCCATTTACCATAAAAAATACTGAACCTGATGGCAGTTATAACTAACCTCAAAGGTCCTAAGCTCTGATGTGTTGATCACTTTCAGGATACAAAAAAAGACAATAAAAATTGTAGTCATTATGAGGCTAGGATATCATAACACAAAAACTTAACAACCTGACAAAAAAGCAAGCAAGCAAACAAACAAACAAACTTTGAAACAAATAAAAACAAAACAAACAAATAAACCAACACTCACTAGCTGTTATCCAAATTTACTTATGAATGGAAGTAAATTTAGATGTACATAGTTTTCACCAGGAATGTAGGAATAATTGAACATTAGAAAATCCATTAATGTAGTTGTATATATTAACAGATTAAAGGGGAAAATGCATATCATTTTGTATATATTCTGATCTGATCCAATCTGTTTTCTTTATAGAACAGATTAAACAATAAATTAATGTAGAAAGAATTCAGCCATTTAGATGGATAAAAACAACATGCTAAATAAATATAATACTAGAGTATAAATTTTCCATTGAGCCCCACTTATCCAAAATGATATCCAGCAAAAACAAAACAAAGCAAAGCAAAATATACATAAAAAATGATTTATTGGCAGAAAAACCAGGGAATCCTGCGAAAGGTAGCCATAGTGAGCCATTATGATCTCCCACATATTCCTGGCAGTTCAGAAAGATGTCCACATGTACAAGGATGTCCACGTATTTATGTAGATGCAAAATGAATACAGGTGTTATGTTTTTGTTAATTTCATCCTTTTTATTGATTACTTTTTGATATTTTTGTAACTGCTAGAATCTTTCTCCATTTATTTAGATCTTTAACTATTCTCAGAAATCTTTTTTAGTTTTTACTTGCATTTTTTAAATTAAATTTGTTTCTATGTTTTATTCTTTTTGAGGCTTTTATGAATAAAACTGCTTTCTTAGTTTTATTTTAAAATTATTTATTGTTAATATATAGAAATATAATTGATTTGGGTAGGTTTAGCTTGCATCTTGTTAATAATTTATTGTACTTTTTAATTCCAGAATTTTTATTTATTTATTTTTAAAAATATTTTCTATTTATTGATATTCTCTATTTGCTGCATCATTGCTTTCATATTTTCCTTTAATTCTTAAATGTGGGCTTTATTTTTTGAAATATTTAATGTTCATTTTTTTCCAGCTTTGAAGTTTTTTTTGCTATGTCTAACACTTGAGCAATTCTGTAACTTCTTTTTGCCCTGCATATAGTCACACTTTCTTCTTTCTTTTTATGGCTCCTTTTATATTGTTGAAAAATACGTGATGTTATGTTGATTCTGATCTCCCCATGCTGTTGCTTTATTTCTTTGTATGTGTGGTTAGTGCCTTACCTTGACTAATTCTCTATAGTCTGGCTCTCTGACAGTATGTGGCCACAGATGTCTCTACTATTTTTTTAAATTCTTGTTTTTCTTTTTAAACCTCTTTTATTTTTTTATTTTTTTAATTTTTTTTTTAGGGATTACTCCTGTGTTAGCATAAGTTAGTAAGCTGTGTTCAAATACCAAGCCTGTAAGTCTTCTACCCTTCCCCAACAGATTTCTGTTTGAGTTGGGGCGTGTATTCAAAGATCAGGAAGTTTGCAAGTCAGACTTGACATTTACTTTTTCTTCTACTTTCTTGCATCTCTTTACAGAATGTGCACAAGCCTCCTGTTTATCCAGGGACCTGCTGAAAGCTGGAGTTGATTATTTCTGATCTCTGGAGAATGCATGCATGCAACCTTGTACATGTGGACATCTTTCTGAACTGCCAAGAACATGTGGGAGATCATCATGGCTCACTATGGCTACCTTTCGCAGGATTTCCCTCTAAATTTTCTTGCTAGTTTGCTAGTATATTGCTTACTCCATTGAGTGTTTCACCCTCAGACTAGCTGGGAGATTAAACTTTTCCATTTGCCTTTGAGTTTACTATTGGTCTTAAGAAATTACCCCTGGGTTTGGGTTTCTTTCTACTCCTCTCTAAATTGAGTTAGCCACTTCCAGCAGGAAAGTTTCTGATTTCCCTGCCCTGGTAGAACTGCACTGAGGGTACTGGACATGGGAAGCTGATGAGAACAGTTCTGATTAGAACTTTAGCTGTGCTTACCGCAGGTTTAGTAGTTTTTCTAGAATAAACACTTTTCAATTTGTTGTATGACTATGATACATTTCCAGAGTCTTTACATGGTTGTCTTTGAAAATATTGTTTTATCATTGTTTAGGGAGTAGGGATTAGCCAAGCTCCTTGTTACAATATTTTGAATGTTCCCTATACTAGAGAAATCGGAGAGTCAGAATTGCTGCAGCACCTTTTTGACTGTATGGTCTTAGAATGCATTGTGAACATTTCTACTTACTTAAGGGCTTAGTGTCATGCACAAAACCAAAAAACTTCAATAAAAGCTTAGTTGGATATGTAAAACGGACTTGGGAGCCTGTTGGATGGCGGGGTAGTAAAGTGAAGTACTCGAGCTTTAGCTCACATCTCTGTAACATGGTGGGAGGTGTGGGAGAAAGACCCCATGTTACTCAGAGTTTATCTTAGAGGCTGTCATTCTGAAAGTGTTGGCTGAATAGCACATATAAACCTGGTATCTCAGTGAATTGATAGATTAATGAGTTCTGGCATATCCATTACTGAGTTTGAGATTTGCAGATGCTGCATGTTAACACAAGAGGACTACATTATTATCAGATAATCAGCATCCTGAATGCGTTACCTAGAAAGAATATGATATAACTTTTAGCAGAGTATATTATGGAAGTCAGTGCATAATCATATCTTAAAATATCTTTTGCCCATTTTCAAAGAAAATATATACTTAAAACAGAGAAGCAAATTTTAATGATATTTGAGAAGTTTTGTGTTATGAAATACATGTGAATTGTGATCTTTTCAGTTCCTCGGATAGGATATACTCCCTGTATTTGCTGAATCTTTGCATATACTGTGCTCTCTTTTTCAGGTTAACTACTAATATTTCCTCATAAAGCAGATCTATTATCACTTTCTGGGGATCCCTCCTGATCTGCCAGACTTGGTCCATTCCTCTTATCATTTGTTATCATAGCACTGTGTAGTTTTAAATTCAGTGTTTATGACAGTTGTATTAATACATTCATTTGTATAAATCTTTTCATTCACACTAAACTTCACCAGGATAAGGACTTTATACCTCCTTCTCTATTCTTAATTTACTCTTCCATTTTATTCTCTGCTCTTAGTAAAATGACTGACATATAGTAAATCTCATGACTATTTATTTAATAAACAGTGGGAAAGAACCAAGGCTTCTGGTCAAAATGGTGGAGTAGGTAGACGCTGAGCTTTCCTCCTCTTTCAATAGCCATCATTGAAAGTCTGGCTGAACAGAAGTCCTACAACTGGGGACACAGAGAAGAAGCTACCTCGAGGTTGGTAGGAGAGGTAGAGTCATGGAACTGGTTGATCCTACATCTGCACATGGCTATTGAAAATTGCGAGGGATATCTCAGCTGCCGAGATCCCCTGGAGGAGCAAGGAGTCCTAGGCACACTCCTTAGCTCAGGGTTCCAATGCTGCTGAGAAGAATCCCCATGACTTCTGGCTGTGAAAATCAGCAGAGATTATGGCTGAGTGAGATGAAGAATGGTTGTAGTCTTAGGCATTACTCTTAAAGGGCCCTCAGCAGACTTGCTTGCTGATGGACTCACTCTGAGCTCTATTGCTAGGGCAGCAACTTGGAAGATGTTAGGAATACATGGAGAAGAATCAAGTTGTCTGGTTTCAGGGCAAGGGCTGGAGGAACAGATTTCTTCCAGACACAAATGCAACAAAGGGAATTGTTTCTTTGTTGATCTCTCCCCAGCCCAGATTGCAGACTCAGGTAGCTGCCATATCTGAGTCTCCATCAACATGGCTTAGGTGGTCGCCCCACCCTGGTGATTCCCTGAGATCCTGTCTCACTCAACTTGCGGTCCCACTCAAGCCCTTGTGAGTGGATTTTCCATAAAAAAAAAGCCTGTCTTGGTTCATCCTGCTAACTTTCCTAAATTCTCTTAAAGTTCACAAACCTGCATCATTTGGCCTTGATATGCCCTGTCCCTCTTGCTGAGCAGCCTCAACCCCCCAGCACTAGTGGCAGCTGGCCTCAGTTTGCAGCTTGGACTCTCAAGGCAAATAGAAGCACAGTGTGGGTGGTAGCCATCTGCAAATTTTTTGGTGGCTCACGTGAGGTGGCCCTGGGCAGGACAGTCTGTGGCTGAACTTGGCCTTTGGTGGGGTCCCTCTACAGAGGCCTCAGCCTGCATATCAGGTGGTCAGCTTGAGTCTGAGAAGAAGTACCACCCAGGGTCACATACAAGAATAATATACCCAAAGGGCAGACTGGGCAGGCACCAAATCCCTGTTAAAGTGAATTCTACTCTGTAGGGTCAGCTCCTACACCATGGTTCCTCCACTGTAGTCACTGGCCAGTCCTTACAACATATCAGCCTGAGGATTAATCCCTCCCGTTAACATGCAAATAGCAACCAAGGCTCACCTACAACAGGGGACACACACAATCCATACAAGGGACACACCTAGAGCACCTGACTCAGGTGACCATGGAGACTGCGCCACTGGGCCCCACATTAAGCCATTCTACTAAGCACCCCTGCCTAATACGTAGAAACAAACACAGGGAGGCAGTCAAAGTGGAATGACAAAGAAACATGTCTCTAATGAAAAAACAGAACTAAACTCCAGGAAAAGAACAACAACAACAAAAAAAAATGGAGACAAGCAATCTACCAGATGCAGAGTTCAAAACACTGGTTATAAGGATATTCAATGAACTTAGAGAAAGAGTAGATGAACTCAGTGAGAACTTTAACACAGACGTAGAAAACATAAAAGTGGAGATAGGAAAGATAAAATAGAACCACTCTGAAATGAAGAATAAAATAACTTAAATGAAGAATACACTAGAAGGAATCAACAATATAGTAGTTGAAGCAGATGATTGAATCAGAGATTTGGAAGACAAGGCAGTGGAAAACACCCAATCAGAATAGCAATAAAATATAAAACAAATCAAAACAAAACAAAACAAAACAAAAAGGGATAGCTTAAGGAGCCTCTGGGACTTGGATAAAGAAGTTATGGTTCATATACAATGGAATATTACTTGGCCATTAAAAAAATGAAATCCTCTCATTTGCAATGACATGGATGGAACTAGAGGTTATTGTGGTGAGTGAAAAAAGGTCAGACAGAGAAAGATAAATGCCATATGATTTCACTTACATGCGGAATCTAAGGAACAAAAAGAATAAACTAAAAACAGACCCACAGATATAGAGAACAATCTGCTGATGGCCAGAAGGGAGTGAGGTTGTGGGGCTGGGAGAATGGGGTGAAGGGTTAAAGAAGCACAAATTAGTAGTTGATAGATGGTCACGGGGATAGGGAGAACGGCATAGGGAATGCA
>NW_006429112.1:38833-42713 GCF_000325575.1 Pteropus alecto | reverse complement strand
TTAATGAAATTATATGGGTTTCAAGTGTGCAATTCTATAACACATCACCTGTATATTGTATTGTGTGTTCACCATCCAAAGTCAAATCTTCCATCACCATATATTTCACGCTCTTTATTCTTATGTAACACCCCTCCCTTTCCCTCTGTAACCACTAAACTGTTGTCTGTGTCTATGAATTTTCATTTGTCTTGTTCATTTGTTGCTTTTGGTCTTATATCCCACATCTAAATGAAATCACATGCTTCTGAATTTTTTTCTGTTTGACTTATTTCACTTAGATAATCTCAAAATACATCCATGTTGTCGCAAATGGCAACATTTCATCTCTTATTATGGCTGAGTAATATTCCCTTGTATATATGTACCACCTCTTCTTTATGTACATTTTATATATATTTTTATTAAATTTATTGGGAGTGACACTGGTTAATAAAATTATATAAGTTTCAAGTGCACAACTCAATAACACATCATCTGTATATTTCATTCTGTGTTCACAATTCAAAGTTGAATCTTCTTCTGTCACCATATATTTGATACCCTTTATTCTTTATACCTCTATCCTCTCCCCTTCTCTCTGGTAACCACTAAACTGTTGTCTGTGTCCATAAGTCTCTATTTGTTTGTCTTGTATGATTGTCATGTTTGTTGATGCTTTCAGTTTTATATCCCACACATAAGTGAATACGTATGGTTCTCAGCTTTTTCTGTCTGACTCATTTTGCTTAGCATAATAATCTCAAGATCCATCCATGTTATTGCACATTAAGTATTTCATCTTTTCTCATGACTGAGTAACATTCCATTGTATACATGTACCACATCTTTAACCAATCATCTATTGAAGGTCACTTCAGTTGTTTCCATATCTTGGACACTGTGGTTAATGCTGCAATGAACATCAGGGTGCATATAGTTTTACAAATAAATGTTTTCAAAATTTTTGGATAGATACCCAGAAGAGAGATTTCTGGGTCATATGGTAATTCTATTCTTAATTTTTGGAGGAACCTCCATACTGTTTGCATAGTGGCTACGCCAGTTTACATTCCCACCAGCAGAGTATGAGGGTTCCTTTTTCTCCACAACCTCTCAAACCCTTATTATTACTTGTCTTGCTGATAATAGCCTTTCTAACAGATGTGGTTTTGATTTTCATTTCCCTTATAGCTAGTGAAGTTGAGCTTCTTTTTCCCTACGACCTCTCCAACACTTGTTATTACCTGTCCTGTTGATGACAGCCATTCTAACAGATGTGAGGTGGTGTCTCATCGTGGTTTTGATTTGCATTTCCCTAATAGCTAGTGAAGTTGTATATCTTTTCCTGTGTCTGTTGGCCATTCGTATGTCTTCTTGGGAGAAGTGTCTGTTCAGGTTCTCTGCTCATTTTTTAATTGGATTGTTGTTTTTTTGTTGTTGTTGTGGTTGAGTTATATGAGTTCTTTATATTTTTTGTATATTAGCCCCTTATCAGAGGCATTGTTTGAAAATATTTTCTCCCATTCAACTGTTACTTCTTTTTCGTTTGTTTGTTTCTTGTCAATCACCAAAAAAATTTTTTTCTTTTTTTATTTCTTTGCTGTGCAGAAGTTTTTTAGTTCATATGATTTCAATCCTTTTAAATATATTAAAATTTGTTTAATGGTATTCTTGGTGAATGTTCCTTATGCTCTTGAAAACACTATGCTTTCTGCTATTGTTAGGTGGAAAGTTTATGTCAACTAGGTCAAGTTGGTAGATAGTGTGTTTCAAGCCTTTTAGATGTCAAAGGTCTCTTTTATCTTTTCTTTATAATTCCTCTGCATCTTGTGACAAAATGATCAGCACCAAGCTATAAGCAATAACTGAATTATCTGAGTTTTTTTGAGGAACCTCCATACCATTTTCCATAGTAGCTGTACCAATTTACATTCCCACCAACAGTGTATGAGGGTTCCTTTTTCTCCACAACCTCAAAAACCCTTATTATTACTTGTCTTGTTGATAATAGCCTTTCTAACAGATGTGGTTTTGATTTTCATTTCCCTTATAGCTAGTGAAGTTGAGCATCTTTTCACATGTCTGTTGGTCATACGCATGTCTTCTTAGGAGAAGTGTCTGTTCAGGTCCTCTGCAAATTTTTAAATTGGATTTTTGTTGTTGTTGTTGTTGAGTTGTATAAATTATTTATATATTTTAGATACTGACCTTTCAGCTGAAAATATTTATAAATATTTTCTCCCATTCAGTTGGTTGCCTTTTTGTTTTGTTGGTGGTTCCTTTTGCTGTACAGAAACTTTTTAGTTTGATGTAGTCCCATTTCTTTATAAAAATAATTTTATGTCAGAATTTTTTGCATTATGTTTTGAATTCTTAATTCTGATTAATTTTTGGTTTTACTCACATAATTTGTCTCATAAAGGGAGTTATGTAGCATATTCTTTGAGTTTTTGAATATTCAAATATGAATTAATTTTTCCCTTATCAGGATTCGATACTTTGCTTGAATAAAAAAATTTAAGATTATCTCATTACCTCAAAATTTTGAAGTATTTGTCCACTGTATTGAACACGAGGTATCTGAAGCCAGTGATACTCTCTTCTTTGTAAGTAGCCATTATTTTATGTGAAACTTTGAAAGATATTTCTTTATTCTTAGAATTTAGAAACAACACCAGGATGTGACTGAGATTAAACACTTTCAATAACTGAACACTATTCTGTGAGTCTTTTTTTCCCCCCAAATATTTCTTTCTCTGAAATCTTAGTATTGGGCAAATCTTCTGGAACCAGGTGGGCTATGAGTAAATGTCAGTTGAATTCTTATATGAAAACAAAACAAAATAATAGTATTTCAACTGTCCTCAGGCTGCCACAGCAGTTATCAATGAAAGAAACAAAAATAAAGACACAATGCAATAATGAATTCTCCCACGAATCTCTAGTCTCCTGGAGTCACCTCCCTGCTTTCAGTGAAACTCCTCTCTAAGAGCCACCACCAAGGGGACACCAGTGCTCCCAGACAATGGACTGTAAAAAAAAGTCTGCCTGACTGCCCTTCTTACACAGACTGAAGCTTGCCCACTGACCTGTAGACACATTCAAGTCATTTGGGTAGGTTGGAGATTCAAAGTCCCTGAGATTACTTTATAGACCCTCTCATACAACAAGAGTGAAAATATGCCTATCACCTCACCACTCCCAAGTCAAGCTCAGTCGTGGATTCCCATTAACATTGACAATTGGTCTGACTATGGAAACTGAGAAAAAAGGCATTTTTCTAAGATTATCTGATAATCTGTATTGCCATTGCTGCTCCTTTTCCCTATGGATTATGAAGATTAAATAGCTACATTCAAAGCACCTAGTGTCTCTGATGATTATTTTGTAAAGAGAAGAATTAAGAGACAGAAGGGAGTCTAAGGGGACAGGGAGAACAGACAAGGCAATGAGAAGAGTGAAAGTAGGCTCCAGAGAAAAATAGAGAAATACAGGGAAGACCAAGAAGACAAAGAAAGGAAGGTTGGGAAGCAGAGTGGAAGAAGAGAGGAACACAAATAGATTTTGTGGGAGAGAGGAGTGCTAGAAAGGCCTTTGGGCACCACTGAGGACCTTCCATCACTTCTTTTTACAGAAGAGGACATTGAGAACCCAAGTGTAGACTTGATTTCTGTAAGGTCAAAAGGTACTAAATTTTCCAATCAGACCACAGACTACAACTTTGTCATAAACTAGGGCTTCTTTTTATAGTTCTTAGTGCAATAGGAGATGTCAGGAGGCTGACAGGAGCAGGAAGAAAATCTAAAAGCCAGATAGTGGGAGAGATGGAGGGGAAATGAGAGACCCTGTGGGAGGCCTGTGGTTGAGGGAGGCAGGAGGGTTTCTCTGACAGGGAGGT
>NW_006429112.1:29158-38526 GCF_000325575.1 Pteropus alecto | reverse complement strand
ATCCTTGCCCCCAGTCTCAGTTTCTCTCTCTGATTTTGGGGAGAGAAAGTTGGCCCAATGGGTAGGTGAAATGGGCATATGTGCAAACTGTATCTATATCTTTCTTCTCTTATGTGGGTCCCTCTTCTCCCACCCTTTCATACTTTCTCACTTGTCATTTCTATCTCTCAGATCTCCAGGTTCTAAGACCCCATCATCTAACAACAGAAGAGCCCCTAACCTTTCATTTGATCCAGATTTCCTCCTTTGCCAACCACAGCTGGGCACACACCCAGGGTTCAGGCTGGCTGGGTGAACTGCAGACTCATTGCTGGAATGGTGTTTTAGGCACTATCCAATTTCTATGGCCCTGGTCCCGTGGTATCTTTAGCAAGGAAGAGTTGAAGAACCTCCAGGCGCTATTGCAGTTGTACTTGCATGCTTTCCCTCAGGAGGTGCAGGCCTTTGCCAGCCAGTTTCAGTTTGAATGTGAGTTTGTTTTTCCAAGCTGATATTTCTCAGAGATCTCCAACCATCTCCCAAAGGGGAAGATGGTGTATGGGCTCTGATCATTACCCAGACTTTCTGACCTTGTTCCCTGTATCTTGTGGCTCACTCTCTCTCCTCTGCTCTATGCTTCACCACCATTTTCACTCTAACTTCCTCCCTACCATATACACTGAAGAACTTACATGTACATAACTCTTCACACTCCTGAATATATCCTTATGTTCTAGCTCCTTGGAATAGTTGTTTCCTTTTGCTCTTCTTCCGACCAACACCAGCCTCAGACTCAGCCTTTCCCAACCAGGATCTACCCCTCTTTTTCCCTGGCCTGGGTGATTACATGGACAAGCTTGTACGTAATTACTCTCAAGTGAGCTTTTCCTGACTGGTCTCTAATATTTCTGACAGTCTTCCCATATAGTCCCTTCACATTAATTGTTTCAAAATATCTTTGTTATCTTCACGTTTTCTTTTCACAAATTTCTTCCCCCTTTCCCACCCCAACTCTAGTCTCCCATGTGATTCCCCAGAATTTTTTTCTTCCTTTAAATCTCTTTACTTTTCTAGACTGTTTCCTTCCCTCCCTATAATTCATTCCATACTGATTCTTTTTTTCTTGTCCACCTCCAGATCCCTTTGAGCACCAGATGTCATTTGGCTGTAGAATGCATGCTGAGAAGGCCTCAGGAAGCTTCTTAAATGGGGCATATTAAGGATCAGATTTCTTGAGTTTTCAAGGAAATTCCTGGAAGCCATCTTCAGGAGCAGGGAGTCAGGCTCAGAATGGCTGTAACGTGCTCAATCACTATAGAGTTATTAAAGAAATTGTGCAGATCCTTCTCAGTGACACTTGTCCTCGATTTCTGTCAGACCTCCTTGGTGCAGAGAAGTCAGAACTAGAAAGACAAGGTGAGCTCAACTTTCTTTCTTCTCATATCTCTAATGCTTTAACACTTGTATTTGAGTTTTTTACTCTTTATCATCATTTTGAAACACATAAGAGACTAGAGGATGAGATGTGTATGTTTAGAACTGTTTCCAAGATAAGAGAAAGAAGGGAATACTCAAACTACCAAGGTACCTTAGTCACTAAGTTATGATCTAGAGTGCCCCTATAAACTTTATTTCTCCTCATCTTCCCCTCTCTCACTAGAGAAGCCAGAGGCTTGGGTGTCTAAAGACCACAGTCCTGAGCCTGGTCATCTGCTGCTGGTGTGCCATGTCTCTGGCTTTCACCCAAAACCTGTGTGGGTGATGTGAATGTGGGGTGAACAGGAACAGCGGGGTTACATTATCAAGGTTACATTATCCCTAGTGCTGACGGGACATGGTATCTTTGAGTAACCTTGGATGTGGCAGCTGGAGAGGTGGCTGGCTTCGCTTGTTGAGTGAAACACAGCAGTCTAGGAGGCCATGATATAATCATTCACTTGGGTGAGAAAAAACTGGGGGTCAGCTGTGAAAGGATAGTCTTCCCATTGTCCTTGGGCTAATGAATGAGAAGCTGGAGAAATGGATAGGAATGCTATGCACAAGAAAATAAAAGTGGGAGAATCCAAATAAAGACAGGTGAAGAATGACAACAATTAAATTTCAAGAAAATAGAAGTTGAGAATTAGAGGTACTAAAGAGAAAAGAAAGAACTTAATGATTTGGTGAAAGAGAGAGGGAAGGGGAGATCAGGGACATAGATTCAGGAGGAATTGAAATGAGGGCTCTAGAAAATACAGAGAAAATTTCTTAAAAGGCTTCACTCTTGTGAAAGAAAAAGCATTAACTAAGGTAGAATAGAGAGTACTTTATAGGTTGACACCCTTCTTTATCCCCAAACAGATGGATGCTCCATCTTCCTGATACTGATCTGCTTGACTGTAATAGTAACCCTGGTCATGTTGGTTGTAGTTGGCTTTTGGTTTAAAAAGAGAGGTGAGACTTTTCTTGTTCTGTTTCTTCAACTTATTAACTCATTTTTCTTTTCTCTATCTTCTTTTCTCTCTCCTCTTTCTCTCTGATTGCCCTTCTTTGAGATCAAAATCCTCTTCTTTTACCATAGCTCAAATCAGAGTATCTGCTCTCCTCAATGTACCTAGCCCTGTCTTTTCCACAGAAGTCAACACCCAAGACCCCAAGAATTCAAGAAATCACC
The DNA here is from genome assembly GCF_000325575.1 of Pteropus alecto. Taxonomy (NCBI): domain Eukaryota; kingdom Metazoa; phylum Chordata; class Mammalia; order Chiroptera; family Pteropodidae; genus Pteropus; species Pteropus alecto. Next base: position 35,894 of record NW_006429112.1, on the reverse strand, counting down.
TCTGCTTGGTAAAGAAATCATGGCTCAAAGCATATTCTTGAAGAAATGGAAAACGAGCTTACACCAACTCTGATGACATTTGTTTTACCTTATATATAAAATTCTTGTCTGCTTCTTCTTAAACAGGATGCATAACAATAAGCAAAGCATGATTTTGTTAAAATAGCTTGTTCTGTAAAGAGATTCTAACTTCTTTGTAAATCTGTCTCCAAACCCCATCTTCCAGCAGTCTCTCTTCTGCTTTGGCTACAAGTTCCCCACTATTGATCTTTTATACTCTGATTCAAACTCTTATTTCTTCCCTGGATTGCTCAGTTGAAATCTCTTATGTTCTCCCCAGATCTTCCTAAATACAGTCATCTCTTCCTACTATAAACGGCAATTATTTAGGTTTTTGCTCTTTTTTTTTTTTTAAATCTCAATTCCTTGAAAGCAGTGTTTAGGTGTTTGTATTTTTCTCCATGATCAAAAATTTAACCTGGATTCAGGGCTAGCTTCATGAGCATATTACCTGTGCTGTTGTAACCATCTTAAAATTCTTAATAATTTCCGAACAATAAATTTATTTTGTACTAGCATTTTCATGATAATGAATGGCCCCACAAATTATGCAGCTGGTTCTGCTTAATTAAATATTTCTCAATAAATGTTGACTAAAATAATTTTTGTTAAATTAATGATGTTGTCTTAATTCATTCCCTCTTTGACATCTCTGCATCATTTCTCTGTGTTCTTATTAAACTGCTTTCTCTCCCTTTGTGTCTCACCAGAGGTGAAGCAGGTAGGATAGTTCTTCAGACTTCACAGTGATTGGGTGTTTGTGCATCTTTGGAGATTTTTAAAGAAAATAACGACATATGAGATATCTTCTGTCAAAATGAGGATGAGGTTGGAATGGCATTTCAGCTTCTCTGAGATTCTGTACATGTTCATCTTGGTAGATGTGCATATTCAGTGGAGAAATTAATATTTTGAACAGTTAATGAAGAAAATGTGGGGGTTGTGGATAATTTTGATGGGCAGAGCTAAGCCAATAAAGAAAAGTGTGATTGGAATCTAGTTAAGCTATGTGTTTATTTTCTTTATTATTTTGGTTTATTATTATGATCATCATTATTATTTACAGTTTATTTTCTCCTTATAAAAAATAAGGAGAAATACACAAATATACATTTGAAAATTATTTAATTACTTTAATGAAGATATATTGAAGTCTGTTGGAGAGCTGGAAGCTATTAAGATCAGAATTTGTACTGATGTCCAGTTAACAATTTCCTTTGGATGGGATAACTGAACAGACTGTATAGACTTCTTAGTGGAAGTTTTTATTTTCAAGTTAACAGACAAGGTTCCATGATTATTTGTCAAGGCTATATTCTTCTCCATTAGCAAGGTTTTGGGCCAGCCCTTTCACTGTTGAGAGCCCAACACCTTTTGTATGTCATGTTCAGACAGCCTATCTAGAGACAGGCTATTAGAGACTAGAGAGAAAGGTGGAATGAACTATTTGGAACAATAAATTATAAAATGGTAGTGGGCCACAGGAAGTGACCTCTATGAAAATGAAGAGGCTCAGATAGGGACCTTGCAGTTTCCAGCATAGGTATGTAGTACAAATATATTTCCAATGTTTTTTATTTGAGTGGACTTTTCCATACAATTCTGTTTTTTTTTTTGGTCACAATAATTCTTGAATTTCTAATCTGGTTCAAGCTAGCTTCTTTGGTCTCAAGTCAATTCTTTTCCCCACTGTATGTTATGCTTCTATGACACTAGACTTGGTGATGGGAGCAAAGGTGGAAGTAGCAGGACTAATTTCAAGCCTATTGTAATAATTCAAGAAGATAAGTATAATAGTAAACCATAGCACTTGAGGTGAAGGTGGTAAATGAAACTTGAAACTGTGTGTGTTTTAGAAATAGGGCCAATAGAACTTGATGATAGATTTTAATCTGTTGTGTTAGAAAAACAAGAAATCAGTTTTTTGTCTGGAGAGGCTGAAATTCCATTCATAATTTTAATTAGCTAAGATAGATAAGACTATAAAAGAGACAGATTTGGAGGACAAACAGAATTTAATTTTGAATATTTGATTTAAAATGCCAGTTAAGATTCAGAATGTAAAGATCTAACAGACCATGGTTTAGGTCTAGAATTGAGATGTATCTATGCTAAAGACACTTATTTGAGGGCAATAATAAGAAGTCTGAGAACTACTATATAATGGTGGAGATAGTCATATGAACAAATAATTAGAATACAATGCTGTGATTGCTAGTTAGAAGCAAATACTTTGTCTTGTGGGTTAGGTTGAAGACATAAAGGAAGGAGTGGCCTTTTCTTCCTGTTGGATTACAAAAAAGGCTTTAGATATTCCATTTAAAATGAGAGTTGAAAGATGGTAAGTACATCAGGCTCACTCATGGGGGAAATCCAAATTGAGGAAGTAAGGCACAGAGATAGACAATATTTCAGTTTTGAATGTTGTGGGGATTCTCAGCATTTGAAGATAACTGAAGCATAGAGCTATTCTATTCAAAGTGTATTCCATTCAAAGAACAGGACAAAACTTAGGAAACATTTGTTACATTTGTCCATGACGAGACATATAAAAATTGAAAGTAAATGTTTAAAAACTTTTAGAACAATTAAACAGAGTAATTTTATGTATTTTAATCTAATAGTGTAACAAGAAAAGGTCTTCTGTGGTTCCTTTTTATTTTATTTCTTGAAATAATTCATTGCATTGTATTTTTCAAAATTATTGGTATGTAATAAATTTTGGGGAAAAATTAGTCTTTCACCTCAGGTAGATTGAGAAGCACAGACATAGAATAAGAGGATGGGGACATGGCCTTATGTAAGAGTAGAACATAGAGGCCTTTGTATGTCATGTTGCATTATTTGGATGTGATCTCACATGAAATAAAGGCCATGCATAAAATTTTATTAGAAAAATATATGTCAAGCATATGTCAAAATGTATTAATGTAAATCAGCTAGTTGATGAAAAATTAAAGAACAGTGCAAGTTTCAGGGATGATATAGACTTGGAAGAGTGGTAAAGTTGGTAAACAGAACAGAATACTCATGAAGTAAGAGTGACTATATTTTTATTTCAGTTTTATAAAAGCATCATGGATAAGTACTTTTTTTAACTCAGAAAGTCTGTAGAAGGATGATACGAGATGCCAGGTATGCAAACAGTAGGCCAGAAGACAAAAATAAATAAATGAAGCAATTTTAGACTGTCTAAAGTTGAACTAACATGCTTCACTCCCCAATAACTAAAAAAGCTTAAAACTGTGTCAGATGAAAGCTTAAAACTGTGTCAAATAAAGACTTAAAATAACAGAAATTCCAATTTTAAACATTACCAGGGAATTTTCCCTTCAAGCTGCAAACAAAAATGCCGATGGTACAGTTCACTCCTTTCTTGTTTTGGGGATATTTTGTTTTATGTTTTTGACACATAGAGCAGTTTTTAATGGGGATGAAAGATAACTAGATAACTAGATTGGCAATATAGAGGATGGATTTAAGGGGTCAATAAAGAGACATGTGCAGTATTTACTGTGTAAATTGGGATAGGAGTAAACTAAAGCAACGAGGGAAGATAAATCTTGGCTACACAACCTAAACTAAATTAGAAGTTAACAATGCATTACTGAAAAAAAAAAAAAAACAACAAAAAACAGTCTGTGTTAAGACAAAGAAGAATTACTATTTCTGAACTTTATTGTCACTCTTTCTTGAAACTGGACTGAAATCATGTCAACAGTTGTAACATAGTCTCAGTAGTCACTGTGAGGAAATCAAGAGGAGGCTCTGATCCTATAGTTGGGGCCATTGTAAACAGTGTATCAAGACCTTCTCTACGGGAACAACACTACTGAAGACAATTTTGTTTTAAGAAACTCTAAGATAGCAGACTTGAAAATATTAATAAAAACAACAATAGTTAAAGATGATGGATTTTGCTTTAAGGAAATAAAAAGGAGAATAGGAGTTTTGGGATGTTAAAAGTAATTTTCACATTACCTATGATAAAGATGATGGCCCTTATTTTTAGGGAAAGTAAAAACAGTTTTACTAGAAAAGTGACAAAATTTAATAAATAGGCTGATAAGAATAAATGTGTCAGGGATAAATGGAAAAAAGCTAACGATGTTTGCAATAGTTTAGTTAGAACTTAAGGAAATGCAAAGTATTGTAAATGTCTTGGTTACAGTAACTAATATTATTGTAAATGTCTACATTTGTCAAAAACATGAGAAACTTTTTTTTTTTTAAAAAAGAAGCTGTATCCACAATTCAAAAATGATCACCATCTCCATAAGTGGATCCCCTCACCCAAGGAATAGAATTTTAATGGCTGGATTAACCTCTCAATTACATGGAGATTTCTTCCAAATAAATTTTTAGTTCATGGAAAGTTGTCTATCAACTTGAAGCTGAAAACACAATAGCTACATCTCTTAATTTTCTTGTGTATCTAATTTTGCCTGAAACTATTAAGTGTCTGAAATGACCTTTGCCAGAACATGAGCCTAAATATGGGATGTGTCTACTTTGATATCATTGTTGAAGATTTCTTAACTTGCAATTTTGGAGAGGGATTCTCTACTTCCTTTTTTCAAGGTGAATGTGGACTAAATAGCAAGACTCTTTATTTGTTCTTCACCTTGTTTTGTTTTGTTTTAGAAAATTTAACTCTCTGAGTTTTTAATTACTTACGTTTTTAAAAATAAGGCCACCTGGAATACTTTTATCTTACCCAAACAAACAAACAAACACCCCCCCCCCAACAAAAACAAAAACAAAAAACAAAAAAACAAAAAACCCTTCACTTTTCGGAGAGTAGATATATAAGATCTATGAACATGTGATATTTATGAGGTGGTGAAGAAGCCATGCATTTACCTTTAGTGAAAAGATATTGGGTTAAGCTCAGATAATTCAGTTATTGCTTGTGGCTTGGTGCTGAATATTTTGTCACAAGATGCAGATGAATTACAAGGATAAGATAAAAGAGACCTTTGATGTCTAAAAGACTTGAACCACACTATCAACCAACTTGACCTAGTAGACATAAACTTTTACCTAACAATAGCAGAAAGCATAGTGTTTTCAAGAGCGTAAGGAACATTCACCAAGAATACCATTAAACAAATTTTAATATATTTAAAAGGATTGAAATCATATGAACTAAAAAGCTTCTGCACAGCAAAGAAATAATTTTTTTTTGGTAATTGATAAGAAACTAACAAACTAAAAAGAGGCAACCATTGAATGGGAGAAAATATTTTCAAACAACGCCTCTGATAAGGGGCTAATATCCAAAAAATATAAGGAACTCATATAACTTGACAACAACAAAAAAACAACAATCCAATTAAAAAATGAGCAGAGAACCTGAACAGACATTTCTCTCAAGAAAGCATACAAATGGCCAACAGACATATGAAAAGGTGCTCAACTTCACTAGCTATTAGGGAAATGCAAATCAAAACCACAATGAGACACCACCTCACACCTTTTAGAATGGCTGTCATCAACAGCACAAGTAATAACAAGTGTTGGAGAGGTTGTGGGGAAAAAGAAATCCTCATACTCTGCTGGTGGGAATGTAAACTGGCATAGCCACTATGGAAAACAGTATGGGGGTTCCTCAAAAAATTAAGAATAGAATTACCATATGACCCAGCAATCTCTCTTCTGGGTATCTATCCCAAAATTTTGAAAACATTTATTTGTAAAACTATATGCACCCTGATGTTCATCACAGCATTAATCACGGTGTCCAAGATATGGAAACAACTGAAGTGACCTTCGACAGACGATTGGTTAAAGAAGATGTGGTACATGTATACAATAGAATATTACTCAGTCATAAGGAAAGATGGAATATTTCATTTGAAACAACATAGATGGATCTTGAGATTATTATAATAAACAAAATGAGTCAGACATAAAAAGTTGAGAACCATATGATTTTACTTATATGTGAGATATAAAACTGAAAGCAACAAGCGAACATGACAAACAAACAAGACAGACAAACAGAGATTCATGGACACTGATAGCAGTTTAGTGATTACCAGAGGGAAGGAGGAGAAAGGAGAGTTATACAAGAGTAAAGAGGTTCAAATATACTGTGGATGTTCAACTTCGGATTGTGAACACACAATGAAATACACAAATGATATGTTATTGAGTTGTACACTTGAAACTTACATAATTTTATTAACCAGTGTCATCTCCAATAAATTTGATACAAAATAAATAAAATGTACATGTAAATTAGTGGTGAAGAAAAAGAAATCATATAAAGAATGTTCTTTATGGGATCACGATGCAATTAAACAAGAAAATAAAAATGGAAAACACTTTGGAAAATCTCTCTATATTTGGAAATAACACTTTCAAATAATCCATGGGTTAAAGAGAAGTTAAAAGAAAGATTGGACAATATTCTGAATTAAAAAAATAAAAACAGTACATCTCTAAATTTGTGGGATACAGCTAACAGTGCAGAAACAGAAATTTATAGCTTGAAGTACTTAAATGAGATAAGAAGAAATGTTTAAAGTCAATGATTTAAGCTGTCACCCTAAGAAACCAGAAAAGAAGGAGTGCATATTAAATTCAAAAGAAATGGAAGGAAGGGAATATTAAAGATAAAAGCAAAAGTGAGTGAATTTACAAATGTAAAAAATTACAAAAAGTAATTCTA
>NW_006429112.1:22568-29137 GCF_000325575.1 Pteropus alecto | reverse complement strand
TGTGAAAAAAAAAAAGCTAACAGATAAACATCTGGCCAGACTGATAATAGAAAGGAGAATATGCAAATTACTAATATCAGGAATAAAAGAGAGGGCATTACTACTATCATGCAGATTTTGTAAGATAATAAGAGGATATATAAACAACTTTATGCCAAGAAGTATGACAGTTTAAATTAAATAAATTCCTTGAAAGAAAGACAGTAGATGTACCTATACTTGGACAAAATAGACTTTAAGTCAAAAACCTGAGCAAGAGACAAAGAAGGTCTTTTTATAATGATAAAGGGGACATAACAATTGTAAATACTTATGCACCTCAAATTTAAGCACCTAAAGATATTAAGCAGTTATTAACAGATATAAAAGAAGAACCACACAGAAATGCATGAATAGGTGATTTTATTATCCCACTTTCAACAATGGATAAATCATCTAGAAATACGACATTGATGAACATGGAGAACTTGGTGCCAAGTGATATAAAACAGTCAAGGTAGGACAAATATTGTATGATTTTACTCAGATGAGGTATCTAAAGTAGTCCTAACTCATAGAAACAAAAAGTAGAATGGTGCTTGTCAGGAGCTGAAGGTAGGATGGTAGAGGGAAAATGAGGAGTTTTTGTTCAATGAGTAAAAAGTTTCAGTTTTGCAAGACAAAAATTTTTAGAGATCTGCTGAACAACATTGTACTTATAGTTAACAATACTGTATCATACACAACTATTTGTTAAGAGGTTAGATCTCATGGTATTTTTTTAATCACAATTAAAAAAAAGACATGTATAAAAGGTGTTTTTAAATGTGTGTATTATTTGTTGCATTAGAGTAGTGTTATTGCAGTGAAAGAATGTGTTCACCACACTGTAGTGCATTTAATTCATGTCATAGAGACGCCAAGTATAAGAGATGTTCCTGAAAGTGCTAGCTGTGTATATGAATCAGAACTGTATTATTTCAGTGAAAGATTGTGTTTACCACACTGTGATGCATACAATAAGCTATGTAAGAACACTTTTTTTTCTCTTTTAAAGAATAACATATGTATGGTTGTGGATCAGGAGTTGAAAATACTTTTTCTCATTTTTTCTTTTTGAGAGTTAATTTGGTCCTAAAAATTTTCAGGATATAAAAGATTCAGGCATGTGAAAATTTGACTACAGACTCTTTTCTAGTGGGAGCCAGCTGAATTTACAAAATATTTTATCATCATTCACAACATACTTAATAGTTTAACTATGCTTGCTACCCTTAGTCTCAGTCCCTGTCAGTGTTAGCAACAGTTGCTCAGATTCCTCTGGTGCTCCACAGGTAAGATAATAGTGTGTGTGTATGTGTGTGTGTGTGTGTGCGCGCGTGCATGTGTGTGTGTGATTTCAAAATGGCAACTTTTAAGTCATGAAGCAGCCTTAAAAAGGTCTGAGGGTCATTTCTTCTTACAATCTATTTGGCCACCAGAAAATGGGAACCTTAGATTAGAGGACTTTATACATAGCATGAGAGAATTGAAACTGGGATGTTTGTTGCTCAGAGTTTCAAGCGGACAACTTATTTGCTGAGATATTTTAATTTGGGGTAAAAGTAATTAATATTGGTGAACTAGGATTATGTTAAGATATCAGAAATTGGTTTTTTTGGAGAGACTTCCCCAGATCGCTCCCCTTGAAACAACAATAAGTTGAACATCTAAAACTAAAATAACAATAACAACAACAATAACAACAACAACAAACACCCAAACTATACACCAGCACGTCTGAGCATGGGATCTGCGCATAAGAGCTACCACAGGTCAGAATGCTGGGACTTGGGTGATAGACAGGGAGAAATAAAGAAGCTGCCTATCACAGCTGCCGGAGCTCCCTGTAGGAGGAGAGGGAGGGGAGAAGGTGCGGCAAGTTCACTGAACAGCCCTGCCTGGAGAAGTTGTGAGCTCCTCCTGGCTGGCGGCAGGGCCCAAACATCAGGGCAGAAAGCCGAGAAGTGGGATGGCAGAGAAACAACAGTTGATTTTTACCAGCAGTGGTTGCAAAACCAAGGCTGAGCCTAAGCCCCCAACACTCAACCCAGAGGGCCCCTTTCCCCATATCCTCCGAGACAGAACAATGTGGAACACCAGAGGAATCTGAGCAACTGTTGCTAACACTGACAGGGACTGAGACTAAGGGTAGCAAGCGTAATTAAATATCTACAAAAAAATGAAAAGGCATTATTAAGGCTTTATATAAAGCAGAGATCCAAGAGACTTAGATGCGCCTACTGGAAACCAAAAGAAAAGCTCCTTCTTTGCAACAAGCTAAAGGGAGACCTTTATATAATAAATCTTCTTTTTGGAGAAACAGCAGAACACATTTCCATTAATGCCCAGGTTGAGAAATAGTTCATTAAACACTATGAACAACAAAGGTGACAAGGCAGTTCAGAAAGAAAGAGAAAAATCTCCAGAAAATAAGCTTTCAGACATAGAAATATGCGGCTTAAATGACAGAGAATTCAGGATGGTACTTCAGAAAAAGCCCAGTGAGTTCCAAAATGAGTCATATCAACAATTTCAGAAATTGAAAAACACCTAGATGAGCAGAGCAAGGAAATTGAAACCCTCAACAAGAACAGAATAGATATTCTGGAGGTAAAAAACACACTGCAAAGATGAAAAATGAAATAGTAAGCTTGGGAAATAGAGTCGACCAAATGGAGGAAAGGATCAATGATATTGAAGACAGAAATCTAGAAATTAATCAGAAGGACAGAGAAATCAAAGAATGAAAAATAATGAAAGAAATGCAAGAACTAGCTGATGCCATCAGGAGAGGAAACATAAGAATAATGGGCATTATGAAAAGCGAGGAAAAGGAGCAGGGACTAGAAAGCATTTTCAGACAAATAGTGGACGAGAACTTCCCAAATCTAAAGAATGAGCTAGAGCTTGGAACTCAAGAAGTCAACAGAACCCCCAAAGATCTCAACCCAAAAAGGCCTTCATCAAGACACATTGTATTAAAATTATCAAAAATATACAACAAAGAGAATTATCAGGGCAGCCATGGAGAAGAAAACAGTAACTTATCAAGGAAAACCCACTAGATTATTGTTGGACTTCTCAGCACAGACCTTACAAGCCAGAAAAGAGTGGAATCAAATATTTAAACTATTAAGTGAAAGGAACTACCAGCCTAGAATAATGTATCCAGCTAAGCTCTCGTTTAGATATGAAGGAGAAATTAACATCTTTCCAGACATATGAAAAGTGAGGGAATTCTCCACTATGAGGCTTGCACTACAGTAAATACTGAAAGGGAGCAGCTTACCGAAAACAAAATGATCAAACAACAACAACAACAACAACAACAACAACAACAACAACAACAAAACATAATTAGGAGTAAAGTGACTATCAGGCAAAAAGAAGCAGAAGAGTGCAACCTTTATAAGCTTAAACAATAAGAGAGGAATTGCTATAGCAAGATAATAGTGAATGTTCAGCATACATAGGGACAAACTGAGACAACAATGACTGAAAAGGTGAAGATTCAAAGATCCAAATCTGCAAAAAATCTCAGAAATTATTTATTTGTGCTTTACTCAACATCGTATCATAATATGTGGATACAATCATATCAGAATTTAAAATTGTAGTGATAGTCATAAAGTGCTTAATTGATTCTATAATTGAGACCTATAACTCACACCATAATGAAAATTAATGACATCGTCCTCATTAGTGATAGAACTCATAGGCTATTTGATTGCTTGACTATCTGAATTTAGATGACAACTAATTACAGGAAATCCAGCTTCCCAGTTCATGGGCCCATGGGAATTTGAGTTTTCTACCATTTCCTGCTTGAATAGAAGACCAGTGGTCTAGAGTTGTAAGTTTCAGTAAATATGAATATAGGATGCCTAATTTTTGAATTCCAGAAAAACAACAAATAACTTTTAGTTTAAGCATGTCCCATGAAATATTTATGACATAACTTATACTAAAATCATTATTTGTATTTATCTGAATTTAAAATTAACGTGAGTTTTAATCATAAATAGATAGGTGTATCTTGTCAAATGCTTTTTCTGCATCTATTGATATGCTCATATGATTTTCATCCTTTATTTAATTGGTGTTTCATATTGATCGATTTATGTATGTTAAACCATCTCTGTACCCCCAGGATAAAGCCCACTTGATCATGATGTATAATCTTTTTAATGTATTGTATTTGATTTTCTGGTATATTGTTTAAGATTTTTGCATCTGTATTTATCAGAGATATTGGTCTGTAGTTTTGCTTTTGTGTGTGTGTTATCCTTACTAGGTTTTGATATCATGGTAATTCTAGCCTCATAAAATGAGAAGGAAAGTATTTCTTCTTTTTCTTTTATTTCCTCCTCCTCCTCCTCCTTCTATTTTTTGAAAGGGTGAGAAGGACAGATATGAAATCATCTTTGCATGTTTGGTAGAATTCACTAGTGAAGCCATCTGGACCTGGACTTTTACTTTTTAGGAGTTGTTTGATGATTGTTTCAATTTCCTTACTGTTGATCAGTCTATTTAGATTTTCCAGGTCTTTGTGATTCAGCCTAGGAAGATTGTATATTTCTAAGGACTTTTACATTTTTTCTAGGTTATTGAATTTGGTGGCATATAATCTTTCATAATATTCTTGTATGACAGTATTTCTGAAGTATCTGTCATAACTTCTCTTTCATTTCTGATTTTGTTTGTCTTTTCTCTCTCTTTTTTAGTTCATCTAGCCAGGGGTATGTCAACATTATTGATCTTTTTAAAGAACCAGCTCTTTGTTGCATTAATTTTTTTATTGTCTTTTCATTCTCCATTTCATTTAATTCTGCTTTAATTTTGATTATTTCCCTTTTTCTGCTTACTTTGGGAATATTTTGAAAATATATTTTCCCATTCAGTTGGTTACCTCTTTGTTTGGTTAATGGTTTCTTTTGCTATGCAGAACCTTTTTAGTTTCATGTAGTCCCATTCACTTATTTTTGCTTTCACTTCCCTTGACTTTAAAGTCAAATACATCAAATCCTCTCTAAAACTAAAGCCCATGAGTTAAGTACCTGTTTCCTCCTATGCAGTTTACTGTTTCAGGTCTTATATCTAGGTCTTTGATTCATTTGAATTCATTTTGATGTATGGTGACAGATAGCAGTCGTTTCATTTTGCTTTGCATGTGTCATTCCAGTTTTCTTAGCTTCATTTATTGAAGAGGCTTTCTTTTCTCCACTGTATGTTTTTGGCTTCTTTGTCAAAAATATTTTCCTATATATAGGTGGGTTTATTTCTGGGCTTTCAATTGTGTTCCATTAGTCCATGTGTCTGTTTTTCCACCAATATCATGTTGTTTTGATTATTGTCACTTAGTATAATTTGAAGTCAGTGTGATGCCTTCAGCCTTGCTTTTTTACCTCAAGTTTACTTTGGTTTAGGGGAATTTTGTGTTTCTATACAATTCTGATGATTTTTTTTGTTCTATATCTTTGAAAAATGTCAGTAGGATTTTGATAGGGGTTGCATCAAATCTGTATAATTCCTTGAGGAATATGACCATTTTAAAACTATGTTGATTGTTCCAATCCATGAACATGGGATATCTTTTCATCTTTTTGTACCTTTAATTTATTTTAATAATGTCTCTTAGTTTTCAGGGTATAGGTTCTTCACATACTTCATAAGTTTATTCTTAGGTATTTTAGTTTTTTAGTTGCAATTGCAAAAGAAATCCCCCCCCTTTTTTTTTACTAAAATTTTATTGTTAGTGTATAGGAGCAAAATAGATTTTTTTTTTACATTGATGGTGTATTCTGCAACTTTACTGTATTTGTTTATTGTTTCTAATAGTGTTTTCATGGAGTCTCTAGGGCTTTTATATGCTTCCTAGACTGAATCATGGAGAACTGGAAAATCTAAATAGACTGATCAACAGTAAGAAATTAAAACAATAGTCAAAAACCTACCAAAAGGTAAAAGTTTAGGACCAGATGGCTTCACCAATGAATTCTACCAAACATTTAAAGACTATTTCATACCTGTTCTTCTCAAACTCTTTCAAAAAATTGAAGAAGAGGAAATAATTTCTAACTTATCTTATAAGGCCAACATTACCCTGATACCAAAACCTGCTAAGGATAACACAAGAAAAAGAAAACTACAGACTAATATCTCTAATGAATACAGATGCAAAAGTCCTAAACAAAATACTAGCAAATTAAATATAATAATTCATTAAAAAGATCATACATCATGATCAAGTGGCATTCATTCCAAGGGCACAAGGATGTTTCAACATCCTTGAGAATTAATTAATGTGATACACCACATGAACAAACTAAAAGATAAAAATTACATGATCATACCAACAGATGAAGAAAAAGCATTTGACAAGATAAAACATCCATTTATGATTGAAACACTTAACAAAATGGGTATAGAAGGTACTTACCTCAACATAATAAAGGCTATATACAACAAACCCTCAGTTAATATCATACTTAATAGTGAAAAACTAGTTTTCCCTCTAAAATCAGGAATAGGACAAGGATGCCCACTCT
>NW_006429112.1:7552-22456 GCF_000325575.1 Pteropus alecto | reverse complement strand
AAATCTGGTAAGATAAAGAAATAAAGGTATGTAAATTGGGAATGAAGAAGTCAAATTGCCACTTTTTACAGATGACATGATTTTCTATGTAGTTATAGTTTTATACTATATTAACTATGATTTCACTTTAAGCTTTATTGCTTTATTTATTATTTATTACTTAAATAATTTAATAAACACCTATATATTTCATAAAATACAATGTTAATAAAAGCCTATAATTCTTAATTGTTGGAATAAACATGAAAAAAATACATTTTTTAAGTAGAAACGTCCTCAACTTTCTGTCTACATTACTCTAGAGATTTCATGGAAATACACACAAAGACAGAATAGTTTTTAGTGCATCTCTTAGGAATATCAAATTTTACTTGGGGTTTTTAGAATACAGTCTTGAACCATTGTGCTTGCAACATTTTAAAATTCTTCCTTTATCTTTTGAGTAGAATTATTCTTCATAAAATTCAAGAAAAAAAATCTTCATTCATGGTGAGTGGAATTAACATCTGGTGCTTTGATGTTCAAAGTGCATAGAACTGTATAGCTATTGTATTAAATTGTTATATAAGCAATTGAATTTTTATGTAGGTGAGATGCAGATCAAAGTAAAAAGTTTTAGCCTTGAAGAATAGAAAGGACCTTGGGAATCCTAAATCATATTTTAGAGCTTAATGTAAATGGATAAAATAGAATAAATTAGCTTTGCTGATCTAGTTTACCGAGCTTAAAGATGGAGAACATAATTAATTGAACATTAGATAAAAGTCCAAAGATTCAGATGTGGTGTTTCATCATTAGTAGTTACAGCCCACATCAGAGAAGTTGTAGGGAGAAGCTAGGGCTATGCTAGAGTCAAAGCTGTCCTAGGTAAGAAGTTGTGGTGAACTAGAAAAAAAAAAAAGGTTAACATACAGCCTGCATTTTGAGTTTCAGATATCAGATCTTTCTAATTAAATATAGGTCTCTATACCTGGTGAGGTAATTCTGAAGAGTTTATTCCTGAAAAATTCTTAGTCAAAAGACTAAGATTTCTACCCTAGTCTTTCTTTGGAGAAAATTTCAATTGAGAAATCAATGTAGATGAAAAAAAATTGGCTTTGTTAATCCCTTGTTCTTGTTTCTGTGCTTTTCAAGTCTTCTCTATTTCCAGATGCTTCTAGTCTAGAGTTTCTAATTATTCTGAATTTCCTACAGTGTCCAACTAGTGCATTTCACTGTTTGTCTCAAATGTACTTGACAAGAAGAAAGCACCAGCTGACCCTTCCATTATCCACAGGCTTGCTCTACTATCTACTGAATGTAATGATAGACTCTGTGTCATTTATTTGTTTAAATACTTTGAACCTGTACTTTAGAGAGTTTATTTAGGTACAGAATTTATTCTCATTCATGCTAAAAACACAGTGAACATTGCTTATATATCTTTTTCTGAATGAATCAATTAATAATTGGCCAGTTTAAGTCTCTGTCAAAGCTATTTTTCAAATCCTGATTTTTGGTGGAAGCATTTTCTAGGACTCTATATTTAAAGTTTTTGGTCTATGTAGATTTGCTTAAGAATATGGGTTATTTATTTATTCCTATTGCCACTGTTTTTCGAAAAGGTTTATCCCCTGTGTATTTTCTGGTGTCTGTTTATCTGAATTTCTAATAAAAGAATGGAAATTCATCATCCCCTCTTGTCAGGCAATTTACTAGATTTTGTGCCTGAATTTGATACTCTAGTTTTGTTTGTTTGTTTGTTTGTTGTTGTTATTTTAGAATCAAATAACGTTTTTATTTTTTATTGATCACTTTAACAACTTAGAAGTCTCTCAGAGCCTAATGGAATAGAAAAACAGAGACTCTTTAATATCACACATCACGATCATTTCGGCATTCAGCTTTCTGTCTGCTTATGTTTAGCAACCTATTCTTTTGGGGTGCCCTTCTTTCTTAAAGCAGTGTTTCCCTCACACTTTTTATATGATTTTACATCTTTGTAGATTCTAATTTTGTTTTCTGTCTAAAACATCTTTAGAGTGCATTCCCCAACTTTTATATTTTAGGTCTCAGCTCTGAAACTTATTTCATGCTCTTTATATTTGTAGACCTCCTTTCTTATGTGGAATCTCTGCTGAGAATGTAGAATGGATCTCATAGGCCTCACATTACAGTTTTTCTTTTATAGATTGATTCACTGAGTTGTAGATGATTTACTGAAAACTTTTCTGCTTTTTATTTTATGTTAGTTAAATCTTTTATTTTTCCTAGTCTCTTCACCATGCAGTATGAAAAATACACATAGTACTTAAAGGAATTCACTGGTGGATTTTCAGTTTCCATTCACTCAGAAGTTTAAATACTCCTTTTCTTAATAAAAAAAAAATTCCAAAACATAAGTATGTTCCTATAAGGACTCTTGACTTCTTTCAAAATCTATTGGTTGTTTTTTATTTGATATCCCTAGAATACCCACTCCTGCTTCAAGTATCTTGGCCTGAAAAACTTCCTGGAAAGCATTTTATCTTATTCTCATTTCCTATGGAGATGTAGGAGAAATTATGTCAAATAAAAGGAGCTGCAAAAATATAGTCTTTTCATATCAAATACAGAAGCAAATAGGTTGTTATTGTTGTTATTTTTCCAAAGAAGTTAATCTGTTTTATTATATGTAAATTGGGGACAAAAATATACAACAATGATCAGACTGTGATGTTTTAACCATTTAATTACATTTCAGTATTTTTGAAACTATGGTAATAGAAAAGCAAAAGCTTAAGTGGAAACTTTAGAGGCAGGTACTAGAAGGGAAATGCACAATGTCTGAGTTAAAACAGATTATGTTCTTGAAACAAGATATGCTGAAAGAAGAAACATTTTTTTCATAGTTAGTTCTAGTTTGAAGTTGGTAAAAAACAAAGAAACAAAGCTCTTATAAAAGTAGGGATTTTCCAAATATTAGTTTTATATCCATAGTTTATTAGATTGGAAAGGGATTTCTTAGGATAAATGTAAAATCTTCTACTTAGGACAAATTGCAAGTATTTAAGAAACTGAGGTTAATAATAGAGACATTCAATTTTCATACTATAATTTCCCCTATAGAGGTTTTAAAACTACCAAAGTTCAAGATACTCTGTAGATTAAAAGTAGCCCAGATATTTTGTGGCAAGATGCCTGTTTTTTTCTGAAGGTCACTAGAGTCTGGAATATATTCTTATATCGGACGCATGCTCTCATAGTCAAATGCCATGTGTCATCCAGATACTTTCTCTTCTTCCTAGGATATGACTAAATGAAGAACAAAATTTAGTAGAAGAGATTATAGGATAGCTGAGTCCCATTCCACAGCACAGTTTAAAGTAGATAAATGAGCCATAAACAAGAAGAACTTATTCAAATTTTTACGTCTGAATATTAAGGAATGTGTAAATGCACATCTTTTATCAGTTAACAGAAAGTATCATGGTAGTGAGAACCTTGAATTCTGGTAAGAGACTCTTGAATTTGCTAGAGACTCCAACCCTTTAGTTGGGAATTGCTGTGGGATGCTCCTGAAAAACTGGTCAGTGTTACTTCACCCAGTCTCACAATAATTATACCCTTATGCCTAAACATCAAATAATTGGGAAGGTTTAGAGGAAACATCCAGTTGAGAATAGTGAAGAAATAGTCTTCTGCAGGCTGGAGTGCTCGAGTTCTTAGAAGCAGCAACATATTGATAAGGGAAATGACAGTGGTGAAACTGCCTGCCTTAAACTTATTTTTATCTAGTATTTGGGGAAGAAGTGAACATTTAGATGGTAATATCTATGATACTAATCTTTAATGAGATATGACTGAACTAGGCTAAAAATTAAATAACTATAGTGAGTTCTGGTTCTATTTTGCCAGTGGTTCTATATCCCTTTGGAATAAGTTGACTTGATTTTAAAGAATATTGTTAAAATACTACTCCTTATTACATCATTATTACTTTATCTCATCTTGTCCCATCTTTGAGGAAAAGTGGTATCAGCGTTTTGGAGCTCAGTGTGACACATGCCCCAGGGGAAGAAGAAATCAAGAAAAAGCTAAATAACTAACATTTATTGAGATGCTACTATGTTTCAGCTGCTCAGATATCTAATTTTATGTAATTTTACTAAGAAATGTTGAAGCAGGTGCTGTTATCACCATTTTCTAAATTAAGAATGTGAAGTACAGTGAAGTAGGTTTCTGTTAGTCACAAGTTTGAGAAGATGCAGATCCAGAAAATGAATATAGGTTTGTGTAAACCAAAGTCCTTGTTTGTTCCATTACTAATAACTTAAATGGAAATAAAATAATTTACCATCTGTAAATTTAGAAAGAGATATCTTTCACATGAAAAATTATATCCAGAAAATTTGACTACCTAATATCAAGTTCACTGAGCGAAGATAATAACAATTACACATCTGTAGGGCCAAAAGAGATGATGATCCTTGACTAAAAAATATCTCATTGGGAAAACTTGCACTTACTTCTCATTCTCATGTACTTTTATCCTTATCAAATCCCAAATGCTTATGATATTAATCTTACAGATCTCTAATATTGATTCTATGATAAGATATAGGAATTATGAAATGAGAATTGCTTTTATAATAACCAGTTTTGCTGCCATTTGATGATAGAGAAAAATCATTCATCCAGACCCATTTTCAGTCAGCCTGGTCAAAGTGTAAAAATGTACACAAATTTATAAATGAGTGCAGTGGATGCAGCCCAGAACTTCCTGTGGGACTCAGGGAAAGGAGAGGAATGAGGTGAGTGAGCATTTTTTATATACTATGGTGGAACTGAGTGATCAGTGCAGAGACAAAATACAGAGTGTGACAGCTGTGTTCTTGCAGCCACTATTGCCAGGCAAAATACAAAGTCAAAGAGCCTGGCTGCCTCCCTCCATCCTCCCAAAGCTTGCCTCCTTGCACCTACCTGGAGCTAGCAGCAGGCCCAAGGAGAAACTGCAGCAGCAAATATCGAGCCACAGAGCAAGGAGTCAGAAGCCCCAGGAACTGATGAGTCAGCTTCAGAGTGGTAGATGCACACTGAAAGTGGTCTTAGTGACAGGAGTGAATATACAAAGGCAAGGCAGCTGAGGCCTAATAGTCACCAATATTTGGAGAAAAACAGCCACAGGCACATCAGTGGCTTCTCCCAGCCTACCCCACTACCACCAATCAAGACTGATCCTGGCAAAGGTACCTGGGGAACTTCAGGCAGCACAACACTGCATCTGGATGCTGGGGAAGCACTGGGACTTCAGGGACTTCAGGGACTTTCCAGGGGCTCAGAGTCCCATCACCCAGCACATACTCTCAGGGACTGGGACCCTGAAACTGAGATAACCTGGTAACAAAGGAGACACACACATCCTCAAGAAACAAAGGGCGTTTTTTTTTGTTGTTGTTGTTGTTTGTTAGGCCTGGGCAATGCTGAAATCTTATGAACCACCTAATGAAAAACAAACAGTAAGAAAAAATCCCTCTTCTTACTAATCTGCTAAAGAGGGGATCACTCTTAAAAAATAGTATTTTTTTTTAAAAAAAGCAGAGTTCATTCCCATAAATGCCTAGGCAAAGAAATAATCCATCAAGTATTATAAAAACAAAACAAAACAAAACAAAACAAAACAAAACAAAACAAAACAACACAAGGTAACAAGGCAGCTCTAAAAGAAAATTAAAACTATCCAGGAAGTAAACTTAAAGATATAAATATATGAGATTTAAGTGACAAAGAATTCAAAATTGTAGTTCTGGAAAAACTCAAAGAGATGCAAGAAAATTCTGATCAGAAGTTCAATGAATGGAGAACAGTATCAGTGAACAACAGAAATACTTTACCAAAGAAACTGAAACTCCAAAACAGAACCAAATAGAACTTTGCAGCTAAAGAACTCAATAAAAGAGATGAAGAATGAAATAGCGAGCTTAGGAAATAGAGCTGACCAGATGGAGGAAAGAATTAGTGATATCAAAGACAGAAATCTGGAAATAATGCAGATGGAAGAAAAGAGAGACTTGAGAGTGAAAAAAAATGAAAGAACTCTACAAGGACTATCTGACACCATCAGAGAAAAAAACAATATAAGAATAATGGATATACTAGAAGGAGAAAGGAGGGATAAGGTAACCGATAACTCATTTAAAGAGTTAATGAGAATTCCACAAATGTATGGAAAGAATGGGAGCTTCAAATCCAAGAAATGAACAGGACACCTAATTATTTCAATCCAAAAAGATCTTCTCCAAGGCACATTATATGAAAACTGTCAAAAATTAATGACAAAGAATTCTCAAGCCAGCCAGATAAAAGAAAATTCCATTAGATTATCATCAGATTTTTAAACAGAAACTCTATAAGCTAGGAGAGATTGGAATCAAATATTCAAACTATTAAAAGAAAAAAAATTACCAGCTAAAAATATATCTAGCAAAGTTATTCATTAGATATGAAGGAGAAATAAAGACCTCTCCAGATATATAGAAGCTGAGAGAATTTTCCACCACAAGACCTACATTACAAGAAATACTGAAGAGGATTATTCTACCTGAAACAAAAAGACAAAAGGATACAAAACTATAAGATGACTAACAAACAGAAGCAGAAAATGGCAAGCCTACTGCAATTGACAGCATGAATAAGGAGAATTCGTGACAAAAACATAAAAGAGGAGAGAATAAAAGTCTGACTTTGCAAAGGAAAATGGAGATAAGATGCATGGAGAAGAAAAATGCCTACTGAGTATATGAAACTTTCTTTTACATAAACTTACTGTTAACTCCTCCACACACAAAATCCAGATCTGAAAGACATAACATTAAAAAAAAAAATGGAACCAAAGGAAAAATCATAGAACACTACTGAACTACTATAACAGACAGAAACACAAAAACAAACAAACAAACAAAAAACAATGGAGAAATCGAGCAACTAGGAAAAAAAAAGATGAAATGGTTATAGGAAAACACCGTATTTCAACAATCATTCTAAGTGTAAATGGACTGAACTCATCAATAAAAAGGCACAGAGTAGCAGATTGGTTCAAAAACCAAACCCCAACTATATTCTGCCTTCAAGAGACACATCTCAGCTGCAAGGACAAATATAAACTCAAAATGAAAGGATAGAAAATGATACTCTAAGCAAATGGCATCCAGATAAAAGTAAGTAAGTATACTTATATCTGACAAAACAGACTTCAATATAAAAATGGTAATGAGAGGCAAAGATGGGCACTTCATAATGATAAAGGTGACAATACATCAAGAAGACATAATACCTATTAACATATATGCTCCCAATCAGGGAGCACCAAATATATAAAACAACTAACAACAGAACTACAGAGAGAACTTACCAAAACACTGTTATAGTGGGGGAAGTAAATATTCTATTGACAGCTATGGATAAATCATCCATACAACATCAATAAAAAATATATTAGTCTTAAATGACACATCAGACCACTTTGACATAATTGACATTTACAAAGCCAAAACGCCAGAATATACTCTCTTTTCTGGAGCACATGGGGCACTCTGAAGAATGTTGGAACACAAAAAGTAGCCTTAACAAATTCCAGGGGATTGAAATTATATTAAACATATTCTCCAATCACAATGCTTTGAAACAAGATCTACTGCGAAAATAAAATGAGAAAACGACTGGTAGGAGGGGTGGAGATGTGAAACAGGCTGGTCCCACGCTCACGTGTGATGGTTAAGAATCGAGAAATACCTCAGCTGCAAAGATTTCCTCCAGAAAAGTGAGGGGTCAGGTCCCATATCAGGCTTCCTAGCCCAGGGTTCTAGTGCTGGTAAGAGAATTCCCTACTGACTGTAAAAACTAGGGGAGATTGTGGCTGAGTGAGACAAAGGGCTGGGAAGGTCACAGAGTTTCTGCTTAAAGGACCTGCATATACACTTACCCACTGGTAGACTCCATGCTCTGAGCTCTAGCATGGGGGCAGCAGCTCGAAAGATGCTGGAAACATATAGGGGGGAACTGAGTTGTCTGGCTTCAGGGCGAGGACTGGAGGGGCAGATTTCTCTCAAACAGAAGTGTTGGCAGAGGGCATTGTTTCTTTGCTGAGCCCTTCCTTACCCAGCTTACAGAACCAGGCAAGTGCCATATCTGAATCTCCATCAACATAGCTAACACTGGTCACCCTACCCTGGCAAGAGACCCTGCCCCTCCCAACACGCAGGTCCACACAAGCCACTTTACTAAATTTTCCTTACAAACACCTGTCTTAGCTCATGCTGTGTACTTTCTTAAAATCTCTCAAAGGTTCACAAAACCTAAATAAGCAGCATCTGGCTTCAGCATGCCCCATGCCTCTAATTGAGCAGCCCTAAGGCTGGAACTAGTGGCAGTGGGCCTCAGTTTCTGGCTCGGCCTCTCAAGGGACTTCCAAGCTCAGTGCAGGTGGAAGCCATCTGCAGATTGCTTGATGGCTCATGCCATATGGCCCTGGGCATGGCACAGGCTGCAGCTGAACTTGGCCTGGAGAAGGGCCTCTCACAGGAGTCCCTGGCCTGCGTGCCTGGTGGCCAACTTCAGTATGAGCTATAGCACCACCTGGGGCCACATCTGAGAATAATACACATAACAGGCACACTGGGCAGAGCCCTGCTAATTTGAATGCTGCCCTGTTGGGTCATCCCCTGTACAACAGCTCCTTCACTGGTCATGGCCAGTCATCACAACCAATCAGTTCCAGGGTCAGTTCCACCCAGTGACAGGCAAATAGTAACCAAAGCTCAACTACAATAGGAAGGCACACACAACCCATACAAAGAACGTATATAGAGTACTCACTTCAGGTGACCAGAGAAGACTGTTTCACTAGAAGCCACAGTACGTCTACTCCATAAGTCCACTTTACTAAGACCAGGACACATAGCAGTCCTACCTAATACATATAAACAAACATAAGTATGCAGCCACAATGAGAAGACAAAGAAACATGTCCCAAATGAAAGAACACAACGGAGCTCCAGAAATAGACTAAACAGACAAGCAATGTATCAGATGCAAAGTTCAAAACACTTGTTATAAGAATGTTCAATGATCTTAGGAGAAGAGTAGATGAATTCAGTGAGAACTTTAACAAAGAGAAAATGTAAAAATGGGGATATGAAACATAGAAAAGAACCAGTCAGAAACAAAGAATACAATAACTGAAATGAAGAATACCTTAGGAGAAATTAACAGTAGATTAGAAGAAGCAGAGGATTGAATCAGTAATTTAGAAGATAAGGTAATAGAAAACTCCCAATCAAAAGAGCAACAAAAAAAGAATTCCCCCCTCCCCGCAAATGAAAGTAGTTTAAGAAGTTTCTAGGACATCATCAAGTGTAGGCATTGAAAACATATTTCAAGAAATAATGACTGAAAATTTCTCTAACTTGGTGAAGGAAGTAGACATAATAGCCCAGGAAGTGCAGAGAGTCCCAAACAAAATAAATCTAAAGAGGCTTGCACCAAGACACATCACAATTAAAATGCCAAAGGTTAAAGACAAAGAGAGACTCTTAAAAAAAGCAAGAGAAAAGCAATTAGTTACCTACAGGGGAGCTCCTATAAGACTGTCAGTTGGTTTCTCAACAGAAATTTTGTGGACAGGATTGGCAGGAAATATTCAAAGTGATGAAAAGCAAGGACTTACATTCAACATTACTCTAACCAGCAAAGCTATCAGAATTAAGAACAGATAAAGAACTTCTGAGATAAGAAAAAGCTAAGAGAGTTCATAATCACCAAACTAGTGTTGCAGTAAATGTTGGAGGGACTCATTTAAGCAGAAGAAAAAGGAAAAAAATATATATGAATAATAAAATGGCAATAACTAAATATCTGGCAACAATTACTTTATTGTTTTTACAGCTTTATTGAAACATAATAGACAGTTGCTCATCTTTATAGTGTACAATTCAATGCTTTTTTTTTCAATTATAGTTGACATACAATAATATATTTCAGTTGTGCAGTGTAGTGATTAGAGTTCTATATAACTCAAGTAGCAATCACCCCACTAAATCTAGTACTCCTCTTCCCTCTTGCATGTTTATTACAATACTATTGACTATATTCTTTATGCTATCCCTTATATCTCCATAACTGTTTTTTAACTATCTATTTGTACTTCTTGTCCCTTTGCCCTTTTTCACTGACCCTCCAACACCCTCCCAACTAGAGCCCACAAAATATCTTTGTATCTATGAGTTTGTTTTTGTTGTTGTTCATTTTGTTCTTTAGATACCACATGTATGTGAGATTATGCAGCATTTGTCTTTATCTGACTTACTTCATTCAGCACAGTATCCTTTAGGTTCATCATGAAAAATCTTTTCCATCCCTTTTTTTTAGTCTGCATGCGTCTTCTAATCTAAAGTGAATTTCTTGTAGGAATCATATGTAACAGTTTTGTTTTCTTCTTGATTCAGCCACCCTATTTTTTGGTTAGAGGGCTTAATTTTTTTTAATTTGAGGTACTTTTGGTAGATATGTAGTTATTGCCATTCTTTATTCATGTTTTGATACATTTTTTTTTCTTCCTAAAGAAGTTTCTCCAACATTTTCTATAATCATGGCGTTGTAGCGATGAACTCCTTCAGCTTTTTTCTTGTCTGGGAAGCTATTCATCTGTCCTTTGAGTCTAAATGATAGCTATACTGGATAAGCTTGGTTGTAAATCCTGGGGTTTCATCACTTTGAATATTTTGTGCTGAGTCCTTCTGTTTTGTAACGTTTCTTTTGAGAAATTAGCTGTCTGTCTTATGGGAGCTCCCTTGTAGATAACTAACTGCTTTTCTCTTGCTGCTTTTAAGATTATCTCTTCATATTAACTTTTGGCATTTTAATTATGTGTGTTTGTGTGGGCGTCTTTGGGTTCATCATTTTTGGGACTCTCTGAGCTTCCTGGGGTTTTATGTCTATTTCCTTCACCAGATTAGGGAAGTTTTCCAACATTATTTCTTCAAATAGGTTTTCAAATTCTTTTTTCTCTCTTCTCCTTCTGGTACCCTTCTAATGCAAATGTTACATTCAATTTTGTCCCAAAGGCTCCTTAAATTATATTTATGTTTTTGGATTCTTTTTTCTTGTTGCCATTCTGATTATATGTACTCATCCTCATCATCTATATCAGTGATTAGCTTCATCCACTCTGCTGATTCCCTCAAATATACTCTCCATCTCAGATAATGTATTCTTCATTTCTGACTGGCTCCCTTTTATAATTTTCATTTCCATTTTTATTTTTTTAAATCTCTTTGTTAAAGTTCTCAGTAAGTTCATCTACCCTTTCCCTAAGTTCATTGAGCATCCTTACAAGCAGTGTTTTGCATTCTGTATCTGGCAGATTGCTTGACTCCATTTTTCCTGGACCTTTGTTCTGTTCTTTCATATAGGACATACTTTTTTTGTTTCTCCATTTAGCTATATTTCTGTGTTTGTATCTATTTAATAAGCAAAGCTCCTAAGTCTCCCAGTTTTATTAGAGTGGCTTTGTGTAATAGATGTCCTGTGGCATAGTCCAGAGAGGGGTCCAACTGCAGGCTAAGTTTAGCTCAAGTCTGTGCCGATCCAGGGCCACTTGGTAAGATTTAGCAAGCAATCCACAGATGTTTTGTTTATAGTTGCTTCAAGAGGGCATGTTAGAAACTGAGGTCAGATGCCACTAGTGCGGGGCTTGGAGTTACTCGGTAAGGGACACAGGGCATGCCAAACACACTACCGGATGTGACTTAGGTAGGGCTACAAGTTGGGAAAGGTGGAGTTTCCTAACAATAATTACTTTTAATGTCAATGGATTAAATGTTCCAATCAAAAGATGGGGTGGGAGAATGACTAAACAAACAAGATGTTTGATTCTAGGATATCCACATGCACACTATTGTCTATCATCCGCAGATATGTCCCTATAGCCGCAAAGTTCTCTGCAGCCCAGGATTAAAGATTATGGGGGACTTTGGAGAAACATGGCAGAGTGAGAGACATCCCCAGATCTCACCCCTTGAAACAACAATAAGTTGAACATCTAAAACTCAACAACAACAAAAACACTCAGGCTGCACACCAGCATGTCTGAGCATGTGAAATGCACATAAGAGCTACCACATGTCAGAATGCTGGGTGTTGGGTGATGGACTGGGAGAAATAAAAAAGCTGCCTTTCACAGCCAGAGCTCCCTGTAGGAGAAGGGGAAAGGAAGGAGGTGCAGTGGTTCCCTAAACAGCCCTACCTGAGAGAGCTGTGAGCTCCATGCAGCTGGCAGCAGGACCCAGTCATCGAGGCAGAAAGCAGAGAAGAGAGGACAGAACAGAAACAAAAATTAATTTTTACCAGCCAAGGCTGTAAAATCTGGGCTGAGCCACAGCCCAAATCCCCTAACCCAGAGATTCCCTACCTCCATATCCACTGAGACAGAACAATGCAGAGAACCAAAGAATCCAAGCAAATGCTGCCGAAACTGTCGCTAACACTGACAGGGACTGAAACTGAGGGTAGCGAGCATAATTAAACATCTATAAGAAAAACAAAAACAAAAACAAAACATTAACATTATTGTGTATAAAGCAGGAATCCAAGAGGCTTAGATGACACCTACTGGAAACCAAAAGGAAAGTGCCTTCTTTGCAAAAAGCTAAAGAGAGACCTTTATATAATAAATCTTTCTGGAAAAAAAGCAGAATATATTTCTATTAATGCCCAGGCAGAGAAATAGTCCATTAAACACCATGAACAACAAAGGTGACAAGGTATCTCAGAAAGAAAGAGAAAAATATCCAGAAAAATAAGCTTACAGACATAGAAATATGTGACTTAAATGACAAAGAATTCAGGATGATATTCTTAAAAAAATTCAGTGAGATCTGAAATGAGTCATATCAACAATTTCAAGAAGTGGAAAAAACAACCAGATAAGCAGACTGAGTTCTTTCACAGGGAGATTGAAACCCTCAAAAAGAACCAAAAAAGAACCAAATAAAGACAAAAAACACACTACAAAAGATGAAAAATGAAATAGCAAGCCTGGGAAATAGAGTTGACCAAATGGAGGAAAATATCAGTGATATCAAAGACACAAATCTAGAAATAAATCAGAAGGAAGAAGAGAGAAATTGAAGAATGAAAAATAATGAAAGAGAAATACAAGAACTAGATGATACTACCAACAGAAGAAATATAAGAATAATGAGAATAATTGAAGGGAAGGAAAAGAAGCAGGGACTAGAAAGCATTTTCAGACAAATAGTTGACAAGAACTTCCCAAATCTAAGGAGCTTGGAATTCAAGAAGTCAACAGAACACTTAATTATCTCAAACCAAAAAGGCCTTCACTAAGACACATTATATTAAAGTTATCAAAAATCAAGGACCAACACAGAATTCTCAGGGCAGCCAGAGAAAAGAAGATGGTAACCTATAAAGGAAAACCCATTAGATTATCATCAGACTTCTCAACATAAACCTTATAAGCCAGAAAGGAGTAGAATCAAATATTCAAATTATTAAGTGAAAGGAACTACAAGTCTAGAATAATTATCCAGCTAAGCTCTCCTTTAGATATGAAGGAGAAATAAAGACCTTTCCAGACATACAAAAATTAAGGAAATTCTCTACTACAAGTCCTGTACTATAGGAAATACTGAAAGGGGTCAGTTCACCTAACAAAATGACACACACAAAAAATACATAATTAAATACAAATGCATAGTTAAATACAAATAAATAACTATCCTTTACATATTCTTAATGGTAACCATAGGCCAAAGATTCAGAACTGAAGTACATAACATAAAACAAGAAGAACCAGGGGAAAACCCCACAAAAGCCAAATAAATTAAAGAAAACAGACACATAAGGACAAGGGAGCAATGGAAAAACCAAGCTATCAGAAATCAAAAGAAAAAATGGCTATAAGAAGACCTCATATTTCAATAATTACCCAAAATATTAATAAACTGAATTTGACAATAAAAAGGCATAGAGTTGCAGAATAGATCATCAAAACAAACAAACAAACAAAAACCCAACAATATACTGCCTCCAGGAAACACATCTTAGTTCCAAAGACAAATATAGACTCAAAGTGAAATGGTGGAAAATTATATTTCAAGCAAATGGCATTCAGAGAGAAGTGGGAGTAGCAGTACTAATATAGGATGAAATAAACTTCAAAATAAAAAAAATGTAAAGAAAGATACTGAGGGACATTTCATAATGAAAAAGGGAATCATGCACCAAGAAGACATAACACTTATTAATATCTACGCTCCCAATCAGGGACCCCCGAAATATGTAAAGCAATTACTAAAAGAATAAAAGAGAGAAACATACCAAAACACTATCGTAATAGGGGACCTAAATACCCCACTGTCATATATGGACAAATCATCCAAACTGAAAATCAATAAGGAAATAACATTCTTAAATAACACATTACACCAACTGGACATAATTGACATGAACAGAGCTTTTCACCCCAAAACGGTTGCTTATACATTCTTCTCTAGAACACATGGCACATTCTCAAGGGCTGACCACATACTGGGAGGAGGGAGATAGCCTCAAGAAATATAAGAAGGTTGAAATCATACCGACCATATTCTCTGATCACAATGCTTTGAAACTAGAGATCAACTGCAAAAAGACATCAGGAAGAACCACAAATACATAGAGATTAAACAACATGCTACTGAAGAATAACTGGGTCAAAGAAGAAATCAAAAGAGAGATCAAGAGATACATAGAAATGAATGATAATGATAGTACAACATATCAATACTTTTGAAACATGGCAAAAGCAGTCATAAGAAGAAAGTTGGCCTATCTCCAAAAACAAGAATGAGCCCAAGTAAACATCCTAACACTTCATTTTAAAAC
>NW_006429112.1:0-3676 GCF_000325575.1 Pteropus alecto | reverse complement strand
AACACGCTGCTCTGCTGTTTGGGAGTGTAAATTTGTATAGGCACCATGGAAAACAGTATGGAGTTTCCTCAAAAAATTAAAAATGGGATTACCATATGACTCAGCAATATCTCTTCTGGGTGTCTACCCAAAATATCTGAAAACATTTACTCCTAAAGATATATGTCCCCCAATGTTCATTTCAGCATTATTCACCATGGCCAAGACATGAAAATAATTGAAGTGTTCTTTGATGGATGACTGGATAAAGAAGATGTGGTACCTATATACAACGGAATATTACTCAGCAATAAAAAGAGATGAAATACTGACATTTGCAACAATATGGATTGATCTTGAGATAATCATGCTAAGTCAGACAGAAAAAGTTCAGAACCATATGATTTCACTTATCTATGGTATATAAAACTGAAAGCAACAACCAAACAAGACAAACAAAAACTCATAGACACAGGAGGGGCAAAGAAAATGGCGTAGATTATAGAAACTCTGTTCATCTCTCTGGCAACCAAATCAAAGTTGTGAAGGAAACGAGGATTAAACAGTAAAGAAAATCACCTGGGATTTAGATGAAGAAACCATACAACTTGGGAGAAAACTAAGAAATCATCTGCAATGGCAGAAGGTAGGATGAGGCAAGGATGCAAGACTGCCTTGTCCCGAATTGCTGAGGGAGACAGAGGCCATAGCAGCAGCAGCTAGAAGCTGCAGACGCTTCTTAAAGGGGCCGTGTTCATGAGCAGACTTTCTCGGTGATGGACCTGCTCAATCTGTGCATAAAGCTGGTTCAGCTGCTCAGAGGGCACCAGGGACTTACAGGAGGACACTGAGTTGTCGGAGTGAGGGTTGAGGCGAGACTTGCTCTGTACAGAAGTGCGGCGGTTATCCATTGTTCCCTGTTGAGCCTTCCCTCCTCCCAGTGCGTAGACTCAGTGCTGCCATAGCAGAGATGTCATCAAACTGGATAACAGAGGTTGCTCTGCCCAGAAGATTACCTGAAACTCTGCCTTCCCCAATTTGTGGCCCCACCCAAGGCACATCCAGGTGTGCCTTCGCTTAGTGAGGTGCCCCTTGCTGAGCAGTGCCTAGACTCACACTGGTGGTAGATGGCCTCAGATTCTGTTGTGGCATTTTGAGGCAACTGTAAGCACAGCATCTTTGGATTGCTTGCTGAATCTTAACAGGTGACCCTGGAGGGGCACAAGCTGGGGCCAAACTTGGCCTGCAGCTAAACCCTTCTCAGGACTGTGCCACCGGACACCAACCACACAAAGCTGCACTAATAAGACTGGGAAACTTAAGACACGTGCATAGTACATAGAAGCAGACACAGAAAGGCAGTCAAAATGGGAAGACAAAGAAGCAGAAACCATATGAGAGAATAGAACAGAGGTGCAGAAATAATGGATTCAAGCCATCTATGGATGCAGAGTTCCAAACACTGGTTATAAAGGTGCTCAATGAACTTATGGAAAATGTAGATGAATTCAGTGAGAACTTAACAAAGAGATAAAAAAAAAAAACATAAAAATGAAAATGGAAATTTTAAAATAGAAGCAGTGAGAAATGGACACATTATCTGAGATGAGATGTATATTAAATGAAATAAACAGAGTGAATAAAGAAGAGGATCAAATGACCTATATAGAGGTTGAGAAAGTCAAGGACACCCAATCAGAACGGCAAGAAAAAAGAAGCCAAGACTATAATAATAATTCAAGGAACCTATGGGACACTATTCAGTGTAAAAACATCCATGTCATAGTGGTACTGGACATCAAAATATCCATCTCATCAGCCTACCTGAAGGAAAGCAAGATGTTGAACAGCTATTTGAAGAAATAACGATGAAAAATGTTCCTAACCTGGTGAAAGAAATAAACATAAAACCCAAGATGCTCAGAGAGTCCCCAAAACCAGGGTTCCAAAGAGGCCCATACCAAGACACACCAAATTAAAATGCCAAAGATTAAATACAAAGAGAGAATATTAAGCAGCAAGAGAAAAGCAGTTAGTTACCTATAAGGGAACACTCATAAGACTGGCTGCTGATTTCTCAAAAGAAACTATGCAGGACAGAAGGGCTCAGCACAAAATATTCGATGTGATGAAGACCCAGGATCTAGAACCAAGAATACTTTATCCAGCAAAACTATTATTTAGAGTTGAAGGACAGATAAAGAGCTTCTCAGACACAAATAAGCTAAAGGAATTTATCATCAACAAGCCAGTATTATAAGAAATGTCGGAGGGACTTCTTTAAGAAGAAAAAAATGTATCAAAAACATGAATAAAGAATGGTAATAACTACATTCCTATCAACAAGTACCTCAAATACAAGAGACTCACTTCATATCAAAAGATGCACACAGACGAAAAGGAAGAGGATGGAAAAAGATTGCCTTCATGGGCCTAGAGAGTATTGCACTGAATGAAATGTGTTGGATAGAGAAAAACAAATATTGCATGATTTCATGTACATGTGGAATCTAAAGAACAAAATCAACAACAACAACAACAAACATGAAAATGAACTCATAGATACAGAGAATATTTAGAGGGATGTTAGATGGGAGGGTGGTTAGGGGGACAAAAAAAAGGCAAAGGGATTAAGAGGTACAAATGAATAGTTGCAGAATCGACATGGAGATGTAGAGTGTAGCATGGAGAAGATGGTTAATGTAATATGTAAGGGGGAAGAGGGGTACTAGATTTAGTTGTGTGATCACTTTGCGAGTTATGTGGATCACTGATCACTATGCTATACAACTGAAACTGGTATATTATTGTATGCCAACTATAACTGAAAAAACCTCATTGAATTGTACAATGTAAATATAAAGAATTGTCTATTATGTTTCAATAATGTCAAAAAAAAAAAAAAGAAAAAGAAAACTCATAGACACAGACAACAGTTTAGTGGTTACCAGAAGGAGAGGGGATGAGGTAGATAAGAGTAAAGTGGTTAAATGTATGATACTGGAAGGAGATTTGACTTTGGGTGGTGAACACACAATGCAATATGCATATGATGTATCATAGAATTGTGCATATGAAGCCTATATAATTTTATTAATCAATGTCAGCCTAATAAATTTAATAAAATAAATCAACTTTTAATGATTAATCTGAACGTAAAAAATAATTCCAGTATATAAATTATTTTATTCACTTGATGTTAGAGAAGAGTGGTGACTTCTTTCCCCAGCTTTATAGAGGTATAATTGATATATAACATATGTAAGTTTAAAGTGCACAATGTGATAATTTAATTCACATATATATTGCAAAATGATTACTACAATTTTTTTTTGGTTGTGAAACATTTAAGATCTACTCTCTTAGCAACTTTGAAATATACAATACGGTATTGTTAACTATAGTCGCCACAATGAATATGAGCTCTAAAGAACTTACTTATCTTATAACTGGAAGTTTGTACCCTTTGACCAGTATCTCCCCATTTATCCTACCTACCACCCAGACTCTGACAACCACCATTTTATTGTCTGTTTCTATGAATTTGGCTTTTATTAGATCCTACATATAAGTGAGGTCATACAGTACTTGTCATTCTCTACCTGACTTATTTTACTTAGCATAATGCCTCAAGGTACATCCGTGTTGTCACAAATGGCAGATTTTTTTTTTATGGCTGAATGATATTCCATTGTGT
>NW_006429111.1:13900-28296 GCF_000325575.1 Pteropus alecto | reverse complement strand
TGGCATAGCTATTTCTTTTTATCACTGAATATATTCCAGTATGTGGATTCCAGTAGTTCTTCCATTCTCTTACTGAAAGACATTTATGTTGCCACTGTTTTCACAATTACGAATAAAGCTACTATAAATATCCGTGTGTGGTTTTTTGTGTGGACACAAGTCTTCGACTCCTTTGGGCAACACTCATACGACTGCTGGATGATATGGTAAGAGTATTCTCCGTTTTGTATGGAGCTGGCAAACTGTCGTCCAAATTGGCTGTACCCTTTTTCATTCCTACCAACAATGACTTTGACTTCCTGTTGCTCCACATTCATGCCAGCATTTGGTGTTCTCACTGTACCAGAGTTTGGCCGCCCTAATAGTCGTGTAGTTAGTATGTGTGTGCGTGTCTAAATTCCTTCTCTATTCTGCAGTGTTCCATAGTCGATTCTGAGAATCGAACACATGAGCTTTTCATCATGGCAGCCACAGATAAGACACAAAATCTGCCAATCTTTATGGAAATGATATCTTTGAAATATTTTCTTCTCTCTTGATGACTATAGATTATTGCTCTATTTTGGGGACTTGTACCTGAAATTATCAAAAAAAAAATAGTTGTTCGGTCGCATTCATAGAGAGTTTGTATATTTTTGTTAGGCTTCTCTGTTAAGTTTTGGGTTTTGTTGCTGTTGTGCGCGGAGTACTTCCTATCACATATTCTAAATAACGTTTACTTTTGTTTGTCAGGCTCTTCATTTGCTCTGCTGATCTTCTATCCACTATTTTTCTGAAGTCTCTTTTTCATTTGGATACTTGACACGCCCATTCTGTTCAGTTCTCCAGAAAGGTGATCATTTTGTCAGGCCAAATATAAAGCCATTCTTTTCCATACTCCTACGTGTCCTTCGTTTTGATATCTATGGCTCTGGATTTGTCTTCCAGTGCAGCTGCAAAATGTAGACGTGATAGAGTAAACCTGTGACTTGTCTCTGACTAGAATGCATCTAACATTTTATACTTAAGTATGTTTGCTGTTGATTTCGACAAAGGAAAGTGCCCTTGTATTCTTATTTTACTAATAGTTTTTTCTATAATTTGGTATTGAATTTCTTTCAAAGGATTGTTCTGTACCAATCGATGTGATCAAATGCTTTTCTTCTGATAATTGATTCGCGTAGGGAATTACACCTGAAAGAATATTCTGATGTTAAATCATACTTTCATTCGTTGAACACAATCTGTTTGTCCATTTAGTTTACTACTATGTCGAATATGCTATGAATTCATTTAACATATTTGCTGTTGTGTGAGTGATTCGGGCCCAAGTGTTCTTTTCATGGTGGGGTCCTCCTTTGGTATTGAAATCAAGGAGAATCAGCTTGAGAAAATGATTTGAACAGTTACCTACATTTTTTATGTTTTGAAAGAATTCACCTAAGATGGCTATGGACTCTCTCTGACCGTTTGTGAGAAGTAGCCTGCAAAACGGCCTTGTCCTGGCACAGTGTAAGGTCACCTGAGCTTAAGAGACAGTTTCAGCTTATAATGTACAATTAAGGTTTCCTAGTTTTTTATGGATCTATTTGGTCATATGTGAGTGTGTGTGTATTTCTAGTCATCCATTTTACTTTTTCAAAATAAATGGCATGATGTTTGCAAATATAAACTATTTACTGTAACAAATCTCCAACATGTAAACAGTAGGGAATAGTGCAATCAATAATCCTCATATACCTGAAACCCAGCATCAGCAATCCTCTATACATAGCCAATCTGGTTCTGACTCTACTCCTATCCCTTATCTGAACCACTGGAATACTGTAAAGCATCTGTGAAACATCATACTGTTTCATCTCCAAGTCCTTCGGTATACCTTTCCACGAGATAAGTACTCTTTTAGAAAACATAAAGCCAACAAGATTATTATTAAGTCAGTCATTAATATAGTGAAATGGTAATGTAATTTCACACTTTTCCAGCAGCCGAATACACCTTTTAAAATGCAGTTTCTTTGAATCAGTGTCAAAATGTGTTCTATACATTTTGATAATTCACGTCTCTTAAGTCTTTTAATATCCATAGGTTCTCCCATATCATCTCATTTTTAAGAGATGTTGGTTTCATTTCTGTGGGGTATGCAAAGTAGATTAGGCTCCAAATGGGTAGAAATATGTTTCCTTGGACTATGTTTGAAACAATTGGATGTCTAATAATTTGAATTTAGCATCAGTGGATTTTAAGACCTTAACCTGCCATGAAGAAATGAATAATGTGGGGCCATTTAAGGCCAATACATAGGGGCCTTGTATGGCTGATTTATTAAAAAAAAATAATACTTTCTTAACTACAACACAAAGTCCATTAATACAAATAAAAGTGACAAATTGGACTTTATCAAATCTTGAAACTTCTTTTCTTTAAAATATACTTTGGAGTCAGTAAATGCACAGGCCACACAGTGGGAGAATGTATTTTCAAATCACATATCTGATAAAAGACTTACATAGAGAATATATGTAGACCTCTCAAACCTCCATAAGAAGGAATCAAACAGGTCATTAAAAGTTGGGCAAAGGTTTGAACAGGCACTATGGTGACAAATAATCATGAAACTAGAGGCTCACCATCATCAGCCTTATGGAAATGCAAATAAAAACCACGATGAAATACTACTACACACCTATTAGAATGGCTAAAATCAAGAGAGCGATCATACCACACGCTGGCTAGGTTGTACAACACTGGAACCCTCATACCCTGATGGTGAAAGAATAAACTGGAACACTGCTTTCTAAAACAGTTTGGCAGTTTCTTAACATTTTAAACATACAGCTACCAAAGGATGCAGGCCTCTCACTTCTATTAATATAACACAAAACTTAAAACTTAAAAAGGCAAATAAATCTATCATGACAGAAAGCCAATTACTGGTTTCTGGGGAGTGGAGATAAAGGGAGGGAGAAAGAAGGAGGATCTACAAAGATGTGTGAGGAAACTTGTGGAGAACATGCATATACTCATTATTTTGATAGTGACCATCGTTTTGCTGTTGTATACATATGTGAAAACTTATCAAATTGCACGCTTTGAGAAGCTTGGTGTTAGTTATACCTCAGAAAAGCTGTTTTAAAAAATATTATGCTCTGCAGGAAGAAACTCACCTTGCAAAAAGGATAGAGATAAAGGATTTGGGAGCAGAGTGGTTTATCACTGGAAATATAGAGAGAAGCTGGATAATAATGGTGATAAAAATCAAGACTGGCTTCAAATCAGTTTTATTATTGTTTTAAAATTCTCTGTAAGGATTCGACCGCTAGTTCCAGGAAGATGGAACATAGATGTACCTCTCCCTATTTCTCCTGCTAGGGGAACTTAACACTCAAGATATTATATAGAAAACAAACAAAAGAAGGCTCTGAGCAGTGGAGAGATGGCAAGGACATGGCAACCCAAGGATTAATACAGGGGTGAGTTTATTCCCTGTTTTTTTTTTTTTTCTCCTATGTCTCATATATCCCAGACATGAGCCTGAAGATGCAAGCAACATGGTAATGCCAACAGGAATAGGCAGAAGAAAATAAAAAAGTCTGTTCTCTCTGGCCATGTCTGGCCAAAGGACTAAGAAAGGATGGCCTAACAATACAGAAAACTTACAGACAATAAATGCTCTGCAGCCACTAAACACCAATGAAAACATCTGTGGACCACCCTGACCCATGCCAGCAAACACTGAGCAAGGAACCTCGATTTCCAGCTTCACCAGGACACACCAAGGTGTTACAATTATTCTCCACCATCACCACCACTGCCAGGGTGGTATCAGAAAAGACTGAGTAGGGAGCTGAGGGTTTCATCCCCACCGGGATGGAACAAGGTCTCCTTACCCCATAGGTAACAAGTCACTCCTTCCACCCACAGTCGGGGTGATTTCAGAGGAGGCCCAGTGGAACGTGAGAACTTTCGCCACAGCCCAGCAATAAGGAGGCCACCTCAATTCCCTAGGTGTTAGTGGGGTCACATTGGGAACAGTAATGAGGCACATGTGTGATTCCCAGGCTGAGAGCTATGAGTGGAGGCCTTGTATGGAGACAGAACTCCCATCCATATTCAGCAGCAGTGAAGACCACTCCCCTTAGGTGTCAACACAGGCTGAGTGAGGAACCTCCTCCTCCATCCCCAAGCTTGCAGAAATGAGGTGCTGCTCCCCTTCTCCTTCTGGAATACAAGATCCCAAATGTCAGACCGTAATAAAAACTTACTCTTCGTAACAAGAAACAGGAAAATCTCTAACCGAATTTTAAAAATCCCGATGGCAGACACGTTAGAATTTCTGAAAAAGATTTTACAACAGTCATCATGCAAATGTTTCAATTATGAATCACTTTGAAACAACTGAAAACAATAGAGAGTATCAGCAAAGAAATATAGGGAGAAAATGACTGATATTGTGAATTCTCCTTTTTTGAATTGTTGGAAATTCTTGTATTTTTATAAATCATATTTTTGAGCTTTGTTCCAGGAATAGTTAAGTTACTTGGAAACTGTCAAATCCTTTCAAGTCTTTCTTTTAACTTCGATAGGTGAGATTTGAGCAGTGCTTAGTCTGTAGCTTATGATGTCTCATTACTGAGGCAAAACTCTTTTGTGTTTTCTAACTGATGCCCCACAATTTATGAGGTTTTCCTCTCTGAATGATGGGAACAGGAAGTATCTACAGCCCTCTCCTCATAGCTTTCTCTTCTCATTTGTTCTGTCCCTAACCATCTTTGCTTCCCTGTATTCCCGGATCCATCTCCTCCCAGTGCAGAGCTGGCTTTCCCCAGACTTAGTATGGAGCTTATGATACCGAAGTGTTTTCCCAGAGTTTCTGCTCTCCCCCAGCTCTCAGCAGTCTCAACACTGCTGCACCAAAGAGGGGATTGCGATCAGTACTTGTTCCCTACCTTCATTCCAATTCTCTGTTTTCATTTCACTTTCTTTTTTAAAGACACATATCATAAATTCACCACGTCAAGCACACAGTTCAGTAGCTTTGACTATATTCACTAGGTTGTGCAACTATTACCGAGATCTGATTCCAGAACATTTTCATTATCCCCCAGAGAATCCACCTACTCAGTAGCAGTCACTTCACATTCCCCCTTACCCTAAACCAAGGCAAGAATTAGTCTACTTTCATTCTCCATAGATTTGTCTACTCTGGACCTTTTAGGAAAGAAACCACACACTGTGTGTTTGTGTGTGTGTGTGTGAGTGTGAGTATGAGTGTGTGTGTGTGTGCGCGCGTGTCTGTGGGGGTTGATCCTTTCACTTAACATAATATTTTGAAGGTTCATCCCCACTGTAGCATGTATCAGTACTTACTGGCTTTTCAAGGCTAACTATTGCATTGTATGTAAATACCATATTTTGTTTCTCTAGTCATCCATTGATGAATATTTAGGTAGTTCCTATTTTTGGTTATTATGGATAATATTGCTGTGAACTTTCCTATACAAGTATTTGTTGAAATTTCTATTTTAGATTATTTTGCATGTATGTATAGGAGTGGAATTACTGGTTTGTTCATAAGATAATGCTTCATATTCACTTTCTACAGTGGCTGCATCATTTTACATTTCCACCAGCGATGTATGAGGGTTACAGTCTCTCTATATCTTCCCAGGCACTGTTATTGTCTGTCCGTTTCTTTTTATCCATTCTAGTGGATGTGAAGTAGCATCTCTTTGTGGTTCCGATTTGCATTTCCCTGATGACCAAGGATATGGAGCATCTTTTCATTTGCCTACTGGCCATTGATATAGCTTCTCAGAAGAAACATCTGTTCAAATCCTTTGCCCACTTCAAATCAGTTTATACATCTTTTCATTGCTGAGCTGTAAGTGGTTTTTAAATATTCTGGATATTAGACCCTTACCATATATATGATTGACAAATATTTTCTCCCATTCTGTGGGTTGTCTTTTCCATGTCTTGATGATATCTTGTGAAGCCTCTGAAAGATCATACTTCTCTAGTGAATTTACCTCCTGACTCTCGAAAGAGTCTTTACTTTTCTCCTCAAGTCTCCAACACACTCTGTCTGCAACCTGTATCTGATGACGTTGCCACTTCTTTCATAAGGCAAATAGCCGCTCTTCGATTGCATCTCCCTCTTTATCCTACCACTGGTCCCAGCCGATACCTGCATTTTCTGTCCTCCTTTCTCTTACAAGTCACCAAGCTTCTCAGCACCTCTCTAATGCCCTAGAGCCCATTCTTTCTCAAGCAATTTTCTCTTAAAATGCTCTCAAGTTGTTCCCTTCAGCAGCTAATTCTTACTCTTTACTGGGTCATTCACAGCTATATACAATGTGACTTACTTTGAACTTAAAAAATATATATATCCTGCTTGACCTCACATTGTCCTTCTCTTCCATGTCTTACTCAAATGTCGAGTAAAATTCTTTGCAAAACTGTCTCCATGTTCCCCTCCGAATTCCCTGTTAGTCACCTCCAATCAGACAACTACTTCCACCACTGCATTGGAGCAGCTCTTCTCAAGGTCACTAGTTGTCTATATTTTCACATCCTGAGAGTCCATTCTCAGGATTAAGCTTAGTCAACCTCTCAGCAGTACTGCACAGAGCTGACCACATGCTCCTAGAGACTGTTCTTCCCTGGGCCTTACAATAACTACACTGGCTTTCCTTTATTCCCACTGACTATTCCTTTCCTGTTTCCTTTCCCGAAGACCAAGCCGGACCTCTAGATTGCTGAGAACCCTCCACTCAGGTCTCGATTTTCTTCTCTCTTACCTGGAGAGCACTTCCAATTTTAGTATTACACCCACTGATCTATGAACTCAGTACATTTCTCCCTTTCTTGAGGTGTTATTTAACTTCCTTTGACAATATTTTATAGTTTTCAGTGTAAAAGTATTGCACCTCGTTTATAACATTTATTCTTAAGTATTTTATTTCTTTTAATGGTACTGTGAATGAAATGGTTTACTTAATTTTAATTTTTGGATTGTTCACTGCTGGAACA
This sequence comes from Pteropus alecto, assembly GCF_000325575.1. Classification (NCBI taxonomy): domain Eukaryota; kingdom Metazoa; phylum Chordata; class Mammalia; order Chiroptera; family Pteropodidae; genus Pteropus; species Pteropus alecto. The sequence continues at coordinate 21,282 of NW_006429111.1, read as the reverse complement.
TGGACAGATGATTGATTTGTGTTTATCGATCTTATTTTTAACACCTTGCTTAACTGTTTTACTAGGTCTAGTAGTTTTTGATGAGTTCCTTAGGATTTCCTCTATACGCAATTGTATCATCTATAAATACAGTCAGCATTATTTCTCCTTTGGAATCGTGTTAATAGCAACATTTAAACTTCATGGTTGCGCTCACCTCAGAACGATATGTACCCTCCACCTCCTTGAAAATATGGCCCAGTTTCTCCTTAGACTCTCTGGGGCAGCCTCATACATACTCAGTAGTGCTTCAGTGTACCTCTCATTGACAAACATGGTCAGACCCTGGGAAGCCACAGGAAGCCAGTCTTTTCTAGAAATGTTGATATCCAGGTCACGAGTGAAAACAAAATCAAAGTGAAATTAAGAAAACAATTCATTTACTATGGTATCAAAAAGAATATGATACTTGGGAATAAATTTCATGAGAAGAAATGCAAAATTTGTATACTGAAAATACTACAAAATATTGCGGAAGGAAATTAATTGAGGATTTGAAAAACTGAAAAAGATCTTCTATTTATGGACCAGAAGACTTAATATTGTTAAGATGGCAATATTGCCCATTCGATCTACATATTCACTGCTATCCCTATCAAACTCCCAGCTGCATTTCTTTCAGAAATTTACAATCTGATTCTCACATTCGTGTGTAAATTCAAAGATACCCAGAATAGTCCAAATAAACTTGAAAAAGAACAAAGTTCGAGGACTCACACTTGCCAATTTCAAAATTTACTACAATGCTACATCAAGACGGTGGGGTACTGGCATAGATTAATGGAATAGAATTGAGAGTCTAGAAATAAACCCTGACATTTGCAATCAATTTGTTTTCGACAAGCATGCCTGGATAATTCGAAAAAAGGCTGGGACAACTGGATATCCAAATGCAAAAGAATGACTTTTGACTCCTTCCTCTCACCATACATAAAAATTAACTCAAAATGAACCATAGACCTAAATGTAAGAGCTGAAACTGTAAACTCTTAGGAAAGAATACAGTAGCAAATCTTTATGATAGTGGGTTACACAGAATGTTAGCTATCACACCAGAAGCACAAAAAATATATATATGATAAATTAGAATTCATCAAAATGGAAAATTTTTGTGCTCAAGAAAGTGAGGCAACCCACCAAATGAGAGAAAATATTTGCAAGTCACATATCAGATAAGGGACTTGTATCCAGAACCCAGGAGGGATACTTATAACTCGACAATAAAAGGGCCAAGAACCCATTAAAAGGGGACAAAGGATTTGAATAGGCAGTTCCCCAAACGTGTACGCATAGCTGATAAGCACATGAAAAGGTACTGAACATCATTACTCGTCAGGGAAATCCAAATCCAAATCACAATGACATACCATTCTGCATCCACTTGGATGACTACCATCAAAAGGACAGGTAATATCTGTACCAGAATGCCTAGTATTATAATCTAAAAAAAACCAAGTAATACTAAGTATTGACAAGAATGTAGAGAAATTAGAGGCCTCATATATTGCTTTTTGGAATGTACAACTGCAGAAAACGTGGTTACTTTGGAAAGTGGAAAGCGGCTTCTGCTATGTGGAATGTGCTCAGTAATAGGTGCTTCTTAAAATCTCCACTCAGGAAATCCTGCCTGATTACTTCTGACTATTGAAGATCCAATCCTGAAATCAGTGAATCACAGACTACAGAAGACATAGGCACCAAGCACCAATAAGCTGCCCTGTGAGAGTAGTAACATGCACCCGTCACTTGGGGACCCTGTTGATAAGTATGTTCTCACTCTGTAGGGCTGAGTTAGCCCGAGATCCTGAGTTCATAATCTGCTCACAGATGATGTGGATGCTGTTGATCCATAACCACTGGTGGATGACATAGTGGAGGAAAGAAGTCAGAGTCGGGAAAATTGACCCCAGAATAAGAAACTTGATGTCCTTCAGGGGAGAGGGAGGTGTATTTGAGAAAAAAGCAGCCATAGCGGGTCTTAGGCTTCTTTTGGGCTGATGTTGGGTATGCTTCATGGTCCTTCAGAAGGCACGGGATTTGGTCAAGTGGCCCTGGCTGGAGTCCCTGCCACATTTGGCTCCTCTCTCCTCTTAACGTTTTACCTAAAGGATGACGAGAAATAGTACAGAACCGGTCATTGTGTTCAGGACAATGTCTGTGCATTCTTGGGCAGGGGATGGAAGTGGCGGTGTAGAGTTGGCTAACTTATGCCTTCCACTGCTATATGCTTTCCTGAGGCGCCAATGAGAAGAGCAGGATCACTCCTTCAGGGCATTCTGGGGTAAATCTGGCTGAAGAGGGGCACTGTTCTCAGTCTGGTCTTCCTCCAGACTCAGAGTCCAAGCTGGGGGTGCCCTGTTGGCTCCTGGTGGTTCTCTCAGCTCTAGGCCCCCTCATTTCCTGTCTGGCCATACTCAGAGCCACCCAGGTAAGCCATGAAGAAAGAGTCTCAAGACCCTGAGTGGCTGGGACCACTTGCAACCACGTGCCTTTTCCTTGTGTGCCCAAGGCCTCATGACCCCTGCTCACACAGGTCTGAAACATTTTCTATGTGGGGCCAGTATGAGTCAGAGAAGAGGCAACTGAAAAGCAATGGAGACTGATGGCTGATTGTGTCCAGCATCCCAGTCTTCTGTAGGAAGTCTATTTCTCCTCTGTGACTGCCTGACTTTAGATACCTTCTCCTCTCCTAAGGAAGGGAGTGCATAGGCCTGGATGAGCCACACCCTCAGGACACTGGGGTGGCTTAAATCTACAAACCAGAGAACAAATGATGACAGACATGTCACTCCTGTTCACCAAATTTTCTTCAATTAGAGTAGGTCCCATCAAGAGGCCCCTGGCATTGGGGTCAGGCACTGCCTGGAGATTAGAGTTTGCATGATGTAATAGAGGGTGGGCCACACTAGGCGGAGCCAACTACTTCTGGTTTGCTTTATTTCTTTTTTCTTTTTTTATGGGGCTAATCCATTTGCAGACAGATGTTAGTTAAAAGTTGACAAAGTGGAGACCTGCTACATCAGCCACCAAGGCCGCATTGGGACAGTGCAGTGGAAATGGGCAGGGAGTGCAGGGCTGCTGCCTTTAGTGGCCTTGGTGTCACTTGAACATGACATGAAGGCAGACCCTGAATACGTGGTAGAACAGAGATTTGAAGCGAGATCCCCCCAGATTCTCCTGGAGAGGCCGAACATTCAGGTGGCAGTGGAAGCAACCCCCTCCACAGGGTATCGAAGGCTGAACCAAAACCTAATTCAGAAGCTGCCTCAGCTTTTCTGGGACTCTCTTTGGCTATTCTGATCCCTAATGTTTCTTTCTCTTACCTCAAGTGACAGTAGGTTATGGCGATTCTTAACTGGTGACTAGGATTTCCTTCTAGACTCTGGCTGGATTTGGAGGTGTCTACAGAGCTGACAGTTAAAAGCATCTCAAATCATGCCATCTTTCATTTGCTTTTATAAAGGAATATTATATTTCTCCAATATGTTATTTATGTGGGTGCTTTCTTGCCCCCTGAGATAGAGCTCACTCTCTCAAATGGGTCCTATTATTATGTATTTATAAGGAGGTGTGACAGTAGGATGGAAGATCTGGAGTTTGGGAGTCACACAGACCTGGGTTCTAATGCCAGGTCAGCATGGGCCTGGGCTAGCTACATCTCTGAGCATCTGTTATTTCATCTGTCAAATGGATTGACAGTATTCATCTTGTCAATAGGATTATACAAAATACTGTATTTGAACTGCTAAGCAGTCTTATACCCAGCAAATCCTCAATTATAGCTTATAGTGACTTTAAGGGATGTATGGCTGAGGTGACAAGCTGGAAGACAGGAAAGGAATAAGTTGGCTCCCAGGAAGGGCCTACAAGCCATGAGTCAGAGCAGACCAGGGATCTGAGCCCCAGAAAGCAGCCTTTCGGAGCAAGAATCTCAGTAGGCTGGGACTGTCACTAGACCCATTTGTTGAATAGGGAAATTAAGTCACCAAGAGCTTAGGTACCTTGACCATGGTCAAACAATTAACTAGTGGAGACATTTACATTTCTGTGAATTGTACTGAAAACAATGGTAGTGAATATCCAAAACTTATCACTTCCAAATTATTTTCCCACAGTTTGCTGTTGTAGGTTATTTACATTGTTGAGTATGTATGGTGGGAATATTACATAATTGTGTGTTACTGAACATCTTATCCCAGCAGTGACCTCATAGTGACAGCCTTCAATTAGCCATTATGTGAGAACATACATCACTGAAATTAGCAAATGCTGAAAATCAGGGCTTTTATTTAGATAGTTTTTACGCCACTGAGAGGAGGTGAGAGGAGAGATTCAATAAGAGCAGTATTTGAGGTTTAAAATCAATGGTGCTGGAAAGCAAGGGAAGGCTATGGAAAAATTCCTGGTGTATGGCTTTGGTTGACACATAAATGAGAGAACAGAGAAGCAGTGATGTGAGAAGGAGAGAAAAAGGAGAGGAGTTTTGTCATGTTTTTGTTCCAAAAAGATGAGCCCGAGATGTGCAATGGTACAGTCCAGGGGAGCTTTCCGATAGGCAGACTGCTGTGGGACTGCAGGAGAGGCTTGTGTGGCCCACACAGAGCTGGGATACAGGACAAGAGCCTGGGGAGCACCACCAACTAATGGAGACCAAAGAGGTAGGATGAGAACCAGACAAATACTGGCCAAGCAGGTCAGGAGGAGAGGTCAAGGTGATCCCTGAGAACACTGTTGCCAAGGGACAGAATAAGACAGGGACTGACACGTGTTAGCTGGAGTGCTCAAAGTGAGGGCATTGGCCACCATGGCAAAAGCCGTCTCCTTGGAACGATGAGGACAGGAGCCACAATGCAATGGACTGAGAAGCAAATAGGGAGCATCTACTCTGTGTAAGCAGAAGAGAGGAAAGAGAGAACCAAAGGGACGAAAGACAATGAATATCTGACTGATAATGAAGAAATTGAGCAGAAATAGCGAGTGGAAGATAGAAGAATGACTGATTTTTGCTGCAAGGACCTCAGGGAGATTGGAATTGTTGAGAGCCAGAGTACAGGAGACTAGGACTTGTGCACTCATCACCACAACCATTTTTAGAGTATTTTAGTTGCCCCCAAAAGAAACTGCAAACCCAATACCCTCTCACTCTTCATTCTCCGCTCCCACCAGCCCCTTACGACCACTAATCAGCTTTCTATCTCTACAGACTTGTGTATTTGTGGCCATTTCTTATAACTGGGACCATATAGCATACGATCTTATGTGTCTGGCTCCTTTCACTGTGCGTACTATGTTCAGGGTCTATCCATGGTGTAGCATGGACCAGGACTTCATTCCTTTCTATGGCTGAATTATCTATATTCCATCATATGGAAACACCACATTTTGTTTATCCATTCCTCCACTGGTGACCATTTGATTTGTTCCGACTTCTTCGGTGATAAGAATAATGCCTCAATGAATGTAAGTGTGTATATTGTGATTTCTCTTAGATCAGGTTTCTTCTCTGAAATGCATGCATCCTCCCCCATGAGTGTATCAGCACCTGTGGGCTTGTGTTAACTGTCAAATTTCTGCAATTCTCTGGTTGGAGATGATTGAGAAACCACAGGAACTGAAATGATGTGTGAGCCATTCTGTTTCACTGTGTTAAATGCGGTTTAAGATCTCTCTGTGGTTCTTTGCACCATTAGGATACATCCGAAGAGCAGTGCACACTCAAACACTATGTACTAAATTCACCTAACATAATTCTTTGTGAGGCTATGCCTCCAAATTGATAAACAGTGAGGTCCATTTTTTCTCAGATATTTCTAAGATATTATTCACAATCACTTTTTTATAATGTAATTTTGTTTTTCAATCATGTAAGGCCTTTACATGGTTCCAAAACAAAACTACAGACCAAGATATATTAAGAGAAATCTAGCATCGATCCCTATCTCTTCCCTCTGGTGCCCTGACTTCCCTTGTAGGTAACTGGATTATTTGTCTTCAAACAAGAGTCTCAGGGAATCTTCTGGCTGGGACTAGCCTTAGAAACACGGTACCACAGATTTTAAACATTAGTCTTGTCTGGATGTATTCGAAAGCTACACATTTAAGTATTTGGGGGGAGGCAGAGGGTTAATTTGTCCTATACTTGGCTACGTGTTCAGACAGGATTGTAGTCTCTAGATTTCTGTCTTTTTTAAATTATAGAGAACTTTGAAAACATGGGGAAGTGAGAGATATCCCCAGATCTCTCCCCTTGAAACAAAAACAAGCTGAACATCTAAAACTCAATAAAAACACCCAGACTGCACACCAGGATGTCTGAGCATAGGATATGCGCATAAGAGGTACCACAGGTCAGAACCCAGAGTTTCAGGCAGTGTACTGTGAGAAATAAGAGACTGCCTCTCACAGCCTCCAGAGCTCCCTGCAGGAGGAGGGATAGGGGTGAAAATGCAGCAACTTCCCTGAACAGTCCTGTCTGGAAGTGCTGTGAGTTCCATGTAGCCAGCGGCAGGGCCCCATCATCAGGTCAGAAAGCAGAGAAGCAGACGACACAAAAACAAGTTGATTTTTACCAGCCACTGTTGCAAAACGGAGGCTGAGTAGCAGTCCCCAACGCCTAACCGAGAGGGACCTTCACCCCATACCCTTCGAAACCGATCACCGCAGAGCCCCGTGGAAATCTGAGCAAATGCTACCGAAACTGTTGATAACGCTGACAGGGACTGAAACTGAGGGTAGCGAGCGTGATTAAATATTTATAAGAAAATAAAAAGGCTTTATGAAGACTTTATATAAAGCAGAAATCCATGAGGTTAGACACCACCTACTGGAAACCAAAAAAAAAAACAAAAAAGTGCCTTCTTTGTAGCAGGCTAAAGAAAGATCTTTATATAATAAATCTTTCTGGAAAGAAAAACTAAATACATTTCCATTAATGCCAATGGCAGAGAAATAGTCCATTAAACACCATAAACAACCAAGGTGACAAGGAACCTCAGAAAGAAAGAGAAAAATCTTCAGAAAATAAGCCTAAAGACATAGAAATATGAGACGTAAATGACAGAGAATTCAGAAAAAACTCAGTGAGATCCAAAATAATTCATATCAACTGATTTTCTGAAAAAACTCAGTGAGATCCAAAATAATTCATATCAACAATTCCAGGAATTGAAAAAACAACTAGATCAGCTGAATGAGTTTTTTAGCAAAGAGATTGTAACCCTTAAAAAAACCAAATCGAACCTCTGGTGATCGAGAACACACTGAGAGAGATGAAGAGTGAAATAGCAAGCCTGGGAAATAGAATGAACCAAATGGAGGAAAGGATCAGCAATATAGACGACAGA
>NW_006429111.1:5364-12186 GCF_000325575.1 Pteropus alecto | reverse complement strand
CCCTAAAAAAAAAAAAAAGGGGTTGAAATCATACCAACCATATTCTCTGATCATAATGCTTTGAAATTAGAGATCAACTTCAAAAAGAAATCAGGAAGAACCACAAATACATGGAGATTAAACAACATGCTACTGAAGAATAACTGGGTCAGAGAAGAAATAAAAAGAGGGATCAAGAGATACACAGAAAAGAATCATAATGGCAGTACAACATATCTAAACTTTTGGAGCACGGCAAAAGTGGTCATAAGGGAAAAGTATCATATTCATATCATTACAGGCCTATCTCAAAGAACAAGAATGAGCCCATATAAATAACCTAATGATTCATCTTAAAAAGCTAGAAAAGGAAGAACAAATGAAGTCTAAGTCAGCAAAAGGAAAAAAATAATCAAAATTAGAGCAGAAATAAATGAAATTGAAAACAAAAAAATAGAAAAAAATAAATGCAGCAAAGAGCTGGTTCTTTGAGAAGGTTAATAAAATTGACAAACACATAGCTAGATTCACTAAAGAAAAAATAAATGCAAGAATAAAATGAAAAAATTTATAACAAAATGAGTTGGTAATTATTGCCTCCGCTTCAATATTAGGTGAGTATATACATGTGTATATAGATGTGTATATAGGCCTGTTTATAGGTGTATACATAGGCAAGTATATAGGTGAGTATATAGGCATGTATATGGGTGAGTATGTAGATGAATATATAGTCATGTATATGGGTGAGTACATAGGCGTGTATATAGGCGAATATATAGGCGAGTATATGGGCAAGTATAGAGGTATAAGCATAGGAGTATATAGAAGCATAGGCGAGTATATAGGTATAAGCATAGGTGAGTATATAGGTATAAGCATAGGCGAGTATATAGGTATAAGCATAGGCGAGTATATTTGTCTCTACACATAGGCGAGTATGTAGGTGAGTATATAGGTGTACACATAGAGGAGTATATAGGCAAGTATATAGGCATGCACATAGGCAAGCAATATGAGAGCATATAGGTGGGTATATAGGTGCATATATAGGTGAGTATATAGATGAGTATAGGCGTATATATTGGTGAATCTATAGGTGTGTACATAGGCATGTCTGTAGGTGAGTAACTAGGTGTATTTATATGTGAGTATATAGGTGTGTATACAGGCGTAAAAATAGGCGAATAATTAGGCTAGTATATAGGTGTATATGTAGGTGTATATATAGGTGAGTATGTAGGCGGGTATATAGGTGTAAATATAAGTGAGTATCTAGATGAGTATAGGCGTATATATTGGCGAATATATAGGTGTGTACATAGGTGTGTATGTAGGTAAGTAACTAGGTGTATTTACATGCGAGTATATAGGTGTATACATAGGTGAGTATATAGGAGTGTATATAGGCGAGTATGTAGGTGAGCATATAGGTGTACACATAAGCGAGCAATATGCGAACAAATAATGTACATATAGGTGAGTATATAGCTGTATATATAGATGAGCATATAGGCGAGTATATAGATGTATAAACAGGTGAGCATATAGGTGCATATATAGGTGCATATGTAGGTGTATATATAGGTAAGTCTGCAGGTGTATATATAGGTTACTTTATAGATGAGTATCTAGGTGTATATAGAGGCGAGAATATAGATGTATATATAGGTGAATATGTAGGTGTATATGTAGGTGAGTATATAGGTGGGAATATAGATGAGCATATAGGTGAGCTATGGGTGTATATATAGGTGAGTATCTAGGCATATATATTGGTGAATATATACGTGTGTACATAGGTGTGTACGTAGGTGAGTACATAGGTGTGTGTATAGGCAAGTATGTAGATGATCATATAGGTGTACACATAGGCAAGCAATATGTGAGCATATGGGTGTACATATAGGTGGGTATATAGGTGAGCATATAGGCGAGTATACAGATGTATATATAGGCGAGTATACAGATGTATATATAGGTGAGCATATAGATGCATGTATAGGTGAGTACGTAGGTGTATATATGGGTGAGTATGTAGGTTTATATATAGGCAAGTTTATAGGCAAGTATATAGGTGTATATACAGGTGAGCATATAGGTGTATATATAGGTGAGTATGTAGGTGGGTATATATGAGCATATAGGTGAGTACAAGGGTGTATATATAGGTGAGTATCTAGGCGTATATATTGCTGAATATATAGGTGTGTACATAGGCGTGTATGTAGGTGAGTAACTGGTGTATTTATATGTTAGTATATAGGTGTATATATAGGTGAACATATAGGCGTGTATATAGGTGTAAACATAGGCGAGTATATAGGTGTATATATAGGTGAGCATATAGGCGTGTATATAGGTGTAAACATAGGCGAGTATATAGGTGTATATATAGGTGAGCATATAGGCGTGTATATAGGTGTAAACATAGGCGAGTATATAGGTGTATATATAGGTGAGCATATAGGCGTGTATATAGGTGTAAACATAGGCGAGTATATAGGTGTATATATAGGTGAGCATATAGGCGTGTATATAGGTGTAAACATAGGCGAGTATATAGGTGTATATATAGGTGAGCATATAGGCGTGTATATAGGTGTAAACATAGGCGAGTATATAGGTGTATATATAGGTGAGTATCTAGGCGTATATATTGCTGAATATATAGGTGTGTACATAGGCGTGTATGTAGGTGAGTAACTGGTGTATTTATATGTTAGTATATAGGTGTATATATAGGTGAGCATATAGGCGTGTATATAGGTGTAAACATAGGCGAGTATATAGGTGTATAAATAGGTGTATATATGTGAGCATATAGGTATATATAGGCGCATATACACATGAGCTTATGGTTTATATATATAAGTGAGTATATAGGCGAGTCTATAGGTGCGCACATAGGCGAGCAATATGGAAGAATATAGGTGTATATGTAGGTGGGTATATAGGTGTATATATAGGTGCTTATATAGACGAGTATATAGGTGTATATACAGGTGAGCATGTGCTTTATACATAGGGGAGTATATACGCGAGTATATATATATAAGCGAGAGTATAGGCGAGAAGATAGGTGCATATATAGGTGAGTATATAGGCGAGTATGTAGCTGAGTATACAGGTGTACACATAGTCAAGCAATGTGCAATCATATAGGTGTATATATAGGTGGGCATATAGGTGTATATATAGGTGAGTATATAGATGAGTATAGGCATATATATTGCAGAATATATAGGTGTGTACATAGGCGTGTGTGAAGGTGAGTAATTAGGTGTATTTATATGTGAGTATATGGGTGTATATATAGGTGAGTTTATAGGCGAGTATATAGATGCATATATAGGTGGATATATAAGTGTATATACAGGTGAGTGTATGATTTATATATAGGTGTGAATATAGGCGAGTATGTAGGTGAGTATATGGGTGTGCACATAGGTGAGCAATGTGCGAGCTTATAGTTGTATATATAGGTAGGTATATAGGTGTATATATAGGTGGGTTTATAGGTGAGTATGTAAGTGAGTGTATAGTTATACACATAGGTGAGCAATGTGCAAGCATATAGGTGTATATATAGGTGAGTATGTAGGTGTATATATAGGTGAGAATGCAGGTGTGTATATAGGTGAGTTTATAGATGAGTATACTGGTGTATATAAGGTGAGCATATAAGTGTACATATAGGTGAGTATGTAGGTGCAAATATAGGTGAGTATGTAGACGAAAATATAGGTGAGCATATGGGTGTATATAAAAGTGAATATCTAGGCTATTATATAGGTGTGCATATAGGTGTGTATATAGGCATATACAAAGGCGAGTATGTAGGTGAGTATATAGGTGTATAAGTAGGTGAGTATATGGATGAGTATATAAGTGAGTATATAGGCGAGTATATAGGTGTGTATGTAGGCAAGTATATAGGTGCGCACACAGGAGAGTATGTAGGTGAGTATATAGGTGCATATATAGGCGAGTATATAGGCGTATATGTAGGAGAGTATGTAGGTGAGTATATAGGTGCGTATATAGGCGAGTATATAGGCGTGCACGTAGGTGAGTATGTAGGTGTATATGTAGGTAAGTATATAGGTGTATATATTGGTGCTTATATAGGTGGGTATATAGGCCAGTATATGGGTGCGTATATAGGTGAGTATATAGGTGTGCATGTAGAATAGTATATAAGTGAGCATAAAGGTGTATATATAGGTGCACGTACAAGTGCGTATATAGACCAGTATATATATAGACCAGTATATATTGCCATTTTAATTACTGTCACTTTGTAGTATAATTTGAAGTTGAGCAGAGTGATGCCTCCAGCCTCGTTCTTTATTCTCAGGATGGCTTTGGCAATTTGGGGTCTTTTGTGCTTCCATTCAAATCTAATGAATTTTTGTATATAGGTGTGCATATAGGCGTATACATAGGCTATTATATAGATGTGTACATAGGTGAATATATAAGCCAGTATATAGGTGTGTATATGGGTGCATGTATAGGAGAGTATATGGGCCAGTATATTGGTGTGTATATAGGTGCAGATATAGGTGAGTATATAGGCCAGTATATAGGTGTGTATATAGATTTGTATATAGGCAAGCATGTAGGCGTACACATAGGCTAGTATGTAGGTGAACATATAGGTTTATATGTAGGTGCACATATAGGTGAGTATATAGGTGAATATGTAGGTGTATATGTAGGCGAGTATATAAGTGTATACATAGGTGAGTATGTAGGTGAATATATAGGTATCTAGGTGTTCTTCTCCATAAGTGTGTACATTGGCATGTATGTAGTTCAGTAACTAGGTGTATTTATATGTGAGTATATGGGTGTATGTATAGGTGTGTATATAGGCAAGTATATAGATATGCACATAGTCGAGTGTGTAGGTGAGTATATAGGTGAGTCTAGGCATATATATTGACGAATATATAGGTGTGTACGTAGGCGTGTATGTAGTTGAGTAACTAGGTGTATTTATATGTGAGTATATAGGTGTATATATAGGTGGGCATATAGGTGTGTAAATAAGTGAGTATCTAGATGAGTATAAGCATATATATTGTCGAATATACAGGTGTGTGCATAGACGTGTATGTAGGTGAGTAACAAGGTGTATTTATATAGGTGTGTATATAGGAGTGTATATAGGTGTAAACATAGGTGAGTATATTGGCTAGTATATTGGTGTATAGGTAGATGAGTATGTATGTGGGTATATAGATGAGCATATAAGTGAGAATATGGGTGTATATATAGGTTAGTATGTAGGAGGGTATATAGGTGTATATATAGGCGAGTTTATAGGCGAATATATAGGCCTATATAATGGCAAATATTTAGGTGTGTATATAGGTGTGTATGTAGATAACTAGGTGTATATATATGTAAGTATATAGGTGTACACATAGACGAGTATATAGGCGAGTATATAGGTATGCACATAGGCTAGCATGTAGGCGAGCACATAGGCGAGCACATAGGCGAGCATATAGATATATATAGGTGTGTATATAGTGAGTATATGGGTGAGTATATAGGCATATTTATATGCAAGTATATAAGTGTATATTTAGGCATGTATATAAGCAAGGTGTGTATGTAGGTGAGTATGTAGGTGTATGTATAGGTGATTAGAGACGTATATATAGATGAGTATGTATGTGTATATATAGGTAAGTATATAGGTATATGTAGGCCAGTATATAGGTGTATATATAGGTGAGTATGTAGGTGTATATGTATAAGTGTATATATGGGTGTGTATACATGTGTATATGTCTATATATCTGTGTATGTGTGTATATATGTGTATGTCTGTGTACAGGTGTGTATATAGGTGTGTATATAGGTGAGTATGTGAGTATATAGGTGTATATATAGGAGTATATACAGGCATGTATATATGTGAATATATTGGTGAGTGTGTAGGTGTATATATAGGTGTGTATATACGTGAGTGTATATGTCTGTATATATTTGTGTATGTGTGTATATATGTGTTTATATATATATATGAGCATATATATGTGTGTATATGTGTGTGTATAGGTGTGTATATATGTGTGTATATAGGTGTGTATATATGCATGTGTATATGTGTCTATACAGGTGTGTATATAGGCATGGAAATGTGTGTATATGTGTGTAAATGTGTGTAAATATGTGTATATGTGTGTAGAAGTGTATATATAGTTGTGTATATAGGTGTATATATATGCGTATATATGTGTGTATAGTGTGTATTGTGTGTATATATGTGTATATGTTTTCTTTTTCTTGTTATTAAGTAGTATGAGTTCTTTTTATATTTTGGATATTAGGCCCTTATCAGAGACGTTTTCTGCAAAAATATTTTCCCATTTGAATGGTTGTTTCTTTACCTTGTTGACGATTTCTTTTGCCGAGCAGAAGCTTTAAACTTTGATGTAGTCCCATTCATTTATTTTAACTTTTACTTCCCTTACCTTTGAGGTCAAATTCATAAAATCCTCTTTAAGTCCAAGGTCCTCGAGTTTAGTACCTATGTTTTCTTCTATGCATTTTATTGTTTCAGCTCCTTAATTCATTTTGAGTTAATTTTGGCGCATGGTGACAGACAACAGTCTAGTTTCATTCTTTTGCAGGTGGCTTTCCAGTTTTCCCAGCACCATTTATTGAAGAGGCTTTCCTATCTCCACTGTATGTTTTTGGCTTTTTTGTAGAAAACTTTTTCCCCATATAAATATGGGTATAATTCTGGACTCTTGATTCTATTCCACTGGTCCGTGTGTCTGTTTTTTTTTTTTTTGCCACTACCATGCCATTTTGATTTTT
>NW_006429111.1:0-3105 GCF_000325575.1 Pteropus alecto | reverse complement strand
AGGCAGAAAAAATGTCTTTAGAGCTGTGATGTGTCTCCTGGAGGTAGCATATGGTTGAGTTTTGTTTTTTGATTCATTCTGCAACTCTGTGCCTTTTTATTGATGAATTCTGGCCATTTACATTTAGGGTGATTATTGAACTATGAGATCTTCTTATAACCATTTTATCTTTTGCTTTCTGGTAGCTCAGTGTTTCCATTGCTTCTTTGTCTTTATGTTTCTGTTTTCTTTATTTTTGATTGGCTTTTGTGGGTTTTGCCTCTGGTTCTTCTTGTTTTATGTTATATACTTCAGTTATGAATCTTTGGTGTGTGGTTCCCATTACAAATATGTAAAGGGCAGTTATATATATATAACTATATATGTATTCATCCATTTTCTTCTGCACATGCCATATCTCCATTCCCCTTTGCAAATTTGGATCTTTGAATGCTCCCCTTTTCAGTCATTGTTATCTAAATTTGTCCCTATGTATGCTGAATGTTCAGTACTATCTTGCTATAGAAATTCTCTTCTTATTGTTCAAGCTTGTAATTCTCTGTTCTTAGTAAAGGTTGCACTCCTGTGCTTCTATCAGCCTGCTAGTCATCTTACTCCTAATTATGTATGTTTTTTTTTTGTCCCTCAATTTTTGCATGTCTGGAAAGATCTTAATTTCTCCTTCATATCTAAAGGAGAGCTTAGGTGGATACATTATTCTAGGCTAGTAGTTCCTTTCACCTAATAGCTTAAATATTTGATTTTATTCCTTTATGGTTTCTAAGGTTTGCGCTGAGAAGTCTGATGATAATCTAATGGATTTTCTTTATAAGTTACTGTTTTCTTCTCTCCGGCTGACCTGAGAATTCTGTCTTTGTCATTGATTTTTGATAATTTTAATACAATGTGTCTTGACGAAGGCCTTTTTGGGTTGAGATAATTGGGTGTTCTGTTGACTCCTTGAATTCCAAGCTCCAGCTCATTCCTTAGATTTGCGAAATTCTCATCCACTATTTGTCTGAAAGTGCTTTCTAGTCCCTGCTCCTTTTCCTCGCCTTTGATAATGCCTATTATCCTTATGTTTCCTCTCCTGATGATATCCGCTAGTTCTTGTATTTCTCTTTCATATTTTTCATTCTTCGGTCTCTCTCTCCTTCTTTCTATTTTATTTCTAGATTTCTGTCTTTGATATCACTGATTCTTTTCTCCATTTGGTCGACTCTGTTTCCTAAGCTTGCTATTTCATTTTTCAACTCTTGCAGTCTGTTTTTTTGTTTTTTGTTTTTTTATCCTCAAAAGATCTGTTCTGTTCTTTTTGAGGGTTTCAACCTCCTTGCTCTGCTTATCTAGGTGTTTTTTCAATTCCTGAAATTGTTTATATGACTAGTTTCGAAACTCAGAGTTTTTTTCAGAAGTACCATCCCACATTCCCTGTCATGTAAGTCGCATATTTCTATGTCTATAAGCTTATTTTATGGCGACTTTTCTCTTTCTTTCTGAGACGCCTTGTCACCTTAATTGTTCATGGTGTTTGATGGACTATTGCTCCACCTGGGCATTAATGGAAGTGAGTTCTGCTTTTTTTTTCCAGAAAGAAGATTTATTATGTAATGGTCTGTCTTTGCCTGCTGCAAAGACGGCGCTTTTCTTTTGGCTTCCAGTAGGTGGCGTCTAAGTCTCTTGGATCCCTGTGGTAGCTCATGCGCAGATCCCATGCTCAGACTGGCTGGCGTGCGTGCATTTGGGGAGTTTTTTGTTGAGTTTTAGATGTTCAGATTATTGTTGTTTCAAGGGAAGAGATCTGGGGGACGTCTCACACTCCACCATGTTTCCTTCTTCCTTTTCGATATTTTTTTAAAGTATAGTTAAATATGCATTTTTTTAAAACTGAAGAGTAGGCATTAAAAGAACAGAAATACTATCTATACTTTCCCAATCAAAATAGATTGAACTAAAAAAGTTAACAGGAAATGTTATCAAGCTAAAAGGAGGAAGAGAAAAAGAGAGGAGAAAAGCGGAGGGGGCAGTTAAAGAGAAATGTTAGGTCCAGGAGGGCCCTATCCCTACCCCCATAGTGTGGGAACCAGACCCCTCCCTTACCTTTGCGTGGGATCTGGACTTTGCATCCAGGTTGGCAATGCTACATGCTCACTTCCCATTTCACTAGACTTTCTTCCCTTCCCCACTAATTTACCCGCCCAAAATATTCCTACCAAAAAGTCCACCTCAAGCCCCATATAAGTTTCAGGTCCCCTCGCGTTTGGGGCCAACGCCACCTTCGAATCAGTCTGGCTGTTACTGTGGTACAATACCTTGCTTAACTTCTTTGGCCTCGTGTGCTCCTCCTTTGACGAACCTAACAAGAAATAAGTCTGACTCGATCAGAAATTTTATTCCATCTGTGTAGCTTGAAAGCTTGTAAGACAGAAGTCAGACTGGAACACCAGCCCATGGATCCGAGGCTGCTGCTCCAATCGCAGCCAGACATCTCATGCGAAGCCTGTTTGCCAACTTCCCTCCCCAGGTGTAATGTTTAGGAAACCTCCTGTCGCCAACTGAAAGATGAGTCGGTCTCTCAGCCTTCCTCACCACAGGCACCACCAGAGCCAGGAGAAGTGTGTCACAGTAAACATAGGAGGACATGGGTGTTTTGCAGGAGTTAACATTCTGTGAACACCCACAAGCCAATCTGATGACAAACTCTGGGGAAAATAAACTTTTAAAGTATGCCTTTTCAATCAGTTTTTTAGAGACAAAGCAGCCTTGTTAATATAGCACGGAATGTCATTGGGTCCAAGTGTGCAGTGGTCACCCCTCTCTCCCCATCCCCTACCACCATGAACCTGTATAGTTCATCCCCTGGCCATCCACACTCTATTGTTGTTCATTTTACGTGTCAGATTGACTGGATCAGCGTTCAAACCAGCAAACTGAATAAAGCAGATGGCCCTCCCCAGTGCGGGTGGGCCTCGTCCAATCAGTCAAAGGCTGGAATAGGACAGAAGGTGGAAGAAGGAGGAATTTGTGGGTCTTCTCTGCCGGACAGCTTGAGCTGAGACATCGGTCTCTCCTGCCCTCAGACTGAGACTTACACCACAGGCTCCCCTGGTCTGTAGGCCTTCAGAC
>NW_006429110.1:0-446 GCF_000325575.1 Pteropus alecto | reverse complement strand
CCAGACATTCATACAATTCATGAAATGATCCCTTCTACCAGTGTAGTACCCACCCAACGCTGCACATAGTAACCACAATGCTTTTGACCATATTCCCCATGCCGCGCTCCACATCCCCATGACTATTTTGTAATTAACAATTTGTACTTAATCCCTTCATCTTTTTCACCCAGCTCCCAAACTCCCTCCCATGTAGCAATCATCAGTTTGTTCTCTGTATCTATGAATCTGTTTCTATTTTGCTTGTTTATTTAATTTGTTCTTTAAATTTCACATATAGGTAAGATGGTATTTGTTTTTCTCTGTCCTTTTTCACTTAAGATAATCCTCTCTAGGTCCATTCATGTTGCAGCAAATGGTAAGTTTTCATTCTTTCCATGGTAATATTCTATTATATATATGCACCACATCTTCTATACCCAGTCATCTATTGATGGGCACTTAGG
>NW_006429109.1:0-1831 GCF_000325575.1 Pteropus alecto | reverse complement strand
ATTGGCCTCATAAAATGAGTTGGGAAGTATTACATACTCTTTGATTTTTTGGAAGAGTTAGAGGAGAATTGGTATTAAATCTTTGAATGTTTGGTAGAATTCACTGATGAAGCAATCTGGTCCTGGACTTTTACTTATTGGTAGGTTTTTGATGATTGTTTCATTTTCTACACTGCTGATCAGCCTATTTAGATTTTCCAATTCTTAATTCATTCGAGGAAGACTGTATTTTTCTATGTACTGGTCCATTTCTTCTAGGTTATTAAATTTGGTGTTTATATTTTTTCATGCTATTCTTGTATGATCCTTTCTATTTCTGCAATTTGAGTGGTACTTTCGCCTCTTTCATCCCTGATTTGGTGTATTTGTGTCCTTTCTCTTTTTTCTTTAGTGAGTCTAGCCAGGGTTTTGTCAATTTTATTAACTTTCTCAAAGAACCAGCTCTTCTTATTTTTTCTATTGTTTTTTTTTTTGTTGTTGTGTTTTTAATTTTATTTATTTCTGCTCTAATTTTGATGATTTATTTCTTTTTGCTGACTTTAAAATTCATTTGTTCTTCCTTTTCTAGTTTTTTTTAAGATGAAGTGTTAGGTTGTTTATTTGGGCTTGCTCTTGTTTTTGGAGATAGGCCTGTAATGACATAAAATTACCTCTTATGACTGCTTTTGCCATGTTCCAAAAGTTGTCATATGTTGTACTATCATTATCATTCGTTTCTATGAATCTCTTGATCTCTCTTTTTACTTCTTCTCTAACTCAGTTATTTTTCAGTAGCATGTTGTTTAATCTCCATGTATTTATGGTCCTTCTTGCTTTCTTATTGCAGTTGATATCTCATTTCAAAGTATTATTATCAGGGAATATGATTGGTATGATGTCAATCCTCTTATATTTGTTGAGACTATCTTTGTTTTCCAGTATGTGATTAATCCTTGAGAATGTTTTATGTACACTACAGAAGAATATATAATAAGCTGTTTTGAAATGTAAGGCTCTGTAAATGTCATTTATGTCCAGTTGATCTAATGAGTCATTTAAGAATGCTATTTCCTTAATGATTTTTTGTTTGGATGATCTGTCCATATCTGACAGTGGGGTATTTAGGTCCTCTATTACGATAGTGTTTTGGTCTGTTTCTCCTTTTAGTTCTGTTAGTCATTGCTTTATATATTTCTGGGCTTCCTGATTGGGAGTATAGATATTAATAGATGTTATGTCTTCTTGTTACATGATTCCCATTATCATTATGAAGTGTCCTTCAGTATCTTTCTTTATCTTTTTTATTTTGAAGTCTATTTCATCTGATATTAGTACCACTACTCCCACTTTTCTCTGAATGTCATTTGCTTGAAATATCATTTTGCACTTGTTCACTTTGAGTCTATATTTATCTTTGGAGCTGAGATGTGTCTCCTGGAGGCAGCATATGGTTGGGTTTTGTTTTTTGATCCATTCTGCATCTGTGCCTTTTTTTTGGTGAGTTCAGTCCATTTACATTTAGGGTGATTATTGAAATATGAGGTCTTCTTATAGTCATTTTAACTTTTGCCTTCTGGTAGCTTGGTATTTCCATTGCTTCCTTGTCCTTGTGTTTCTGTTTTCTTTATTTTGGTTGGCTTTTGTGGATTTTGCCTCTGGTTCTTCTTGTTTTATGTTATATACAATGGTTCTGGTTCTTTGGTGTGTGGTTACCATTATAAATATGTAAAGGATAGTTCTGTATATACAGTTGTCCATTTTCTTCTGTGCGTGCCTTATCTGTATTCCCCATTGCAATTTTTATTTTACAGTAGAACAGAAAAGTTTTATTAGAAGAGAAAGTACACTTCCA
>NW_006429108.1:0-441 GCF_000325575.1 Pteropus alecto | reverse complement strand
TTTGGTGTGCGGTGGTAGACAACAGTCTAGTTTCACTCTTTTACAAGTTTCCCAGCAACATTTATTGATGAAGCTTTCCTTTCTCCACTGAATGTTTTTGGCTTTTTTGTCGAAAATTATTTGCCCAAATAAATATGGGTTTACTCCTGGACTCTCAATTCTCTTCCATTGGTTCATGTGTCTGTTTTGCTGCCAATACCATGCCGCTTTGATTACTGTCTCTTTGTAGTATAATTTGAAGTTGGGCAGAGTGATGCCTCCAGCCTCATTCTTTTTCTCAAGATGGTTTTGGCAATTTGGGGTCTTTTGTGCTTCCATATAAATCTGATGATTTTTTGTTCTATTTCTTTAAAAAATGCTGATGGAATTTTAGTGGGGATTGCATGAAATCTGAATAAGCTTTAGATAATATGGTCATTTTAACCATGTTGATTCTTCCAA
>NW_006429107.1:0-1026 GCF_000325575.1 Pteropus alecto | reverse complement strand
TTATTTATTTATTTATTTATTTATTTATATTTTGTGTTAATTCCCATAGTTAGATTTGGTTTTGTCACCACATATCTGACTCCTTTTACCCATATCTATCTCCCCACTCCCCCCTTCCCTCTACCCTCTGATAACCACTAGTCTATTGTTCATGTTCATGAGTCTCTGTTTGTTCATCCTGTTCGTTTGTTACTTTTAGATTTATATCCCACATATAAGTGATATCATGTGGTTTTCAACTTTTTCTGTCTGGATTATTTCGCTTAGCATGACTATCTTGAGGTCCATCCATGCTGTCAAAATGGAAGTATTTCATCTCTTCTTATTGCTCAATAATATTCCATTCTATATATATACCACAGATTCTTTAGCCAATCATATATCGTAGGACACTTTGGTTGCTTCCATGTGTTGGCCACTGTGAATAATGCTGCTGTGAACATTTATGTGCAAATATCTTTTCGGATATGAATTTTGGAGTCTCTGGCATAAATATCCAGTAGAGGGATTGCTGGATCATACAGTAGATCGATTCTCAGTTTTTTGAGGAACCTCCATACTCTTTTCCATAGTGTCTGTACCAATTTGCAGTTCCACCAGAAATGTATGAGAGTTCCTTTTTCTCCGCATCCTCTCCAACATTTGTTATTACTTGACCTGTTGATTATAATTATTCTAACAGATGTGAGATGGCATCTCATTGTGGTTTAGATTTACACTTCCCTAACAGCTAGTGATGCTGAGCATCTTTATAAATATTTATTGGCCATTTGTATGTCCTCAAGGGAGAAGTGTCTGTTCAGATCTCCTGCCCATTTCATGATTGAATCATTTTTTTATTGAGTTGTATGAATTCTTTGTATATTTTGAATATTAGGCCCTTATTGTAGGTGTTGCTTGCAAATGTATTTTCCCAATTGGATGGTTGTCTCTTTACCTTGTTGATGTTTTCTTTTGTTTCGCAGAAGCTTTTTAGTTTGATGTAGCCCCGTTCATCTATTTTTGCTTTTATTTCCCTTGCCTTTG
>NW_006429106.1:110591-111570 GCF_000325575.1 Pteropus alecto | reverse complement strand
TATTAAAATATTATTGACTATACTCTCTATACTGTTTTTTCATCCCCATGACTATTTTGTAATTACCAATTTGTATTCCTTAATCCCTTCACTTTTTTCACTTAGCCCCTAAATTCCCCTCCCATCTAGCAAGTATCAGTTTATACTCTGTATCCATGAGTCTGCTTCTGTTTGTTTGTTCATTTATAGTATTATTTTGATTCCACATATAAGTGAAATCATATGGTCTTTGTCTTTCTCTGTCTGATTTATTTCACTTACAACGATATCCTCTAGGTCCATCCATGTTGTCCCAAATGGTAAGATTTCATTCTTTTGTATGGCCGAGTAATATTCCATTATGTATATGTACCACCTCTTCTTCATCTAATTGTCTATTGATGGACACTTAGGTTGCTTTCATACCTTGACTATTATAAATAATGTTGCAATGAACATAGGGGTGTGTATATCTATTTGAATTAGCGTTTTGGGTTTCTTCAGTTAAATATCCATAGGTAGAATTGCTGGGTTATAAGGTAGTTTTCTGTTTAATTTTTTGAGGAACCTCCATACTGCTTTCCATAATGGCTGCACCAATTTACATTACCACCAACACCTCACGAAGGTTTCCTTTTCTCCACTTCCTGACCAACACTTGCTGTTCGTTCATTTATTGATGATGGCCATTTTGACAAGTGTGAAGTGATATATCATTGTGGTCTTAACATGCATTTCTTTGATTACTAATAACATTGAGCATCATTTCATATATCTGTGGCCATCTGTATGCCCTCTTTGGAGAAACGTCTATTCAAGTCCTCTGCCCATCTTTTAATTGGACCAAAAGATATCTGCACACCAATGTTTATTGCAACACTATTTATCATAACCAAGACTTGGAATCTACCTAAATGTTCACCGACATGTAAATAAATAAATAAAATATTTTAATGGTAGGATATTAATATATATATATTATATTCCATATATATATATA
>NW_006429106.1:98562-110561 GCF_000325575.1 Pteropus alecto | reverse complement strand
TTCCATCTCTTATTTTAGCAAGATGTGTCTTAAATTTCTTTAGACCTTTTATTACACAAATACAAATTACATAATCTTAATACCATAGGCTGGAAGTGAAATGAGTTCATAGCAGGGTCATTCATATATATGTGGAATATATATATGAATGAATATATATATATATGGAATATATATGGAATATATATATATTCATTCATATATATGTGGAATATAATTCAGTCTTTAAAAAGAAGAAAATCCTGCCATTTGGAATAACATGGATGAACCTGGAGGGCATAATGTTACGTATAAGAAGCCAGGCACAGAAAGACAAATACTGCATTCTTGCCCTTATATGTGGAATCTAAAAAAAAAAAAAATGCTGAAGCAGAGAGTAGCATGGTAGCTGCCAGGGACTGGAAGGTGGAGAAAGTGGGAAGATGTTTGCCAAAGAGTACAAAGTTTCAGTTCTGCAAGATTAATAAGTCCTGGAAATCCAATGTATAGCATGGTAACTATAGTTGATTATACTATACTGTATACTTGAAATTTGCTAAGAGAATAGATCTTTAACGATCTTATAACCACCACAAAAATAAACATGCAAGGTGATGGATACATTCACTGGCTTGATTGTAGCAATCATTTTACAATGTATATGTATATCAAAACATCGTGTACACCGTAAGTATATATAATTGTTATTTGTCAATTATACCTCAATAAAGCTAAACCAGAAAAAAAAATCATTGGGGTATTTAAATTTTTTAAGAGTATGAAGTGGTCTTAAGACCAAAGAGTTTGAGAAGTATTGATTTAGACTAATGAACACATGAGCACTTGACAAAAATAAATCAAAGCCAGAGTCCCTGTTGCCTAGGAGGAAGGGGAGGAAAGGCTGTCAAATAATCAAGCAATAGTGTCTGCTTCTCCTAGATTTTCCAACAGCTCCCAATAACCATTCTCCCCATGTTCACCCTTCTTTAATCTCTATTCTCACCCTTATTCTCCACATGTCATCTGGAAATGCATCCTTAAAACATAAATTAGATTATGTTACTAAGAATTGTTTACTGGCTATTTATTCGCTAATTACATTTACCATCCAGTTCAAACCCTTTTAAACAATCCACTAGCACCTGTGTCATCTGACCATTGCCTATTAAGCCATACTGTGTTCTGATTTAGAACATGCATTTCAGAGTTGACTAATTAGAGTCCAAGTGCCACTCTTTACCAGCTACGTAACCTTTATCAAGTTACTCAAACTCTTCGTGTATTCTTATCTTCATTGGTAAAATGGGGCTCATTATAATGATGCCAAATTCATAGGCTTGCTTTGAGTATAGATGGAAATAATCCATATAAAGTTCTTAGAAGTTCTTAGAAGAGTTTCTACCCCAAGTGTGCTCTTAGACAATGTTAACTGCTGCCTATTTCTTTCCTTTACTTGCTAGTCTCTAACCACACTTAAGCATTCTAACTTCTTTCCTGTCTCAGAAACTCTCCACATGCCTTTCCTCCTGACTATAATATCCTTCCCACTGCTCTTCACGTATCATTTTTTCTTCTTCAAGGTGAGATTTACCTGTCAGTCCTTAGAGAGGCCTTTATTCACCATGATTTCTAAATAAGATCTCTTCTCATCCCCATTCCCTCTTCTGTTACTCTATAGCAGAGCAACCAGTTTCCCCCTGGCACTCATCAGGATATTAAATATTTATTGTTCACTCATTTTCTGTCTCCATCATTGAACTGGAAACTCTATGATGATAAAGAATGTAAATGTGTTCAGCTTGTGTCTTCAGTGCCTTGATCAGTGGCTGAATGTACTCAATAAACATTTCCTGAATGAATATACGAATAAGTAAATGGCCACAAAATACAGTTCACAGCCATGATTAGCTGGACTTGCTGGTTTCAAGTGTCTAATCAATTGAGAGAAAATCTAATCGATGTGCGATCAACAAAAATTACATATAAATTCTAAATGCCAGCTAATGTCCATGATAGGAAATGATAATAAAAGCATGAACTATGACTGTTTTCCCTTTTCAAGTGAAATCTTATGTTATCTATATATCAGTACATAAGAATATTGATCCCTTTTTCCCTTATTTGAAAGGCAAGACATACCAAATTCAAGTGTCTTGAAAAATCTGAAATCTAAAATCCTAAAATCTTAGATCTGAATGGAACCTTTAATATCAACCAATCCAACACTCCCATTTTGCAAGAGAGAGAGTATTAAGTTCTGATGAGGTAAGGGACTTGTTCAAAGTAACACAAGTGGAATTTAAATCCAGTCCTTCTGAAGTTTAATTCAGTTTCAGAAATTTACTCAACATCCCTGGGTAAATACAATGTAAGTTTTCCTCATGTAATGCTCACTAAAAACCATTATCGAGAAGACTCATTTATTTGAACAAATATATTTTGGAATAGATGCTGAAACAGAAACACAGTTCATGGATTTAATTATTGATCAGCCCTGCTGTGGAAGTTGAGTTTTTGCATACAAACCTAAAATGCCATAATTCTAGATGTGCATTGAGGGAAAGCTAAAGATTAGCCTAGTGGTATGAAGTATGGGTATTCGTTAGGAGTAAAGTTTTATGGAGTAAATACATTTTAACTAGTGAGTTCTTTGCAATGGAAACTGATTTGGCAATAACTTAAGTTTGTCTTTTAGGAATAAAATGCAACATTACCTTTGTATTAGAGTTTGTGCATGAAATCAATAGATATTTTGTAGATAAATGGCATCTTCAGGATAGCTGCATGAATCTTAGAAGAAAAAACAGTTTTGCCTTCTTTCTCAATATGTCAGCATCTCAATAGTTAAGGGTTACACCAGCACTAATTGTTGAAAACTAGAGAAGATTAGCATCCTGTGAACCTCTGAGTTAATCTGTTAATGAAAGATGTTTCTCTGTATTTATGTAAATTGACTTCATATATTTAGTCTAGTGCCAATTCTCAGTTCTGTATGTGTCTATAGATTTCCACTCCTTTATCTTCCAGAGTAATTATGATTATAATAAAGAAAGTATACATATAAATAGCATTAAGTATATTAGTTAAATATTAAATATAATATTAAATAAAAATGTAATATATATGTATATTACATTTAAAACATTGGACCGTAAAAGTTCAAGAAGAACCACAGCATTACTGGTATTGTGAATACAGATGTTTTTTGTTCTTATCTATTCTATTATTCTTTGATTCTACTGTATTGGATTTTATGCCACATTTTTGTCCTTTATGGAAAAGAGTATGATTGTTAAAACACAATTTCACACCTAGTTAACCTTTTACTTTTAAAGTCTCAATTTTTCTATCCGAAAGATGGGATAATGATAATATCGCTTTCATTCAAGAGGCTTTTTGTAAATATTTGATGAGATAAGATACACAAAGCATTAAGCACAATGTCCAGCATGTAGAAAGCATGCAATAAATGTTAACTGTTAGCACTACTGGTAGTAATAGTAGTTGTAGTGGTAGTAATAGTAGTACTAGACCATTGATAGCTGCGCACCTCTTCTTCCCTGTAGGTTGGACATAGTTCTGTGTATTCATGTACAGAGAGATAGACAAGGAAAGCCTACTGGTACCCTGTCCATTGATAGGGTATATAGAAGGCAGAAGATAATCAGATTTTGACTGTTCCAAGACAGGTAGAAGACATATTTTCTCTTCTTTTTCTTTATAATGAATCGATAAGACCAATTTTATGAAAATTTTATGTGATAAGAAGATACCAGCTTCCTCTACTAATTAATTTTCACTTCATCTTTCATCTGGAAGGTTGAAGCTAAAATTATTTTGTGGATCCAGTATCTGGGCAAAGCTGATGTTGAGTGAGCACAATGTATGGCCCTCTGCCAGATTTCCAGGGTAGACATCAAATGAGGAGAAAAACACCTTCCTTCTGTGACCAATGAAAAATTATTCTTAAAAGGATGAAGGCGAGAAATTCTCAAAGCTACTGCTGTGTCTCAAGTTTTTGATGCTGAGAGCCTTGAATTAATACAGTAAGACACGGGATATGAATAGCTTTATCAAGTATATCCTATTGAGCTAAATGTCTACATAGGATAAAGTCAATCTCTCCTTAAGTTTTTTTTTTCACGTAATAAAATATTAGGTGTGTGCAAAATCTAGTGTAGATTCCAAATTTTGTCTTATCCTTGGGTGCAAGCCCCATGTCAGAAGAAAGGGAGAAGAAGTTGGTTTATACACTGTGTTGAGGACTTATGAGGCAAAGGTCACTATTGGACAGCCAGGATGTGAGTTATTAGCAGGGAAGAGGGAGGGATATGAAAGCACAGAAGGAAAAGTGGATGAGAAGTCTAACAGAGTTATCTTTTCCCATTCCAAGATAGAAAAAAATGTCACTTAATAGCACTTTCTACAAAAATACAATATTTTATCAAATCTATTAGTTTACCCACTCTAGTAAGAGGCAAATTCAGGGTTGGGGAGGATGCTAACCAAGCAAAATATAGGTATTGCTGAGATGGTCCTGCTGGGCCAGAAATTTTGCTTTTCTAATATTCCTCATTCTAGAAAAAGTCAGCTGTAATCTGGGCCCTGCTTTGGACTTAGAGGGATTTGAGTAAGATAGGTGTACATGTGTCCCAGCAGGAGGAGTGATGAAAGATTTTTTTAAAGAAAATCAGTCCCATCTGAATCTTAACACCATATAAGACTTCAAAAACACATTTGCTTTCCTGAATCACTACGCTGAAAATTAACTCGAGCAGTTTGTAGGAAGGTAAACCTTAGTCCAAGAGAAGTCTATATCCACTCTATTATAAATATTGTAAATATGTAGATTAACGAAGGAAAAAAGAGAGCATCTTCTTTGGTGTTATATTTATTTCAGTGGCTTTCCATGTGATTCATTAAAGATATTTTTAACTTTTTTCCCTCGGTTGAAAAATTACATATATAAATTCTGACTTTGGAATTGCACAAACATGCACAGCTGCTGGTTTAAGCTTATAGAAACACCAAACAAAACAAAATACAACTTGGCTTAGAGCCATGGTTAAACCTATTGTGACTGAATTTGAGGGGGCTGGAGGGAGAAATCCATCTCACACAGAAAAAATAATTTTATTCTAGTTATATAGAAAGAACTCCGTAATAATATAAATTATTTTCCATGTCACACTGAGAGGGCACATTATTCTTAATCTCATACAACAGAAAGGAAATGTGATACATTGTTGAGAGCACATTGCCTTCATATAGGTATTTACTACTCATAACAAATTATAGTCACCTCATTGTTTAGTGATAATTTGGGAGGCCCTTTGTTGTTTTGTATTCTGGACATCATCAAATTTATTTATATTAATCGGCTTTTTGTTAATTTCTGTAACAACTGGGAAATAGCCAGTCCTCTGATAAAAAGCCTACTGGCTAGGTTGAACTTTGGAAGTAGAAAAATAAAAGGTTTGCCTAAGATTCTAGGTAGAGAGAAGTGAGAACGTCAAGTTTCTGAATTATAACTTGGTAATAGGCTACAGCATTTCATATTCATTCTTCATGGCTGAAGCATCAACATCCAGTTTTCTTTTCAATTAGATTTGCTGAAGCAATCCAGCTTCTTGTCCCTATCTATCATGTTGCAAGGTCTATCATCCAAAGGTCCCAATATCTGAATAAAGAGGGCCGAGGTTTGCCTTTGTGTGGAGTGAGGTGGGCAGGGAGGTGTCAGGGAGAGAAAACTAACTGAAAAAAAAGAAAAACATCTGGTGGGATCATGGATAAATTCTTCTGCATTTATTCTAGACCTCTTCATAAGGCCGCCACCCTTTTTCAAAATTCTAGCAGGTATCATCTTGTCCGGTCACACAAAGAAGAGATACATTACATCTACTTTCAAACCCTTACTAAAGAAGGCAGATGAAGGTTGGGGGTTGGAAGTTTCCCGAAAATAAATTTGCATGTGAAATGACAAAAGCAAACACACATCACAAACCTGAAGCTTGTTAAGCTACCAATAATTATTAGGTGTAATTATGTCATCTCACCTAAGGACATCATTACTGAAAGCAGTTTTGCATCACTTATTTCAAGAGACTAAATGCCAGTAGCTCCTCCCAGGCACTTTGACAACTATATGTCCCCACACATTTCTGAATACTCACTAAGTGGGCAGTTTCCCCAAGTTGGGAAACACAGGGGCCATGTGGTACACTGTTTCCTTCCTGAGAAGTTTCTTGATTTTGTCATTCCTCTTGCCTTGGATGTTTTCTACATCCTTTCTTCTAGTGTAGGTCTTAGTTTCCACATAAAGTTCAGTCGTATTCCCCTTTCCCCCATTAAACTCCCAGAAACTGGTTCAGAGTGATCCATCATCACCGCCATCATCCCTAAACGCTTCTTTTTACCACTTGTCTATACCACTGTATGCTGTATTTTTTGCATATGAATGTCCTACCTTTTGTATGAAAATTAGAGTCACTTGAGTGCAGAAGTCTTCTCTGAATTGCTATCAAGTGTCATAATAGCATGTTTTTGTTTCTCTCATATGTCAGGCTTTTTCATAAGTCTCTGCCTTCGCTTACACTGTTACTACTCTCTGGAATATTCTTGCCTATAGTTTTCTACCTTCAAAATCCCTCCTTATCCTTCAGGACATAGCTCGGCTGTCATCATCTTTGAAAAGCCTCCCCTGACCTGACCCTAACCCCATAATAGGGGCTCTTGTCTCTTTCTTTCTTTTTCCTTCTCTCTCTCTCTCTCTCTCTCTCTCCTTTCTTTCTTTCTGCCTACAGCACCTGATCTTCCTAGGTGGTCTCCCATCCATGTACTAACCAGGCCCAACCCTGCTAAGCTTCCGAGATCAGATGGGATCGGGCTTGTTCGGGGTGGCATGGCCATAGACTCTTACCTGTTTTCTCATGGCACTCTGCATGTACCTCCATCTTAGCATCTACCACAGTGTAATGCACTTGCCTGTTTAAGTTACTCTGTCTTCCCCCACTCTAGAGGGAATTCTTTGAGGATGAGGTTTCATTTTAATTTGTTCTCCAGTTTCTAACATGACACCTGTCACAGGTGCTGCTGCTATAAGCTTTATAACCTTCTATGATGTCGCCTTTCTATGGTGAGAGAACTCATTTCTTTTTAGCTTTGAAAATACACTAAGGATCCTTTTGCCTATGTCAAGAGGATGATTCTGATGCTTACAAATAAGAGAAAACTTTTTCACTCCCTTATAAATTTTGGGGGGAGGGGCAGAGGATTGTATGGTGTTAGATAAAACTAATGTTTCAAGATCATCTAAACACAGCGGTCCCCAACCTTTTTGGCACCAGAGACCAATGCTCCTATGAGAATCTAATGCCTGATGATCTGAGGTGGAGCTGAGGCGGTGATGCTAGCGCTGGGGAGCGGCTGCAAATACAGATGAAGCTTCACTTGCTTGCCCACCACTCACCTCCTGCTGTGCGGCCGGGTTCCTAACAGTCCATGGTCCAGTACCGACCTGCGGCCCAGGGGTTAGGGACCCCTGATCTAACATGAGCCAAGCATTATCATATACACTAGTCCCCTTTTATTTGGAGTTTCACGTTCTGCAATTTCAGTGACCAGCAATCAAACAGTCTGTAAATGTTAAATAGAAAATTCCAGAAATAAATAATTCATAAGTTTTAAATTGTGTGCTATTCTGAGTAGTGCGATGAAATCTAGTCCTGTCCCGTGCCATTCTGCTCCATCCTTCCCAGGCATAAATCATCCCTTTGTCTAGTTTACCCATTCTATGTCCCCTCCCACTAGTCACTTAGTATCCATCTCTGTTATTGGATCAGTTATCAGATAGAGAGACCTCATTCGCATAACTTTTACTATCGTATATTTTTATAATTGTTCTATATTATTATTAGTTATCATTGTTAATATCTTACTGTGCCTAATTTATAAATTAAACATTATCATAGGTATGTACGTATAGGAAAAAAAACAGTATATATAGGGTTCTGTACTATCTACAAAACAGAAACAAAGTCATAGGTTCAGAGAACATTTTGATGGTTGCCAAATTGAAAGGGTGTTGTAGCTTGAGGGAAAAAGGGGAAGGGATCAAGAAGTACAAACTGGTGGTTATGAAATAGTCATGGGGATGTAAATTATAGCATGAGGGATATAGTCGATAATAATGTAATAACTATGGTGTTGAATAGGTACTAGATTTATTGGGGTGATCACTTCATAAGTTACATAAATGTCTAATCACTATGTTGTATACCTGAAACTAATATAATATTGTATGTCAACTGTAATTGAAAAATAAAAAAAAATTAAAAATTAAAAAACAAACACTCTTGGAACTAATAAAAAACTACAGCAAGATTGTGGGTTACAAAATTAATACATAACAGTCAATTGCCTTTTTATATGTACTAGAAAGAAAAAAATGAAATTTTAAATTATAAACTAAACACCATATATAAGCACAGAAAAAAAGCATACTTAGGTTTAATAAAATATATATAATTTGTACATAAAAAAAGCTACGCACTATGACAAAAATTCAAAGATCTAAATAAATGAAGACACCATTTGTGTTCATGGATAGGAAGTCTCAATAATATTAAGATGTTAGCTTTTCCCAACTCGATCTGTGGATTTAACGAAATCTCATTCAAAATCCTAGCAACTAATTTTTTGATGATTAACAAATTAACTCTAAAGTTTATATCAAAAGGCAAAAGACTCAGAATTGCCAACTGAAAACTAAGAAAGAACAAAGTCGGTATACTGAAACTATCCAACTTCAAGATTTGCTATAAATCTTCAGTCAAGTCGGTATGGTACTGGCAAAAGAATACACGCATTGTCAATGGAACAAAAAAGAGAGCCCCAAAGTAGACCCCCATATATATAATCCACTGACTTTTGGCAAAGAAGCAAAGGTAATTCAATGGATAAAGGATAAACATTTCAACAAATGGTGCTAGAAAAACTAGATGTGTATATCCAAAAAAAAAAAAAAACCCAAATCTAAATATGGTTTTATATCTTCCACAACAAATAACTCAAAATAGATTATAGACCTATATATAAAATGTATAACTCAAATTTCTAAAATAGAATATAGGAAAAATCTAGGTGACCTTGTGTTTGGTGATAACTTTTTAGGTACAACACCAAGAGCATGATCTATGGAATAAAAACTTGATAAGCTAGAATGCATTAAAATTAAAAACATCTGCTCTACAAAAGACACTGTTAAGAGAATGAAAAGACAAGTTACCGACTGGAAAAAAATATTTTCGAAGCACATATCTAATAAAGGACTTACATCCAAAAATATACGAAGCACTAATAAAATCCAAAATAAATAAAGGAACAAACAAATGTTAGAAGTTTAATTAAATTATGTATAATTGTCAAACTCAAAAACTAAAAAGACTGGTCAAATAATAGATTAGACACAGCCCACAACTGAATTACTAATCTGGAAATAGAGCTGAAGAAATTATTGAGAATGAAGCATAGAAAGAGAAGTAGATGAGAAAACAATGAAAAAGAGGTAATAGATAAAACAGAATAAGAAAGCCTAACATATGTCTATGTATACTTACTAGGAAACAATGATTACAAAACAAAATATATTAAAAGAAATCCACAGACTTTGAACCATTGTAGTGAAGTTTCAAAAACTAAAAGGCAAGGAGTGGGTCTTAAAAGCAGCTGAGAGTAAACAGAAGGAGGCAGTGGGACTGACTATGGAAGGAACATATAGGCAGTTGCAACAATATTGCTAAGCATCTAGTTGAGTTAGATGGTGGTTTCAGTTATGCTTCATAATTTTTACATATTTTCAGAACTCTGTACTATCAAAAAGTAGATAGCAAAAATTATTTTAAACTTCCACACATCATTTAATTTGATTATTATACTTTTGAGAGGCAATTTTTTTTTCCCACTTTACAGTAGGGAAATTGAGACGTTGATTTTTCCAATGTCATATATTGGATAAATAGGGAGTAGATCTAGAACTGAGTATTCATATTTCTTATACTGTGTTTTTTTTCCATTAAATTGCATTGCCTCCCAGAGAGATATCATGTGAAAGAGATAATTCTTTGCCTTCTATGTCCATATTCAAATCTCCAATAAGCAGGCATTTATAAAACTGACTAGAAGGAAAGAGTCATTCTGGCTAAAATCTGACACTCAAATTCTCCACCCAGAAGCTTTATGATAGCCAAGTAGGAAACTCTATTAAAGTAAATTATGTTAGATGTGCTGACACAGCCATAACTATGTCAACTGTGTCTCTCCTTTGAACATTATTCTACTTTGACTGAGAATTAATGGGTTGTGGTGAATCAATTACAATCTAATAAAGGTACTATTGGAAAGTCTGAAGAAAAAATGTAGAATCGTTGTTATAAATAGCAAAGCAAAAGAACTCGATTTACAAAGAACTTAATTCCCATTTTTGTACATTTTTTTTTCATTCTTAGTTCAGTGAAGTGTTTACCTGCATATCTTCCATTTGTAATCACACATCTAGTGAATGGCAGAGTTAGATTCAATATAGTACTGTGGAATCTTGGCAGTCTGGCTCCTACTTTCTTTTTTGCTTCCCTATAGAGAAACAACTTTATTATTATTTTTTTTGTTTTATTAGTGGTGGTGTTCAGTAGTGACTTTTAAATTATAATTAGCTTTGAAAACAACACTCTTACTCCCTCACCTGATAAAAGCAAAGGCATTTTGAAAAATCAAGGACAAAGCAAATTTCTTACGTTTACGAAAATTCTTAGATCACATCCAAAATCCTGGTTTTAAAAGAAGCTGAGGTTATAGCTATCAATACAAGAGAGTCTGAGTTTAAAAGTAAAACAAGTCAAATTATAATTCTGAAAACATTTCATTGAGCTGCATTAATCAATTGATAGCCACTTGTTCAAGAAGCCTATATTTTACTTGAAACTAATTAGTGAGCATAGACACAGATAAGTAAATTTGACATTATTAATTATCTCTCATACTTTATTTCAAATGAAAATGTAGTGAACATTGAGGTACTCTACAGGTGGATTGGTTACAAGAAACACACACACACACACACACACCAGCTCTGCATTTGAATAGTGTATCTTTTAAAATAGCCTAATATAAGAGAAAATATGCTTTTCTATTTTAATGCTTAAATTAAAAAAAAAATTCAAATCATAATTTAGTTCATGTTGAGGCTTGAAAATTTCAAACTTACCATTTAAAGGATCACTACTTGATTCTAGTTAGAAAAGGGTTTAGTCCTTTAGGTAGCTGTGTTCTATTCCCAGGGTTTAAACACAAGCCAAGGTAGAGAGTTTATAAATTAAAAGATGGACCTGAGACAACATTAATTCAGAAACTGTGTAGCCTTATGAACAACTTTATCTTAGAGAAACTGCTGAATAAAAAAAGATTTACATGTAATAAATTGATTTATAGACCACCGAGTTATATATTTGAAGAGCAATATATACAGATTAAACTGATTTCTTGATCTGTGCCTTATTTAAAATCTTGTGTTAGATTTTAGAATCTACTTTTGGAGAAGCTGTTAATATGGTATTAAGGCATCTATAGTCAGTCAATAAGACAACTCCATTAACACAATACCATGAATAGATAGTGGACATTTACCAGTAACATTTCTTAACAAATATCTACAATAATTTGCATTTGATTTAATCAAAGTGGATAAAGTAGAGACATGTGAATAGCAAGTTAGAAGATCTATATTTGGGTTCTGAATGTGCTTCTTATTTGCTTTGCATGGCTTGGGAAAGTCATATAAAATCTGCATCTCAATTTCTTCATTAATAGAGTAAGAGTAACAGCTACCCTTATAGTCACTAGAGTTTGGTGTGGTTTGTTACACATCAATAGACCCACACTTCTATTACTAAAAAGTATTCCATAGTAATGGGGATCAGCTTCTGTACTCTTTGATTATGGGGATAATCTAAAATATATAGTATACA
>NW_006429106.1:71130-96985 GCF_000325575.1 Pteropus alecto | reverse complement strand
TATATATACTATATATATAGTATATATACTATAATAATATAGTATAGTATATATAGTATAGTATATAGTATGATTTGAGAGCATATTTTGAGTACTGACATATGCATTTAAACTGGAAATCCATGTTGTAGCTAAAATATATAGATTCTAGAGTATTTTCCATTACCAATTTCTGTTGACTGTTTTGCTATAAAATATAAATGATTATAAAACTCTAAAGATCAAATAAAATGTGCTAGCCAAGGGTATCACTTAAAGAGTAACTCTCCTGGTTTTTTTTATCTTCTTTTCAAATCTAAGAGTTGACAACAGGATGTAAGAATCACTCTTCTCAAAGGTATAAATGATCATATGGAACTCTTGAAAAGAATGAATAATTGAAAAGAAATTCTATAACCAAACCAAGCATATGTTTCCCTGGAGAATTCCAACAAGAAATTCTTTAAAAAAATTATTCACTTCCTCTTCATAGAGTATAATTTTTTTTAAAAAAATAGATAGAAATCTACTTTTGCTTTTTATTCCTGGGTATACAGGATTTACAAAAATGCTTGGAAAGGTTTTAAATTGTGTTGACGAGTCAATTTCAGAGATTGAGAGCTTCATGGATCTTTATTTCAAAAAAGGAAAACAAAATACCTGATATGCAACTTTAATTTCTATTGGTTTGTTTTTCATCTTTAACAGACAGACCTTTTGAAAAATATTTTTATTAAAATATAGATAACATACAATATCATATTAATTTCGGGTGTACACAATAGCTATTCAGCATTTTTATACCTAAAAAAATGATCACCATAAGTCAAGCAACCATCTGACACCGTACCACACCATCACAATATTATTGACTACATTTCTTATTCTGTACACCACATCCTCATGACTTACTTGTTTTATACCTGAAAGTTTGAACCTCACAGAGAGACTTTTTGAGTAAAGACATTTTTTGAAAACTACCAGGATACTTTCCTTCCCATATATTAGAAATGTTAAATGATATTGCCACTTAAAAGCAATTGGTTCAATAAGAGTGCTCAAAGTGGACATTTTTGCCTTGTTCCCAGTCTTAGGGAGAAAGTCACCATTAAATACAATGAAGACAAGCTGTAGGTTTTTGTAGATAATTTTTATCAAACCAAGGACGTTCCCTCTATTCCTATTTTAGGAGAGTTTTTATCATGAATGAGTGAATTTTGTCAAATGCTTTTGAATCAATTGATATGATCATGTGATTGTTTAGCTGGTTAATATGCCAAATTACATTGACTTTCACATGTTGAAACAGCCTTGCATCTGTGGGAGGAACTCCAGTTGGTCATAGTGTACAATTCTTTTTATGTTTTGTTAAATTCTATTAACTGATATTTTGTTGAAGATTTTTTTACATCTAATTCATGAGAAATAGCCATCAGTTGTTTGCTTGTTTTGGCACTGTGTCTAGTTTTTGTATTATCATAGTATGTGCTTCATAAAATGAATTGGGTAATGTTTCCTCCTTTTCTATTTTCTAGAAGAGAGTGTAGAATCGGTGTTAATTCTTCTTCTCCTAAATATCTGGTAGAATTCTCCAGGAAAACAATCTGGGCCTAGAGATTTATCTTTTTAAATTCAAAACTCCATTTCTTTTATAGTTATAAGGATATACAAATTATGTATTTCATATTAGATGAGTTGTGGTAGTGTGTGTGTGTGTTTTTTTTTTTCAGGAAATTGGTTCATTCACCAAAGAAGATACACAGATGACAAAAAAGTGCATGATAAGATGTTCAACATTCAAAGAAATAACATTTTTACTATTTATTGACACACTTCTATGAGACTTTTTCCTAAATCTGTGGGCTATATATTCTTTGATCGCTCTATTGTAGCTCAACGAGTTGATAATATAATTTTTCATAGCAAGTATAGAAACGTAATTTAGTCTTTCCCCAAGTATGATTAATCAGAACAATTTTTATTGATATTTTTTAAAAACTTCTTTAAACTTCAGTTCTCAGTATTGGTATTGCCACGTAAGCTTTTAAGATTGTTGTCAAATCTGAAAAACCTTTATCAAATTTCTTGGTATTTGGTATACTTGATATTTGTAGTACTGCTATAGATTTGTGCCCTCCAGGCACAAGAATTCAAATAAAGATTATTTTAGACTTACCATTTAAAAAAGAAAAAAGATGTTCGACAGTATTAGCTATTAGTGAAATGCAAATTAAAACCACAATGAAGTATCACTTCACACCTATCGGATTGACTAAAATAAAAATATAATGACAAATGCCTGTAAGGATGCAGAGAAACTGGATCACTCATATCTTGCTGGTAGGAATGTAAAGTGGAACAGCAGCTCTGGTAAATAATTTGTCAGATTCTTAAAACAAACTAAACATGTACCTACCATATGACAGAGAAATTGTATCCCTGGCCATTCTTCCTGGAGGTATGGTCACAAAAACTTAAACACAAATATTCATAGCAGCTTTATTCATAATAGCTCTAAATTAGAAACAACCCACATATCCTTCTATGAGTGAATGGGTAAGCAAATTGGTATATCCGCACCATAGACTACTTCCCAGCAATGTAAAAGAATTAACTACTGATACATGCAACAACCTGGATGAATCTCCAAAAAGTGATGATGAGTGAAAAACGCCAATCTTCAAAGGTTGCATACTGTACGATTCCATTTATATAACATTCTTGAAATGACAAAATTATAGAAACGAAGGGCATAGTAGGGTTATCAGGGCTTACGGAAGGGGTAGGGCAGGACAGAATTTTATGTGTGTTTGAAAGGGCAACATGAAGGATCCTTATAGTGGTAAAAAAAATGTTTCATCTCTTGATTGTATCAATGTCAATACCTTGAATGTGATATTGTGCTATAATATTGTAAGATTACCATCGGGTAAATGTACAAGTATCTCTCAATGTTATTTCTCGCAACTGTATATAAATCTACAATTACATTAAAATTAAGTGTTATTTTTTTTAAAAAAATAACAATAAAACAACTGGTTCAAACTAAATAAGTTCATTTATATACATCCAACAAATACAGGCTTGGCAAATAATACAGAAAAACTTTCTCCTCTACAGAAATCTATGACTCTCATGCAATTATTTATATGTCAAAAATGCAGATATTCCTCTATTTCATTTTTTCACCATTTGAAAGCCATTGAAGCAGAGGAAAAATTAGATTGACATTGATAGCTGCCTGCAAAACAGGTTTTTATGGAAAATTATAATGTCTTTCTTTTTTAAGAACACATCTGGGAATTATGGAAGATTGATAGACCGATGGCTAAAATTTTCAGCATATCCACCAAAAATGCAAAAGGGGTTATAAATTTTTTGGAGCTTTCCCTAAAAGCAACTTCTTTTGTTCTTCTGTCATCATGTTTCATTAAGAGGTTGATTAATGATTCTATAAGCCTGACATTAATACCACCACTTGTTCCTCAGGCTATATCTGTGTGTTCAAAATAACCAGAATGGTGAGGCCAAGCAAAAGACTCTGCCCGTCTGTGGGGTCAGTGGACATCACAGGTGAATTAATATGACTATCGATATCAATATTGATTGCAAGAAAAACTTCAAGTTTGATAGATCTGCACGGGCGGCTAAGTGTAGGCTATGCATGTAATACCAAGTTCTGAATAAAAGTTGAAAACCTAGAAAAGTTTTCAGATGCTTTGTCTACACAATGTCAGCATTTTAAATTCAGAAACCTTTTAATTGCTTATATTGTCAGTCAGTTTAATTCAGTGATCCATATTAATATGAGGGAAAAGTTGTCCCAATTTGGTTACCCAGAGCCATTTAAACACACTACCCTATGGTTGATACACACAAGATTTCTTTAAGAGGATTAACAGTTAAACAATATCCAGCAAGGAAGGCTGATATTTATCTCCTTATAGGGGCCAATGTGTGACAGATGAACAGTGCATTCTGTAGTTCTCTCAGATGGAAAGCCTACTTGCATAGTAAACAAAAGATTGTTTTAGCTGGTAGCCTTAGATCTGAACTCCGTGCCTTTACCACCGAGGTTTCACTCTCAGATGCCAGTTAAAATAAATTGACTAGGACAACAGAATTTGAAGATACTGTCAGAAATAGAAAGCAGCAAGGCAGCTTGTCCTTCTGGGTGACTTTTTTTCTTTTTTTGGTGAGTCATCTGACACACTTAAGAATAGCTTCACTGATTTGAATGGATCTCAAGTATATTGCAGCTTATTTGGTCTGACGAAAGAATGGCAGAGTTCACTTCAGTTAGGTGTAACCAAGGCATTTAGAACTTAGAAACGCCTGTTCTAACCATTCATATAGCTCTCTTCTTAAGGGCAAATGATAGACACCAAATATTTTAATGGTGAACTACTCTCACAAAAGAAATATCTGGCTTCCATTTCTCTTATAATAAAATACAAACTCTCTAACATAACTTATGAGCCCTATATTGTCTATTCTCTGCCCACCTCTCCAGCTTCATTTCTGTCATCTCCCCTGCCCCTCCACCTGCTCCCATTTATAGAGAAGCACCTCTTAGACTCTCCAGAATCTTGACTTATAATTAAACTCTCCTACATAAATTTTTTAATTTTATTTTATTGGCTTCAAGTATACAGTACATTGGTTAGACACTTACATAGTTTATAAAATGATCCCCCTAATTGCTCTTTCTCTCCTCTGGCTCTCCACCTAGCCATTACATTACTGCTGACTGCATTCCCTATGCTGTGCTCCCCATCCCCGTGACCATCTATCAACTAATTTGTACTTCTTTAACTCTTAGCCCCATTCTCCCAGCCCCCCACTCACCTCCCCTCTTTCCTACATAAATTTAATCTTCCTCTTTGGTATGTTACCATATTTATTTAATGTTCATATCCTCCACCACATTATAATTTCCTTAAAGGTAGAAATGATGTCCCTTTAGCAGCTAGCACAGAGACTGGCACCATTAGCAAATACTTATTGAAATCCTGAATAAATGAATGAATCCACGAGGAAGGTTCTGCTTTATCTTAATAGCAAACAAAAAGGTAGGATGACAAACCATCCTGGTTTGCCTGAAATTGATGGGAAATCCCCAAAACATAGATCTTTCATTTTCGAAAATGGGAGTTTCGAGTCATCTTGGATGAGCTGGTCACCATAGATGTGACCTTTGCTTTGTGAGGGTAGAAATGTTGAACGGGCATTAGATTTTTGCAGATA
This sequence comes from Pteropus alecto, assembly GCF_000325575.1. Classification (NCBI taxonomy): domain Eukaryota; kingdom Metazoa; phylum Chordata; class Mammalia; order Chiroptera; family Pteropodidae; genus Pteropus; species Pteropus alecto. Next base: position 91,759 of record NW_006429106.1, on the reverse strand, counting down.
CATTTTTCATAGATGTTCTTGATTACTTGCCCACACAAAACTAAGCTAAACAACTAGAAAACCAAAATATATATATATGTTTTTCTCATCAACTGCAAATATTTTAAGGCCTTAATTTTCCAAGCAATTACAAATCAAGTAATAATTCTTTCATAATCTCAGCCAACTAATAACAAATATCTGTGACTATTTCATAGTTGATTCATCTCTATTCTCTGATTCTATGAAAATCTAGGGCAGGAAATCCATTCTTATTTTGTCTCTACACTGACCTATTTCCTAAAATATTGGAAATTACAAAAGTCATCTTCTAATAAATGGGTTAAAAACACAATAGCTCTTTGATCCTAGAAAAAAATAAGCTATATGATTCATTAATACAAAATTATTTCTTGAAACCATTTCTCTTTTTTTTATAAAAAGAAGGCAAAATAAATGGTAGTCTTGATTTCAATGACTATTTCTAACTCTACAAGTTCTCATAGAATGGCAATAATTACCCTAAGGTATATTTTCTAAAGTTAGCTAAAATATTCTTGACCCATAATATTCATTCATTTTAAGGCACTCTTATTTAACTAGGAACATTATTATTTGGGGCTATTGTATAGATTTTAATTTTTCTCCAGTAAATGGTATATGATATGTTTCAATGGCCACTTTGTTTTAGGTTGAAGAATTAGATTAGTTACTTTGGTTAAAGTAAGACAAAGTAATTCTGGAGCATTTTTTAAACTTGGCATGTACAGAAGAAGTACACTTCTACAGTGAAAAGACATAAAACCTCATTTGTAGCCATCAATTAAGCCATCAAGGATAAATTACAATATACTTCATTTTACAAAGTAATCCTAAAATATCATAATTTGTAATTGAAAAAAAATCAATGGTAATATGATCTAATAAACTTATAAGAACTTTTATTGATACTTCCTCTATTTACTGTTTTAAACTTCAAACTTCATAAGATAAATATCTATTAAATTTTAGTTGACTTTTTCAGGGCCATAATTCCAACAGATTTAAAGCTTCATGGGTAAGATAATATATACTAAATAGTATATATCTAGACTTTAAAAAAACCCTGAAAATATAAAAACATGCAGGTAAGAAAGCATGTTTCTCAAATAAAAGATAGAGACCAAATCATTATTTTTTACAGTACATCTTAGAAAGAAATACAAACTGCTGCTAATTCTCTAGCAGTTAATCCCCATATCTGGTACAAAGCAGAATTATGTAGAGAACATGTTGAAAACAAATACGCCTGGTTTCACCCCAGAGCAACTGAATCAGAATCCTCGGAGCTGCTGCTTATGTGCTACTCTGGTTAAGCAACACTGGTCGGTATTGCAGTCTTAGCCTCTGTGGGGAACAAAACACTGAAAAGGCAAAAGAAAAATTTAAAAAATCAGGTTAGTAATGCATTTAAACAACCAGGTTACTAGCCCATTCTTCTCTGCTCAGTGGTCTTTGTTGATCACGCTGAGCAAAGTCTAGGATGATGAGAACTAACAAACCTTTGTTACATGTATAATTAAGAAGCCTTTGCGACCTTGAAGGAGCAGCTTTAGAAAATGAAGAGGATTGACTTCCAATTGCAGAGGATAAGGAGTTTAACAAGAAGGGAGGAAATAGGAGCAGTTAGAATAAACCTCTAAGAAAGATGGAAAACAAAGAAATAAGCTCAGAAATAGAGCAGGGCTGTGGGAGTTGCTTTTTTAGAATGATGTCAACCAAATTCAAATATATTTGTATGAATAAGGAAGGAAAGGCAGGCAAGCAGGCAGGGAGGCAGGCAGGCAAACAGGAAGGAAGGAAAGAAAGAAGGAAAGAAGGGGATTTTGAAAGATTATTTTTTTCAGGCATTTATTTTTCACCTGCAGAAAATTTTAATTTATTGACCAATTACCCAGGTGCTGGTTTTCTATTCTATTCCTTAAATCGTACATGCTTTAATTTTTTTAATGATATATATATATTTTTTTTAATTAATTATTATTATTATTATTATTTGGTAATTTAGCCAGGGGGCTGTGTTTGGGTTTTTAACACAAAACAAGCTCTTCCTTTACTGAAGCAATCTGCAGCCCAATTCTGGACTTTGTTTCTTTGTTTTTTGGGAGGACTTTGTTTTTGATCTGATACTATTTGGATCTCTCTATTCCATGGACAGCGGGAATGCTTCACCTTCGATGATCAGCCTCCCAAGCCTCACAGAGCTGATGAAAGTCAATGCTCAGGTATGCTTTGATGCCCTAGGTGGCTCTGGGAAGAGTAATTCCTCACAGGAGCAGAGCAAAGAGGACCACACACGGCATGGCAGCTGTGATCCACACGACCTTCCTGGATGTCTTCGCCCCCTTCCACAAGCTGAAGTAGAGCAGGACGATGACCAGCAGCAGGTAGCACGTGTGCTCCCGCCCAGGTCACTGATGCCGCAACTATTGTGGAGGAGTAGCATGCTGCGCCTAGGGCAGGGGAGACAGGGGTTCGGAAGGGACACTGCTTCTGCACCCAAAACTGTAACTGGACAGCTGAGCTGGTCCAGAGACCTGCCTTCCCAACTCTGCAGGGCAGAAAGGACTGGCTTACCAGGACCAGAGACCCTACCCAGAAGGGCCAGGCCCACCAGCCCTAGCTGGGGCTCAGGGTCCACCCTCCACATGAACAGAGAAGATTGATGTAGCATGTTGGGAGCCACAGAGGCCCATTTCTGGCCTTCACCCTCAGGAACCTGCACTTGACATTCATACAATTTTCAAAGTGATCCTGCAATTAGTCTAGTATCCACCCTACACTATACTTTACAACCTTTTCACTATTTCGTAACTACCAATTTGTACCTCTTAATCCCCTCCCTCTTTTCATCCAGTCCCCTAACCCCCTCCCATCTGGTAAGTATCAGTTTATTCTCTGTATCTATGAGTCTGTTTCTGTTTTGTTCATTCATTTTTCTCTTTACCAGAAAAGCTATCGTCAAAAAAAAAAAAATCAGCAATCAACGAGTGTTGGTGAGGTTGTGGAGAAAAGGGAACCCTCATACACTGCTGGTGGGATTGCAAATTGGTGTAGCCACTATGGAAGACAGTATGGAGGTTCATCAAAAAATTAAACATAGAACTACCTTATGACCCAACAATTCCACTTCCGGATATTTATCCAAAGGAATCCAAAACAAATTTGAAAAGATATATGCTCTCCTATGCTTATTGCAGCTTTATTTATAATAGCCAAGCTGCTCATCAATGGATGACCGAAAAAAGAGGAGGTGGTTCATATATACAATGGAGTATTACTCGGCCAAAAAAATAATGACATCTTACCATTTGCGACAACAAGGATGGACTTAGAGGGTATTATGCTACATGAAATAAGTCAGACACAGAAAGAAAAATAGTATACGATTTCACTTATATGTGGTAAGTTGAAAGTTTGAAATGCACTTTGGAGTCAGGTATATCTATCACCCACTAGCATTAGGTGATTTTTCAATAAATTACTTGATTTCTGACCCTCAAGTTCCTCACCTACAAAATGGCCATTAAGGCAGTATTTACAGCATAATGTTGATATGAAGATTAAATAAGGTAATTAATGTAAAATGCTTAGTCCAGTGCCTGGCACATAGTAATCACTCCATAAATGTTTGCTACTCTTATCATTATTATTGATGTTGCTATTGTTCTATTCTCAGAAATTAGCACAGATCCTCAGCTACCTCTGAACAAACATGAGTTGAATAAATAATGTGAACAACCAGCTCCATAAAAGTGACTTCTTTCCTTTTTGTAACGAATGGATGATAAGAGTCCATAACTCAGAGGAATGTGGTGAGAATGGAGCAAGATAATATTTGTAAAGCCCTCAGCACATTTCATAGATATACGTGCTCACCAAGTGGTATGTACCATTACTACTCTAAACCCATAAGGAATCATAAAGATTCCTTTAAGAGCTGCTCAGAAACCTATTAGTAGCTATCTTTGTGTCTGCTCTTCTCAATAATACTAACATAATATACTCAATGAAACTAATATATTAACAATTATCAGAATTTTAGAATAATGTGTGAGTATTCACACATGTATATCCACACACATAGAACTCTACATAGAGGTATATACATGAATATATGCGTACATTTTTCATGATTGGTGGTTCTCAAACTTAAACATAGGAATGATCTGAAGAATATATTAAAGTATAGAAAGTCTGAAACATATTTTGAGAAACAACACTTTAAAAATTCCAAAGAATCTTGGGAAAAGCAATATTTAGTTGATTGAATCGTAAAAAGGCTTATCCCTTCAGTTTACTCAAATTCTTTTTTGCTGTTTTGTTTCCCCAAAGAAAGTTATGTTTACATGTTTTTTTTGTACATGGTATTACTGTTATTATATGATCTTATACCAAGGATTACAAATAACCTAGAAAATGTTTACAAACATTGCCAGGCTACTCTCTGCTGAATATGTTACCAGAAGCTCTAAAAACAAAACTGGGCTACCAGGACATTGAAGACTTCATATGGTTGTTGCTTTGTTTACTGAGGTGCTCTTCCATGACAGTTAATTCATAATTTAATGTTAATGAATTTGGGCATAAATTCCTGAACTTGGATAATAGATGTCAGGTTTTCTTATTTCTGTATTCTCATGAAAATGCATTCTTGCTTCTTCTGCTCAAATCATAATGGGAAATGGGCCTTGAAACACTCAGAAATATATCAAACTAAACTCATTTGACAGTTGAATCATAAAATAAGAAACTCGATGTATCACAAAATGATTTCATTGGTGGATATTGTTTATCCCTGCAAGATGTATTTTAGTGTATTTGTTTAGCTACCTTGGTTACCCCCAAAGACTTGTCAAAATACCTTCTCTTTAGAGGAATTTATTTATTTTTTTGTAATTTACCCCCTCGGAAACAAATGAAGCAGAAAAATGATTTTGAAATGTTAATATTACTCAGCCATAAGACGAAATACTGCCATTTGCGACAACATGGATGGATCTTGAGATAATCATGCTAAGCGAAATAAGTCAGACAGAAAAAGTTGAAAACCATATGATTTTATTCATATATGGGATATAAAACTGAAAGCAACAAACAAACATGACAAGCAGAGACTCATGGACACATACAGTGGATTAATGGTTACCAGAGGGAACTGGGGATCAGGAAGGTAGAGAGAGGTAAAAGGTGTCAAATATTTGGTGACAAACAAAAAAATCTAACTTTGGGTGGTGAATACACAATGCAATATGAATATGACATATCGTTGAATTGTACACTTGAATAGGAAAATCTCATGCCTACAGAAAGAGCAGGACTGAGATGGCCATGAAGTCAAGATAGAAGAGGATATACGGAAAAGGATCAGGAAGTAGCAATACTTGCCAGCATTTAGAGTGCAATAATGGGGAGCAGATTCATACTTCGCCCTTCATCACTTGGCCAATATCAACTCCCTTAACTCAGATGAAGGAAATGGGGAACACTAAGTTAACAACATTTTTCTTACTTTGAAGAATAAGAGCTCATAATAGAAAGAGAGAGAGGTAAAGAAAACTAAAGAAAGCTCACTTTACTTGTGAAATCAAAACTCATCTGTTAAAGTCTAAATGAGGAAAATATTTTTAAAATTCTAAGATCAAAAAAGCATATAAGCATGTGGCCCAAGAGTTTCTAAGTCTTCTCCGATGGCAGATTTTAAGAATTATTTTAGATAAATATTTGTCTTAAGTTGTAAATTTTAAAAAGAAGATGGGAGGAAAAGCCAGTCTCTATTACATTTTATGTCCTTTTTATAACTTGAATTCATGACTTAGCCATTTGTAAATAACATGGCAGCTTGGTGGTTGCAAAGAAAAAATGCTTATACTTAACTAAAAAATAGTTTGAGTCAATTGCAGAATTACTAACTTAGGTTTTAAAATCTGTTCTGCAAATTTGTGCAACAAAAGTTTAGACTTCTAGATGATAAGATTCTTCAGATTTCAAAATTCTTCATTCCCAGTCTTTCTGCTTTCCCAGTAATATCCATTACATGCATTATTTTTATTACATGCCAAGAATGGTTTGTGACTCACAAATTATTCTGCAGTAAATACCACACATCAACGATAGTTAGCATAAACCAAGGTTAGATGCAAATAATTGAATTTTCTTCCTTTTGGTCATCGGTTATATAAGTCACCTTCCCTGTTCACTGTCTTAACAGGGCTCAGTGGTATCCCTGGAGCTATACAGAATACATCTCAAAAACAAGATTCTTAGTTGTACTTTTAAAAAAGAGGAAAATGTTATTTTCATGTGTTTACCATTACTCAAATGAGGAAAACAAAGAGTTGCTTTCCATAGGTCTCTTGGTGAATAGGTAAGGTTTTATGTAGTATATTCTGTAGGTGGATGACTTTGTGAAAAGAGCTACTTTGAGAGTGGCCAAGGATTCTGGAATCAATCTGGTCACTTAAACAATTTAAAAACTACCCCTCTCCCCTAAGTTCTAAGCCAATGTTTTCTTCTTAAATAAACTCAACCCAAACATTTCTCAAAATGATTGCTGTGTTTTTATAACCCAAAAAGACAGTTTTCTACCCTTGTATTTGGAGTAGTACTTGCATTTAGAACTAGCTGAATTAATAACTATATTTAATTCAGTTTAAATTGTCTCTATTTCAAGTGCTATCAATTAATACTTAACTCTAAAGGTTAGTATCCTTACAGTCTAATAATTATACTATATTTAGAACTCACTGAGATTTTCCAAGGTAAAAACAAAAACATGGCTGGTTCACAGATTACTATATAGTTGGATCAACAAAGGTATCTATAGGAATTGGCTGGTTTTCCTTCAGGAAGAATGGTGACCAACATGTCCCTAGAGGCTAGCCACTTTAACAAAAACATAGCCAAGGCATGTCTAACTAGAATTATTTGAGGAAGAAAACCCAATAACTAATGGTTGCCAGTGGCTGGGGCTGGGGGTGGTGGAGGAAATAAGGAGTCATTTTCAGTACATATAGAGATTTAGTTATGCAGGAGCAATAAATTCTAGAGCTCTGTTGTACAATATAGTGTCTATAGTGAACAATACAGGATTGTGGACTTCAAAATTTAAGAGAATAGATCTCATTGATTTTTTCTTCCCCATAGGCAATTTATTTTTTCCAGATCTATTGAGATGTGATTGACATCTAACATTGTGTAAGTTTAAAGTGTGCAATATGATGATTTGGTATACGTATATATTGCAAAATGATTACCACGATAATGTTAGTTAACACATCCAGCACCTCACATGCTTACTATTTACTTTCTTTGTGTGTACGTGTATGTGGTAAGAACATTTAAGATCTGCTGTCTCAACAACTTTCAAGTAGACAATACAGTATTGTTAGCTATAGCCACCCAGAACTTATTCACCTTATAATTGAAAGTTTGTTCCCTTTGACAAACATTGTCCCATTCCTTTCACCCTCCAATCCCTGGCAACCACCAATCTATTCTCTATCTCTGTGAGTTTGCTTTTTTAGATTTCACAAATAAGTATCCTCATACAATATTTGTCTTACTCTGTCTGACTTATTTCACTTAAGCTAATGCCCTTAAGTTTCAACCATGTTATCACAAAGGCAAGATTTCCTTCTTTTTAAAGGTTGAATAATATTCCATTGTGTATATATACCACATTTTCTTCATCCATTCATCTGTCAACTGACAGATCGTTTCTGTGCCTTGGCTATAGTGAATAATGCTGCAATGGCCAGGGAGTAGATAACTCTTTGAGATAGTGAATTTTTGGAGCATTTTATTTCATTTTACTATTAGTTTTAAGTATATGGTACATTGGTAAGACATTTACGTAGTTTATGAAACAATCCCCCTAATTACTCTATCTTCCCTCTGGCTCTCCACCTAGCTATTACATTACTGCTGACTGCATTCCCTATGCCGTGCTCCCCATCCCCGTGACCATCTATGACAGTGATTTTATTTCCTTCAGTTATATACCCGGAAGTGAAACTGCAGGATCATATGATAGTTTTATTTTCGATATCTGAGAAACCTCCATATTGTTTCCCATTGTGACTCTACCAACTTACATTCCCACCAACAGTACACAATGGTTCTTTTTTCTCTATATCCTCATCAACACTTATCTTTTGCCTTTTTGCTAATAGCCATTCTAACAGGTGTGCGATGATATCGCATTGTAGTTGTGATTTGCATTTCCCTGATGATTAGTGATATTGAGCACATTTTCATATACCTGTTGACCATTTATATGTCTTTTTAGGAAAAATGTCTATTCAAGTACTTTGTCCATTTTTGGAAGGACCGGTGTTACTTGTTCTTTAAAGGTTTGGTAGCATTCACCAGTGAAGCCATCTGGTCCTGTGCTTTTCTTTGCTCGGAGGTTTTTGATTACAGATTCTATCTCTTTATTCATCGTTGGCCTGTTCAGGTTTATTTCTCATAATTCAATCTTAGTAAATTGTATGTTTCCAGGAATTTATCCATTTCTTCTTGATTATCTAATTTGATGGTATATTATAGTTCATAGAAGTCTCTTAATGATCCTTTATATTTCTGTGCTATCAGTTGTAATGTCTCCTCTTCCATTTATAATTTTATTTATCTGAGTTCTCTTTTTCATTTGGTTAATCCAGCAAAGGTTTTGTCATTTTTGTTTGTCTTTTCAAAAAACAACTCCTTTTTTATCTTTTCTATTGTTTTTCCTATTCTCTATTTCATTTATCTCTGCTCTAATCTTTATTACGTCCTTCCTTCAGCTAACTTTGGGCTTAGTTTGTTCTTCTTTTCTACTTCCTTGAGGTACAAATATAGGCTGTTTATTTGAGATTCTTTTTCCTTCATGTAGGTGTTTATAGCTATGAGCTTTTCTCTTATAATTGCTTTTGCTGCATCCCATAAGTTTTGGTATTTTGTAGTTTCATTTTTGTTTGTCTCAAGATTTTTTTAAATTTCTCTTTTGATTTCTTCTTTGACCCATTGGTTGTTCAGAAGTGTGTTGTTTAATTCTATACATATGTAAATTTTCCAGTTTTCTTCTTGTTACTGATTTTTTTTTAGGTGAGGCAACCCTTGGTTGACCTCACAGATTGCAAGGACCTTGTCAGCTTACAAACCCTTATTTTTATTTTTTACACCTATAGCACCTGGTCTTTCTAGGTGGTCTCCCATCCAAGTACTAACCAGGCCCAACCCTGCTTAGCTTCCGAGATCAGATGGGATCGGGCTTGTTCTGGGTGGCATGGCCGTAGACTTGTTACTGATTTTCAGTTTCATACTATTGTAGTCAGAAATTATAGTTGATATAATTTCAATCTTTTTGAATTTTTTCAGACTTATTTTGTGGCCTAACATATAATCTATCATAGAGAATGTTGCAAGTGCACTTGAGAAAAAGGCGTACTCTGCTGCTGTTGGATGGAATATTCTGTATACATTTGTAAGGTCCATTTGACTTATAGTATTCATATCTGCTATTGTTCAAATCTCATGTTGTGCTCTTACTACAATAAAATAAAAACACAGGGGACACACATGGTAACTGGTATTTGCATATGTCCAAACTTATCAAATTGTACACATTAAATATGTGCTGTTCTTATATATCAATTATACCTTTATAAAGCTGTTAAGAAAACAGTAACTATTCTGATTCCTAAGGGACTGTCAGAAAAATGCAATATATCATCCACCCTTTCATTCAAAATTGAGAAAAATGTCATCTCTATAATCCACTCCCCATGGCACAGTATAAGCTGATGCCTAATGTCATCATGGCCACAAATTCTTTCCCCCTTTCTTTCTCACTTACCAACATTGCTGTTTCTTCTCAGAAAAGACCACTTTGATTCATGGCTACACACAGCTCCCCCATAGCAACCTTCACATTTTTATTGTTGCTTTTATTTAAACTGATCTGTCTGCTTCTGTTAAAGATCACCAGCAATTTATAACTTGATTTGCAGTCACGGCCAAACTGCTCTTCTCAGGGATTTTGCCCTCTTTTTCCTTTTGAACTTTCAAAACATAATTTGACTATGGAACAAAACATATCCCCTTTGAAACAGATAAAAAGAACAGTGGTTTCTCAAGTCCACAAATCATGACAAATCTCAAACTAGTGGATGGCAGCCAAGGAGAGTGTATAATGTTTGCATGGGAAAACAACAAGGTCATTGTATGAGCCCAGAGCCAGTAGGTGAAGCCCATAGGCCCGCAGACCTGGGTGGATTTATCCCTAGAGCAAGAAAATGAATTCAGGAGCGCCTGCGAGAAGAGCTCTTGCCCCTAACAGAGAGCTTGAAAGGCAAAAGGAACTGAATAATTCCTGGTTAAGGCACAGTAGTACGAGTCATAATTTATAAGACCTGAATGAAAGTGTATTTGTTTTCTCTCATTTGTTTTCCAAATCTAAACCCCTTTTTGGTCTCTGCCAAACTATTCCTTTGGATACAAGGCAATGTCATAGCTATACAATAACTACTACAAAGCATCATCTTTTGCTAATAAGTAAAATTTCACACACGCCACCTAATCTGACTTCTTTATGATTTATTAATTCTTTAGTGACTATGAAAAAGATATTCTTCTGATATTTAAAGAGACTAGTTTAATATAAGTAAGGGTTCATCAGTGAGTGCCTGTATTTCACAATGTTGGAGCCTCAGTTATTCTAAACCATGTAGTTTTCTGAATAGCTGAAGTTTTATTGCTTTAAACGCCAATACTTGATTTTAATCATATATAAATATTTCTCAAACAGATTATACTCTTCCTTGCCTCCATAAAATGAGTAATATGAATGAAAAGTAACTGTCTTAGGGTATTGACTACAAATGTGTTATTATACTTCATTGTAGTATAATTTTGGCTCTTGCAGGCTATTTATACATATATTAGGGTGTTTGCCCTAGATAGCTTTGTAGTGTGCTTTAATAGTTTTCCTACATTCTGTTCTCTGACAATTGTCTCTAGTTACTTTGTTAACAGCTCAACATTTAGAAACTCTTCTCATTTCTAATTCACTGCCTCTAACGTAGGGTGGATTTAGAAACAAGATAACACAGATGTATTACTATTAGTAGTTGAAATAAGGTAAAGAGGTACTGAATATAGACAAGAGAAACTTTGAAATTCATCAACTTTATTGGGCACCGCAACCTCTCTTTTGGTCATTTCTAAGTCTTTTTGCTTAATTATGAGTTCCTGACTGTATTCTGCAAAAGTGAGATTTCTAGTTTGGTGAAATGTTGCTACATTTCCATTCATCTTGGTATGTTTCAAAGATTAGGTTTTTGTTGATTTTGATTTTGTAAGTCCAAGTAACTCCTCTAATTAATATTAAAAAATTTGATTTTTATCTACATTGGCATAATTGTTTATATTTGAACACAAAATAGATCATTCTTATGGGATATTAATATTTAGGAAATGACTTATGCACAGGCCTTTTTCCCCTCCATTACATTTAATCTAATCAAGAGTCATTGATCTCAATTAAGAAAGTGCATTTTGCTGGCAACTGCTTTTGCTATTTCTGACTTAATTCTTTTGTATATATTTTCTCCTTTAGTCACTTTCCTCTCAAGGGAAAATATAGTACACATCTAGCATTTTTAATCTTCCTTATTTAATCTTAAAATTGATTAAATATAGAACTTGTTATCTCAATATTTTTACATAATTTCTCTCAAACCACAAGACGCTGTATATCTAAATGATGCAAAACAGAATCAACATTTTATGTCATCTTTTTCTTTCTTAGGGACATAAAGATAACTTTTAAATGGAAAGATATTAAAATAATAAATATTTAACAGGTTTTTCTATATTTAATTGTCCAACAGCCAGAATGATGATGATATCGGTTTTAATTCCATGATATCAGATTATAAACTTCCCTGTCTTTTTAATGGCCACTATTCTTTCATCGGTATGTATGTGTGGGTGAATGGGTGTGTGTTGCATTGGAGGAGTGAGAGTAGAGTTTGGATGGAATTTCTGCCAGTACCAGGTGCTGTATGGCTATATTTAGAGATAGAGTATTATGTGGAAAAGAGTAGGTTTTGAAGAAAGACAAGTCTGGATTCGTATATCCACTATCCCACATATTAACTGTGTGACCTTAGGTTACGTTATGTCTCTTAGTCTCAGTTTGGGATCACTTGTGAACTGAAGATAATAATACATACTTTGAAGGGTTTGGGGGAAGATTAGAACTGATATGACACACGGAAAGCACTTGATAAATAGTAATTATTATGGTCCTCATCATCTTAATATCTAATTGAGAAACTAGATAAAATTCAACTCAAATCTCAGCTTTTCCACTTACTAGCTATGTGATCTGGGTCATGTTAAACTGAACATTTATGAGCTAAGTTTCATCATCTGTGAAAAGAAGATTGTACTTACTTCTTCATGCCATTATGAAGATTAAATGAGATAATGTATGTAAAGTTCCCATTATGGTGCCTGGCTCAGGTTCAGCTCTCTTAGAAAAATTAGTTTCTTTTCTACTCTCCTTTGAAGATCACATGAAGGAAGGATTAAGAATGTGACTCTAACCAAGGCTTTATTATCATTCCATGTCTTGCAATGAATACTTGTAGAGCCTCTTTCTTTCTGTCTTACTAAGAAAATGAAGATGTATGGGGTAGTAAGATAAGGATGGAAAAATATCTTGGGTACACATACTTAGAGGTTTATTTATTTACTCCAACACCCAGAAACATTTGCTGACATCTATCATGTGCAAAACACTTTGCATGTTTTTTAAGTTGCAATGTTTAATTCAAAATTTTTATCCAAATTATGATGAGTTGTAAGTATGTATGTAGATCATGTTTCTGCCATCATATCCTCAGCCTTAGGTAACTCTGATACACAAAATCATTTGGTCACAAACCAGAAGACAAAAAGAGTGCCTAACATGGATTGAAGCTTTCCAGTTCAAATAGTCCCATCTTTCAGCCAGGAAGATTTATATTTCATAAAGTTTAATTTCATGTTATTAAGTGATTGTGTATAAACAGGACATCCATTAAATGACTACGAATTTAATGGGTGCAAAAATACGTACTGTGAAAACTCTTCATTCTCTCCCACTGCCCTCAGACAAACAATATTACATTTTCCTGTATAGCCTTGGAGAGAACTTTAAAAGGCTGATCATTGATCTTCATTTATCCTATTTCTCTCTCTTCTCTATTATTTCCTGAAATGATTATGCAATGAACAGTCAGAGGAACCTGTGCATGTTGCCCAAGGTAAAGAGCCACGGAGACGGTAAATGCTATTATATTAATGTTTTCACCATCATTACATTTATATCAAATTATAAAATCAACTAAGAACCTTTTTAGTGCTACAGTCCTTGAAAGTATCAGAGATTTCCCCAGTGAGAAGCTTCAAGAAATTAAAATGAATTCTGTTGTTGTGTTATATGGCATTCTAACATGGCTTAAAATCAACAAATCATAGTAGCAAATATGCCCCAGAAACATTCTTCCAGAGAAGAAATTCATTTTGACCTCTCAAAAACTCTTGTGTTCATTATTTTAAAGAGAGTTCGATTTTCTCTCCATATATTCATTTGAAGGTACCTGGTTAACTGCCATTTGCCTTCAAAAACTTGGTATTACTCATGTTTTTTTTTAAAAATTAGACATTATCCAAACAATTGTAGGAAACAAATTACCTCCTGCAACCATTTTTCCTCTCTGAAGCTATTTTATGGCTGTAAGCTGTGTAGCATAATTAAGGTTTTAGTGGCTTAGGACTTGAAGATGAAATGCTTTGGAGGCAGATAAAACTGAAATCAAGTTTGGGCTCCTTCACTTGTCTGCTGAACTCCACTAAGTCTCAGGTTGCAATGTGTAAAATCGAAATAATAATACCTATGTGCAGTGCTGTGGTGAGGATTTGAAGTAACTATATCATATAACACTAGAGGTCACATTAAAAATAAATAATAACAGAATGCACTCAAATGAGAGTTGCTGTTGTTGTTTGGTGTTGTTGTTATTGTTGTTTTTGTTGTTGTTATTATTATTATTATTATTATTACTATTACTATATAAAGCAAATTAGTCTGAATCAAACAAGCAAGCACTTGCTTTGAGCACATTTCAGGAAATAGAATTGAGGACAGGCTATATTTATGACAATGCATTATGATGATTCTAAACTCCTTATAACCAACTGTCTGGTAAAAGCAGCCACAAATTGAGCAACCTAAGGACTGGAGAAAAATTTCAATGTAGAGTGGGTAGTAGAGGGATATTCAACAATGTTGATGATCACTCTGCTCGCAAGGGTCTGGACAAAGGAAATACTAAATGAGGTGAAGGAATACTAGACTTTAAGAGCAACATTTTCTCACTCTATGTGTGATTTCAGCAAATCACGCCTCCAATTAGACTCTGCACAATCATGGTAATCGCCAAGAACCCCTCTGTTCCTGCCATTTTATGAGTCTCTGGCAACGAAGTTTGAGAAATTGATGGGATGGAGCTTATAAAGAGGACTGCTCATGCAAAAAAAAATCGTTTTCTGTCTCATTGCAACTGGTCAGCACCACAGCACCTACCACGCAAGTGAGTATAAAACAAGTAGATCAGGGGAATTCTGTTCTCCTACAAGCTCAACCTATTGTCTCCATGCTACCTATATCTTCCATTAGTATCACGGAGTGTTTCGGTACATTGAATATGAAAAAGACATATGTAAGCTTCAAAATGTGTATACTCTTCGTTCACTTGAAAAAAGGTGTTAAGCAGATTGAAAGTCCAAGGCAAGTATCTTAGTTTTACATGATGTGAGAAGCTGCTCTTTATAAAGCCCTTCTTAGCACACTCTAGTTTCGCATTGTCTCAAGTGAAGAAGGACCCAAAGTGGCTCCATTTTCCCACTCACCTTTGCTTATTTAAAAAAAGCAATATTTGCCTTGTGACCACAATAATAGTGTGTTAATTAGTCTGTGAAGTGGCTTTTCCACAAATTGCACCTTACAAAGTACTCCTTTTGGTTTTAGTTTTTTGGGAAGATTTTGAACTGCGAATTGCATAATACAACAGGTTACTTTTGCCTTTAAATACATTTGACTCTTGAACAGCAAGGGTTTGAACTATGCAGGTCCACTTATACAGGATTTTTTTGCCCCTGTAAATATACAGTCACCCCTCCATATCCCTAGGTTTTGCTTCTGCAGATTTCCAACTGCAGATCGAAAATACTGTTTTCAATAGTGGTGGGTTGAATTCTTGGATGCAGAGAGCCAGCTGTGTGCAGCATTATTTTGCACCACTTTATATAAGGGACTTGAGAATCCATGGATTTTGGTATTTGCAGGGGGTCCTGGAACCAATCCCCTGCAGATTCCAAGGGATTGTAGTTGTTTTAGGCTAGTCAACAGTTATACGTCAGTTTTTGACTGAGTGTGGTAGTCAGCATGTTGTTCAAAGGTCAACTGTTTAAGAGCTTTAGTTAAATTTTAATGCTTTATATCGACTACAGATGTTATCTTTGATAATCACATATTGTATGATGTTTTTGTTTCCTAAAAAATGAAAAGGTTTAAATATATATGTAGTGGTGTGCTGGAGCCAGCTCTTACTGTTTCATGAGACCTAGTTAGTATTATTCCCAAATCTGCATTCAATGGTATATGGGTAGCTGGAAATTGGTCATGTTAGGACTATTTACACCATGAAAATCAGCAAATGCTACAAATCAGGACTTCTCCATCTAACCCCCAAACTAGTTGTTATGCATTTACCAGGGCCTTTCAAATTTGTGATACAATGGCACATTGAAATCCACTAGACACTGGATATTTACTAGTTTAGATTGAGCCTTGCAATGTATCTCCTAAAGATTTTTATTATTAAATTTATTGGGGTGACATTGGTTGAAAAATTATAATTTTCAAGTGTACAATTTAATAATACATCGTATGTACATTGCATTGTGTGTTTATCGCCCACAGTTAAATTGCCTTTCGATGCCCAGATCCAAGAGGTAGGAGACCGTGTATAGAAGTTAATCTCCAGTATTCTGCAGCACTCACGCTGCTATTTTCATCTTCAATATAATACACTCTGATATCAGTATTGTGAAAATATTCGGTGGATGTAAATGTGATCTGAGTAGTAATATTCTTTACTTGGTATTGCCCACAGAAGAGCATATCACCATAATAAGTAATGTGCATGTTACCACATTATTTATGTTCAAATTTTACAACTGTGTATAGCAAGGCTGCAGCAAACAGACTTCCCAAATATCAGTAACAATTTAGAGAAAGAACAGGAGTCTCTGAGCAGGAAAGGTACAGGAAAAAAAAAAACCAGCATTGTTTGGCACCAGCCAACTTTTTCTTAGTTGTCTGAGATTGGGAGATTGGGTAGGAACTTAGGCAGGAGATGGGGAATGTATTTAAAAAAAACATTTTAGCCTTTAGAAAAATCTGAACTCTTGAGTCACTGAAATATTAAAGGAATTTATCAATCAAAGAAAACAATGATGAGTTAAATGGTTTAAATGTGGAATAATTGCAAAAACTCCTAGTTAATTATTATTTGCCATAGATGATTAAGGACCATAAAGTGATTTTCAACAAAGCAAGATTAAAAGCTTGATCAAATCTGAGAGTAAAAACTCAGGAAAGAAAAAAAAAACATGAAGAAAATCTGCACAGAGTTTAAGAGTTTTTAAGTCCTGTGAATGTTAAGAATCATATCTGAAGTAATTTTCTCCCAGAAAACCAAAGCCAAAAAATATTGCTTGTTTTTGTATTTGGGGAGTTTATTAAGATAGACCATTACCAAGTTAGATCAGTAGTAATTCAACATTATGATGCAATCCCTCAACTATACCGAAGCCCACATAAAATTAATTTAAGACGATAAAACATTATATTAAAAGTTAGACAAAGTCAAAAATTCAATCAATTGCATGGTCAGGTTGAATAAAATACTTTTTTTCTAAAATGAGCTAAAAAACTGAAATGATGTTAAATTAATTTGTGAATTTGCATGTGCAAAGTCAGTGACTTACATTTACTCTCTAGTGACAAGTGCTATCATTTATTAAGTTGTATGTCAAGTACTGTGTACTTAGCACACATTCATTATATCAGTGGTCCACAACTTTTTGGCATCAGGGACCAGTGCTCCTATGAGAATCTAATGCCTGGTGATCTGAGATGGAGCTGAGGCGGTGATGCTAGTGCTGGGGAGCAGCTGCAAATACAGAAGCTTCGCTTGCTCACCAGCCGCTCACCTCCTGCTGTAGTGGTCTGCAACCACTACAGGGGTTGGGGACCCCTGCATTATATCATGTGATTCTCATAATAACCATAGCACAGGAGACATTATTTCAATTTTATAAGTAGGGAAAAGGAGACCCAGAGAAGTTAAGAAACTTTACCAAGATCACTCCACTGGCAAAGATATACAAACTTAGTTTTTGTCTGACTGCTAATCATAGCTCTTTCAACTTTACCAACTACTGAATCCTTTTAAATGTATCTCATTTTTTTTTGCTAAGGCATTCATATAAACAGAAAAAATAAATTAAGATAGCTCTTTTTAGAGCTCAAAAACTACACAGTAAAATCAAAATATGACTTGTTTCTGAAAGAATAGTCACAGTTTTACATAAGACTAAATGGGATTAATTACTACTCATTAACCTGCGTGTAGTGCATGTTAGATGCTTTTTTTAAATCTATCCAGCTACCTTTCTTTTAGGGTTAAATCTCCCAATATATGCAGTCTTTATGTGCTGCTGTGTTTTTCCATGACATCTACTTTGTCAACCAAAGTGTTGATCTTTTCATTTTCTGGCAGTGGCTGTGGATACATGGTAAGGGGAGGCCAATAGGACAGTTCTACCCAGGACTTTGAATCTGAAATAAGTGACACAAAGATGAGAGAGTTCAGTTCAGACCCTTTCATGATGAATATTGTGGTGTCCAGTTGGAGTAACAGTAATGATCAAGGGTAGGAAAATCTTATATAACAGTGAGAGAAGATCATAGAGGTGTTTTCTGTTTGGCTCTTCCATAAATGCCCTGCTGCCTCTGTCATTGCCCAAGTTTGGGCCTCTCACTTTTATTTTTTCCTTAATTCTGTGAGTCCCTGATACCCTTCTAATGGATTTTTTTTTTTAATTTAGAGTCAGCCTCTGTTGTTTTCAATCAAGAAAACTGTCAGATATACCATCTTTGAAGTATGAGTGGGTCTTTGATGATTATGATAGTCACCAAAAAAAGTTAATGTTATTTCTCCTGGCTTTTAATCTGTGTTTACTTAGAAACAGCATATGACAAGGATAATTTAAAAGTACATAAATGAGGCTCCTAAGTGTGCAAAATATAAATGACTCTTTTTCAGAAATTGTAGTCTAAATACTGTAATCGGTGCTGACAAAAACTACAAATTAATGCTATGTGAGTTGGAAAACAGAAACCTTTGTTGGGATGATACTTTGATACTCAGTCTAGGATATGGTCCAACAATTCCCCTCCTGGGTACATATCCGAAGGAATTAAAATCAGTCTCGGGTTATTTGAATATCCATGTTCATTGCAGCATTATTCACAATAGCCAAGATATGGAAACAACATAAATGTCCCTCGACAGATGAAAAAAGAAAATGTGATACATGTATACCATTTTATATAAATGTTATACATATTATAAATATTATATGCATTTATATAAATATTACTCAGTCATAAAAAAGAAGAAAATCCTGCATTTTTGACATCCTGGAGGGCAATATGCTAACTGAAATAAGCCAGCCAGAGAGAGACAAACACTGTACAGTATCACTTATATATGGAATCGAACAAAAGTCGATTTCATAGAAATAGAGAATAGAATGGTGGTTGCCAGGAGCTGGGGGAGGAAGAAATAAGGGGATATGTGTCAAAGGGTACAGACTTTCAGTTGTAAGAGAATACGTTCTGAAGATCTAATATACAGCATTGTGACTACAGTTAATAATACAGTATTGTATGCCTGGAAGTTGCTAAGAGTAGATCTTAAGCATTCTTGCCACACACACAGACACACAAGAAAAGAGTTACCTATGTGAGGTGATAAATTTGTTAGTCATCTTGATCTTGGTAGTCATTCCACAATGTATACGTATATCAAAATCATATTGTTCATTTAAAATATATACAATTATATTTGTCAATTATTCTTCAAGAAAATTTTTTAAGTCATAGAATTTTTTGAAAATCATAATTTGTAATCAATAGTAAAATAATTGGAAACATTTGGGGATTGCATGCTTTAGAATTTTTTAAATAAAAATCTATTAAAAAATCTATTAACCAGTAAAAAAAAAAAAGATACATAAGGAAAACTCTCAACATAGTCTATATTCAAGCTACTAAATTACCTGACTTCATGATCAGGAAATTTTGAATCTTAGTACAATAACAAGGAAGTTCCATTCAAGTGTTCAATGTCATTCATATAATAACTACAAGTAAAAATAGTGCATAGTTTATAAAATGACAGTACTTACTGGAGGCAAAAATCCATGGCTGACAGCCAACAGATGGTCTGTCAGAATGAAACAAATGAAAAGGTCCCCAACTACATTACTTAAAAACAACTTTGCTTGAAAAATCAGCTTCTTAATATCAGAAGGCACACATACTAATTGTTCTAACTCTGAATCGTATTCTACAATCTTTGTTAAAAAAAGAAATTAATTCATAGTTTCTTTAATTTTGTTCATCAAGGAAAATCACTCAGTTCAAAATTTAACATTTATCAGATGCACATAGAATAGGTACATGGCAGGAAGCTTCTGAGACTAAGACAAATGTGTCCAGGCAAAGTGAGAAAAATTCTGAGTTTCACCAATCCCAAATAGAAATATGTTTGAGTTATTTCCTAGTCCATTTTCTGGATCTTACCACCAAACTGAGGTAGGCAGCCTAGAAAAGAAAAGCCTAAAAAAATAAGAACCCTTTCTCAGAGGTCTACATTGGAGTTGATATAGGCCACCATTCAAGGGCTCCTTGTTCTGAGTCCCCCTGGTCCTACTAGGTTGTCCCAGGACATGGGGGTTATAATAGGAAATAATAAGTATCAGGAGGACTCAGAGACAAAGTCCATGTACGTAGATGTTAATAGATAGATAATCAAACAGTGCTAAGCAATATAAACAAAATAAGAGATTCCAATATGAGAAAAAACAAATTGAAGCTAAGCTACTAGACAGTGTAAGGATTACAAGTTCAAGCTCATGAATCAGTAAGCCTAGATTTCCTTCCTTTTCTCATCTGTAAAATGGAGATAATATCATCTACCTGATAGAGTTGTTATAGATATTAAATTAAGCATAGCCATAAATCACAACAGTGTTTGGTGCAAAGCAAGAATTCAACAAGTATAACTACTGTGAGTCTCTATTTTCTTATCTCTGAAGTGGTATGAATTAACAGCACCTACCTTTGGGGCAGTTATGAGTGTTAAGTGAGATAATACAGGTAAAGCACTGAGCACTCTGCCTGGCAAATAGTAAATGTTCAGTAAATATCTATTATTATTATTAT
>NW_006429106.1:55959-71041 GCF_000325575.1 Pteropus alecto | reverse complement strand
TTATTATTATTATTATTATTATTATTTATAATCTCTTTTCTTCTTCCACTAGATGTCTTACTTCCAAGCACACTACCTGTCCTTCCTAAACTTAAGTTAAATCCCCCTTCCCTTCATTGGCCTACCACTGGTGAAGGTTGAGGCAGAGAAAATCTTGAGGTTTCCCTAAAGGCTGTAGTACATGGCCAACTCTAGGCTAAGATGTTCTCTTCAGCTCTCATGTCCTGTTTAATTCTCGGTTCTCATCAGAAGAAATGTCCTTCATCAAATAGACAGAGGAACAAGCCAGACAGGCTGTAAATAAGGAATTATGCTTATTCCTAATGCAAGTATGCCTCCATAACCTCAAAGCTTTCATTCGAGAGCCTCACAATTGAGATTTTCCCATACTTTAATAAATAAACCCCTTAAATGTAAAAACTGTCTACATGCCATGATAGCAGGGTTGATAGCACTGCATAAAGGGGAACATATTTTATAGATTGATAAAAAAAGAACCAAGTAGCTAAAACATTTCGTACTTTCGAGTTTGACAAGCAAGCAAAGATTGGATTCTGAGGCCATATGTGTAAAATATATACTACTGACATTTCATCCTAAAGGGAAAATTAATCATTTTCCACTAACTTTTAAGAGTAGCTTTATCCATTTTTCCTAAAATTTCCCTTCCAAGTGGAGGAAGAGTAAGGGCCTAGGAAATGGAGGGCATATTCATGAAGAGAAACTTAATCTTATTTGGCTAGAGTAAACCATTCAGGATAGGACTTAGCAAAAAAATAAGGCAGGAAAGGAAGGCTAGAGTTAGATTGTAAGGTCTTGAACTCCATGCTGTAGAGGTTGGGTTTTCAAATATTTTGATCTGGCATGTTAAGTAAAGCTTAAGTTAAATGGATGTTTTGATTATGTTTTGAGTTATATAACTTGGTAAACATGTCTAAAGAAAAAGGAAAGAAGTTACAGGACATTGTTCAACTTCATTATATAGGTTGATGGACTTTTTAAAGTACTGTAAAGCTCTAGTTGTTTTTCCAATAAGTCAAGCATTTCATTACCCTTTACACTGTAAAACTGGCAGATATTTGATCTGAGAAAGGTGTCAGATATGTACATCCCTAGCAGATTCATCCATTTTATCCAAAAGCTTCTCACATTTTCCCTTAGGCATGATGGGCATTCTGCCTCTTAGAATTCTATATTCTAGATCTGTTCTGTACATAGTTTTTAGTCTATTATTTCAAGTCCAAACACTTTGTCAGAATATTCCCTAGAATTCCCTTGGAAACTTTTTGAAAATATAAAACTACATATTTAGAATGAAAGCTTGAAGTACCTCCATTTAAATAAATCTTGGAATATGTAGACTTTTGCTAAACTTAAAGAACAGGTTTTAATGCTTGAAATGCTTAACCATAAAACAACATAAGCACCCATATCTAATAGCCCAAGAGGCTAATTAGTAGAAAACAAATGTTCTAAAGTCCCTCTTTCTATCCCCACCCCAAACCAGGGTCATTGTTATTTACCAGGTTTTCATCTGAAGAGAATATATAAGGCTAAATTGGAAAAATCTTAACAAATCTTTAAAAAGATGGACAGGCTCTTAATTATGGCAATAGTATAAATAGAAAAGTGCCCTTAGACTATGCATTACTTTTACAAATGCTTATAATGAACTCCTTTATAAAAACCATGCCAGAGTAGAGCTAATTTAACTCAGTTTTCAATTAAAACTGAAGAGAATTATAATCTATTGCCTACAATTCTTTTCTCAAATACAATGCACCCAACTTTCATTTTAATTATCCAGTAGTTAATTCAGAAGAATGCTTCTAACTTTAGGAAAGAATTAAATAATCTGAAACCGCATGTTATCAGCAATTTCACATAAGATTCAGCTTACAATAGGTATTAAAAGAAGGCATCATAGTAATGGTTCACTTACATTTAAAAAAAATGGACAGAGGATATGAACAGACACTTCTCCCTAGAGGACATACAAATGGGCAACAAATATATGAAAAATGCTCAACATCACTAGCTATTAGGGAAATGCAAATCAAAACCACAATGAGATACCATCTCACATCTGTTAAAATGGCTATAATCAACAGGACAAGTAATAACAAATGTTGGAGAGGATGCGGAGCAAAAGGAACCCTCAAACACTGCTGGTGGGACTGCAAATTGGTACAGCCACTATGGAAAACAGTATGGAGTTTCCGCAAAAAACTAAAAATTGATCTACCATATGATCCAGCAATCCCTCTACTGGGTATTTACCCCAAAGATTTGGAAACCCATATCCTAAATGATATTTGCACACTGATGGTCATAACAGCACTATTCACAGTGGCCAGGACATGGAATCAACCGAAGTGTCCTATGATAGATGATAGGATAAAGAAGCTATGGTACATATATACAATGGACTATTACTCAGCCATAAGAAGAGATGAAATACAGCCATTTGTGACAACATGGATGGACCTCAAGATAATCATGCCAAGTGAAATAAGCCAGACAGATAAAGTTGCAAATCACATTATATCACTTATATGTGGTATATAAACCTAAAAGCAACAAATGAACAGGACAAACAAACAGAGACTCACGGACATGGACAATGGACTAGTGGTTACCAGACAATAGGAGTTGGGGAGAGGGGGGAGGTAGACAGGGTAAAGGGGGTCAAATATATAGTAACAGAAAGAAATTTAACTTGGGAGGTGAACACACAGTATAAATATATATACGCCTTACTGTTAAAGTGTACAGCTTAGCTGAAACTTATCAGATTTCATTAACCAATGTCACCATAAAAAAAAAAATTAAAAATAAAATAAAATAAAAGTGTGGTGTGTATTTATGTGTGTGTGCATGTGTGTGTTGTACGTGAATGTACACCCTATCAGATCATGGTAAAAGCAAAATTTGGCAAATTATGGCCCTTTTGCCAAATCCAGATTACCACCTGTATTTATAAGTAAAGGTTTATTGGAACACAACTATGTCCATTCATTTATGCATTGTCTGACTGTTTTTTAATACAAGAGCAAAGTTGAGTAGTTGCAACAAGACCGTATGGCCCAGAAACCCTAAAATATTTACTCTCTGGTCTTTTACAAAAGAGGTCTGCAGACCTCTGGTTTAAAAGATCGGGTATAGATACCACTTACTGAAAAAGTCTATTCAGTATCAAAAATATATTCATGTAACGAAAATAAAGACATTATTCAAGTAATCTCTCTGGCAAGAGATTATGGTTATCATAATCCTCACTAAAGATTCACAGGCATATCAGTGGGAGATAACGCACAGACTCAATGTAGCATACTTAATTTCTCTTTAGATATATAGACAAGGAGAATTCATGACTCGCCTTCGTCATTTTACATAGTGTTCTCTGGGTTTACACACATGGGCTCATATAAATATTTTTGAATAAAAATTCAATCAACTGATTATTTCTCATATCAACTAGGTGAACCTAAGTATTATTGCCCTTATAGAATAATTTAGCATGTTTTGACAGACTACAGTGTGTCCTTGAACAAAAAAGCTCAGTGGTCAGAGAATTCAAACTTTTATATATATATATATTATTTTTTAGGTGAGGCAACCCTTGGTTGACCTCACAGATTGCAAGCACCTTGTCAGCTTACAATCCCTTATTTTTATTTTTTACGCCTACAGTACCTGGTCTTCCTAGGTGGTCTCGTATCCAAGTACTAACCAGGCCCAACCCTGCTTAGCTTCCGAGATCAGATGGGATCAGGCTTGTTCGGTGTGGCGTGGCCATAGACCAATTCAAGCTTTAAAAACAGTTTGAATGGCTCAGACTCAGCCTTATATGGTAGATATAACTCACAGATTTACTCAGAGAGAACAAACTTCAACTCTTGATTATGCTTCTTAGTAGCTGTATAAACTTGGGCAAGAGGTTTGTCCTCTCTGAGCATGTTTCTTTTTTCATCTGCTGATATCTAATTCACAAGATAGATGTAAGGATTAAATGAGACACTCTACATATAATACATACTACAATACCTGGCACTTAGCCAACAATCATTAAAATGTAATTTCCTTCCCTTTATAAATAATGTCTATTTTTTTTCAATTGATTATTCAGGTACAGATACATAAAGAACTATTGAAAACTAAGTGAGTGTATTTTGACAGTTCTCATCACTCAAAAATATAGACAGGATTAGTGAGGTCAAACTGAAACTGAAATAAATCTAAGCCTGGAGCAAGGAGGGCAGAGAACGACAAACACGGCTGTTAAAAGGCGTATATGCAAATAGAACTTTCACATTACCAATTTATTGCTTTATCAATGATACCTAATAAAGAATTTGCTTTTTCTTCATCCTTTTTTTTTTTTTTTTGGCTAGAAAGCTATATGTTCATACCTGTCATTGAAAATACCATCTTGCCCTGTGATTGGCAGAAACTCAATCGAAACTACTTTTTAGGTGGAGTCTGGTTTAAATAGCAAAAAGAAATGCAGAATAATGGAGATAATTCTAGGAATAATTTCTTTAATAATGGATTTAAAAAATTTGATATATACTTTAATAACATACAATAGTAGAGTTTTAAATTTTTAAAAACATGGCATAGAGTTAGAAAGAACACAATCACACTCATGTCATTATTTTGAACTTTAAAAATACCATCCTAGGACTAAAATTATTTTGAATATATAAGAATATCAAAATGATGAGAAAAGAATCCCCAGTGGCATGTACTGTGGCAACATCTCTGGAGAGAACTCTTTCCATTTCCACTGGAAGACAGAGATTAATGCATTCTTTGATTAGTGAATTAGAAATGTAAGAGAAGGACAGTTTTCATTCACTTCATTCAATTATTTGAGGGTAACAAAAATAACATCTTTGGGGACTGAATAATTTGATGATTATAAAGGCAATTGCAAATGTCTTTTCACAATCTATATTTATTTCATATTCATTAAGGATAAATTATATCACCCTATTTAGCAGAAAAATAAAAGAATTAAGATGCTTTCAGAAAAATTACAGCTCTTATGCGTGTCCCCTTTCATTCAAGTACGATCAAGTGCATCTGTTTGTGGGAGAATCAGCAAATACATGAATTAATTTTTAAAAAGACAAAGAATAAAGGTTAAGATACAAAACACAAACTCTTTTCTGTTGGATATGAGTATCTAACACTTCATTATCAAAGGAAGATTTCACCTAGGGCATTATTTTTGAGGTCCTGTTTAGAAGTTTAAAAGTATCTATACAATTGATGTTTTCACAAATTAGATACTTGGAGCCATAACTCTACTTTTATATCAGTATGAGGAAGATAAAATGTCCCAAATTAAAATCAGATTTGTGATTTTATTTTTTAACATTTGTAGTGCTTTCTTTTACCTTGTTTCTTCTTTAAAGTGTCCTTATGCAAGACATTTTCACGAAGCAATTTACTTACTCTTCTGGCTTACGTTGCATAAAGAGGCAGGTAGAGCACATGTGGTTAGAATACAAACTTGGCAGTCACATGAGCCTAGATATAAATCCTCCTTCACTCCCTCTTGACATGTGACCTTAGTCAAGTTTCTTTACCTCTCTAACCATGGTTTCCTCCTCTGTAAAGTAGGGATAAAAATAACGTCTGTGTCACAGGTGGCTGTGAAGATTAAAGGAAGTCATGCATATAAAGCAGTAACAATAAATGTATGTAAACACATTTGTAAATGTATTTACAAGTACATTAAAGCATTATAATATATGATACACTATAAATATAAAAACTGTAAAATTCACTAACATTTGATGTGTATGTCTATACAAACAACAAATGTTCAATGTACACAGGTAGAGATCTATTAATGTGTGTGTGCTTGGTAGTGCACACATGTCATTTGGGATCTAGCAAATCCTAGATTTTACAGGTAAAAAGTACAAGATGCCCAGATAAATTTAAATTTTAGGTAAAAAACCAAACTACTGGGCATCCTGTATTTTATCTGACAACTGTAACTAGGATGCTTTATTGAGCTAGAGTGTTTTCAAATGTCCCCACAGGTAATAGTTAGTTGTCAATAGGTTTACTTACATTTTCTAAGTTAAGTTAGGGTAATCGCCACTTTATTGAATGGCCTGGAATATTCTGATCAATCTGCTTTTTTACCTCTTTGTGACATCTTTTTCAGTTCTCGTAGCTTTCCATTAACTTAAAAGAACTGTCTAATTTTCAGATATTGGGATCTATTTAAGATGACTCAAATCTAACTACCTATGAAACATCCACCTGACCAAAGTTTAACTCACACATCAGTGCCATGCCAAGATGTTGGACAAGTTAATTCCACTCAGTGCCATTATGGGATTCTCCATGAAAACTGTTACCTGACTGTATTTATACACGAGACTTCAAAATCTAGAGAACATTGGTCATGCTCTCCTGACATTTTTTCATCATTCGCTATCTGGGTGGCACACTGTGAGAAACGTACAGAGTGTCTGCTGCCCAGCCAGCATTCAGATAAGGGACAGTGCACTGACTTTCTTACAGGGATCCCTAATCTCAAGAACCATCTTACCTGGTTTAGAGGGACGAGGAGAAAAGTCACAGTCCATTCTATTTCTACAAATTCCCTTCAAACAATTTCTTTTTAAATTTCTTATCTTCTCTGAAATAAACTAGAGGCTATGGTGATGGTTGAACTTATTCTTTCTTTTAGCAAATCTGACATGGATGTGTCTAGCACCTTTCTTTAGAATGTGTGGATACTATTTTACACTGTTCTCAGTTTTGGGGCTTCAGCCAAAATTTGAGACAATCGGGAAAATCTCATTTAACATCCTGATACATTATTTAATTCATGTTGACTAATAGAACTAATTTGATTACAAAATGCCAGAATTTTTTAACTTCGTTAATAAGTATCATGCATGATGTTTACTGACAACTTAAAAACTGTATTCAAGACAAATGAAGACTGTAATCATTTGATCTCAGTGAAACCGTCATTTTAAAATGATCCAATCTGTTTTGATATTACATGATCTATGATCATCTGATTTGGAACGCTGCAGGAAAATTTCTAGGCATGTTGGATTTTATACATTATTTCCTTTCTTGATATTTAACTAAATTCCTTCTCTGGAAAGTCTTTATTTAGGGTTCTTTCATTTTCATTCTTTTATTCATGGATTTTTATTTTATTCTTATGGTTGAAAATTCCACTTAAAAGTCTTAAAATGCTTCAATTTTCCCAATATTGAATACCTATTCTAAGAAAATACTCTTAAATAGAGAATACATGTTTTATGCACAGAGATAGCCACTGTGACACTATTTGAAATACAAAAATAACCCTTAAAATTATCTATGAATAAAGAATTAGTAAAGTAAATCATGATACATACTGAATATATTGCATGGTTATTTTAAGTGATACATATAAAGACTTTTCAGAACATAGGAAAATACATTTTATTTTTCACTAAGTAAAAAAAATTATATATAAATTTATGCTAATGTTATATCTGTTAAATCTGTATGAACACTAAATGCAAAATACATAATAATATTAATAATAATAGAATGGTAAGAAATATACTAGATAAACTGACATTGGCTTTGAGTAGTAGACTATTATAAGTTTTTCTCAGCATTCTAATTTTCTCTTATTTCTGATTTTTTTGTCATGAGTATATATTCCTACAGAATAGAAAAAAAGCAAGTTTATTTAAAACTCATTTTTCAATAAGCCTTTGGAAGACTGCCTTCTTCCTCTTATACAAGCCAAATAGATGATACAACTTCTTCCTCCCCCTTCTCCTTTTCTCCTCCTCCTCCTCCTTCTCCTTGTTCTTCTCTTCCTCCTCCTTCCCCTCTTCCTTCTTCCTTTATTCGATTTGACATTAAATTCAGTTTTACTTCAATTAAAAGCCACGAATGGTTGAACAAATGTACTCAAATAGCTGAACAAATGTATTCTATTATGTTATTTTTTTATCTGATGACTAAACTTTAAACTTTTCTATCAGCTATTTTGGTACCATGCAGACATAGCTATATTGTACACAAAGATGAGGAAGCTGCTTTGTAGCATCATACAGTCTTCGTTCTAACAAAAACTAATTCTTAATCTTTTGTATATCTTTTTTAAATGTAGTTTTTTTCCTCATAAAAGATCTATCTAATTGTATCCAATATATTATAATCATCTATTATTACTGAGTAATAATAGCTGGCATTTAGTACCAACCATCATCATCATCATCATCATCATCATCATCATCATCTTCTTCTTCATCATCAATTTATTGAGTAGTTTCTCAACTACGTTACTGAAATTTCTTTTTAACTGTCCTCTTGCTTTTACCTTTGCCACATAGCAGTCTATTCTCAATGAATATCCAGGGTGTGATTCTGTGATATGTTTTAAAACATGTCAGATCATGTTGTTTCTCTCCTTCAAAACCCCTCAGTGACATCCTATCTCAGAGTAAAAGCCAAAGTTTTACAGGGGACTACAAGGCCCTTTATAACCAGATTCCATTATCTTCTCTGGCCTCATCTCCTACATTCTCCCCTTCACCAAGGTCACTTGGCTTTAGCCTTGTGACCTCCTTGAACTTCCTTAAAATCCTAAACATGTTCTTGCCTCAGGGTCTTTACACTTGCCTTTTCCTTTGCCTGGTCTGCTCTACTAGTGCATGGTTGGCTTGTTTCTTCTTTTTCTTAAGGTCTCTGTCCAATTATCACAGTAACAAAGCGGCCTTCCCTGAACACTCCATATGAAATGGACTCCCTCCTTAAATCCAGTGCTTTCGATCTTTACCTCTTTCCTGATTAGTTGGTCTACAGAGAATGCATCACCCTCTGACATACAATATGTTTTACTTGTCTGCTTAGTTGTCTTCCCACTAGAATGTAAGCTCCATAAGGTTAAAGATTTTGTTTTGTCCACTGCTATATACCCAGTACCTAGAACAGTACTTGGGATAGAGAGAGTTCTTGGTAAATTCTTGATAAAGGAAAGAAGGAAAGGAGGAAAGAATAAAGGGAGGAAAAGGGGGAAGGGAAAAGAGAAAAGGAGAAGAAAATAAAAGGAAAGAAAAGAAAAACAGAGAAAAGAAAGGAAAGAAGAAAAACTTTACATAGATTACCTCATTTAAATCTCTCAACTTGTCTGTACAGTAGATAGTATTATTATTCCTACACCACTCATGAGAAAACTGAAATCTAGAGAGTTAACCAGCTAGGTGAAGATCACACAACTTGCAAATGACAGAGCTAAAACTAAAATCCAAGTTTGTCCTTTCTCTTAACCTTCACGCACGCGCGCACACACACACACACACACACACACACACACACACACACACACACAAAAGATGCTAATATTTTATATTAGCCTCAACCAGAGGAGTGCTGTTGAACTGAAATAGTCTTAAAAGTCATATTGGGAAAACTGACATGAGGCCACATTCATAAACACTATCTGGGTGTCTCTGAAAATATGTCTGGGCTTTATCTTCCTCATCTGTAAAATGCGGTGTATGAAAATCAGTCAGTTCCTTTATCTAACATTTGTGGACCCTTTTTGGCTATAGGGTGAAATGCTTGCCTTTTCCATGTGCAAAACTTCAAAAGGGAGTTCCTCCACTAGTCTGCGAACTACAGGATAGTTAAACCTTGGCACCTATTCCAGTTCAAAATAACATAATAAAACAACATTGACAAATGGGAATTATGTGTAATCTAAACAGGATCCTTTCTCTTCAAGTAGGAAACTGTTTTAGTCTCCTCTTGAAGTTTTCCAAAGGACCACTATGAAATCAAACTATGTAAGTATACAGAGGATACGAAAGCAGTGTTTACATGATTGAAACTTTCCTTCAGTCAACGGCATGGAGCACTCACTGTGTAGAGGTCTGGGAGAGTAAGTCAAAGAAGACATGATTTTGCCTTTGAGTCACTCACAATCTCGTAAGATGGGAGCACCTCACTCGTGTGTGTGGCTTGTTTCTCTGTAAATATTGTGTATCAGTGAGTAGTATGCATATTATATATATTTGTGTGTGTGTATGTGTATATACATGATATGCATACATATGGGATACTTATGTGTATATATGGTATGCATATATAGTATATAAATATGTAAGTATATATGTATAATGTGTATAGGTGTACATATTTGCTGCACAGCATTTTATTTGTTACTAAAACTAAAGGGAAATGATGAAACCCATCTAAGGAATTTAACTCATCTAAGGAATATCTCTCCTAAATCTGTTGTCGGGGCGAATGTGCTCTTGCATCCTTAACTTTACAAGCACTTAATGGTGTCAGTTACATTACTGGTCTTATAGAATTCATTTGTCTTTGGTCTTCTCTTCGAGGAAAGTTACTCCTACTATTGACTCTCAGAGATGCACAGTATAAAGACTTTTACTCACCATCAAGTAGCAATAGAACTCTCCTTTACTTTTTCTTCCTTCAAATTCAAGCCAAATGGAAGCCCAATCTTTACCAAACTGCTGCAGCTTCTCACTCCCTCATCTCTAAAGTCTACATAAAGATGCCTGGGCCTGCCTATCGCTGTTACCATGGCAACCCTCCCTTGCAGTTCATCTGTTAGAATACCTCCAGGTTTCAGTTAGGTCTACAATGGTGTTACCTGGGTCAGTTAGCTCTATGGAACCTACACTTAGAAAAGCTCATTAATAGTAAATCATTAGCTTAAATGATCAACTGCTTAATTATTTCCCTAAAATAAACCACATTACTCTTTGTTCAGACCGAATAAATAGATGCCAATGTTGTCAAAGTTCATTTAACTTTTTGAAATCACAGAACAAAAGTTGTGTTTGCATTATTTATACATTGGTTTAAAACTGTGCTTGGTGAATAGACAGTTATATTTAGTAGTATTCTGAGACTGTCAGAAAATATTTAGTACCTAGACACACATTGGCTCTTTCCAAATAGGATAGCTGTTAGATGAGAAAAACAAACATCTGACTGAATTTTCCTACTTTTCTTCCTGATGTGTGACAGTATGTAAACTGATAATTTTCATAGACGCTCATCAATTCTGAAACTCAGAACTAATCAAGTTCCAGAAAGAGTATTTTTTATTTCTCTTTTTAAAAATAGTGACTTCACTGTCCTAATAGTCAATTAACTAGAGTTTGCTAAAACAGTGCTAGTTCAAACTGAATTAAAATTTTCAAATGCTAATTGAATACCTTTTTTGTTATTCACTGTTAACATGTTTGTACTAAACACTTCCAATTTTATAATAATTGGTAAACTACAACAGTTGGTTGACTTGAACATAATGGAAAAGACATTTTGTTTTTGTTTTCACAGCAGCAAAACAGTCAGATCAAATGGTCATTTTTAAGTTGTGCTTTTACAAGCAAATTGATTAGTCGTTTTGTCTGTGACCAGTTAAGTCATTGAGTACGATAGCTCTTAGTTACCACCATCTTAATTTTCAATAATTTTTGAAATCCTTAGAAAATGAGATTTTTCTCGCATCTGATTGTTGTAGTCTGATATTATGTTTAAGCTAAGACATTAGGATTTGGTCTCAGTACGTTTACATTCCAAGAGAATTTTCATGAACTTTTTATGTTGTTCATACCAGTCTAGTGCCTGTAGCACCATATTGAAGCCTAGGGCAAAAGAGATAATCAGTGATACTGATCCTGTCTTTAATTAAAATTTTGGTGTTTTGTTCATAGTAGATATTTGTATTAATTTTGATTTTTTAAAGCATTGTATGAAAATGTTATGTATCTTGATTATTGAGTTTTTTGGCACTCTGGTAATTTTGCATGAGAAAGAATTGCCTCATTCTCCTCACCCTGGTTCTGGCCCTGCACCAGTCAATGTAAATTTGAATCCCTAACCTCAGGCTGTCTGGACTCCAGAAGCACCTTTGGGATATATGAACGCACTTTGATTTGTAACCACTAGATGGAGACCTTTTCATTAGGTAACACAGACCCCCCTCAATCTCTAGAGTTAAATAAGGCAGAGAGAGAAAGACAAATACCATATGATCTCACTTATATGAGGAATCTAAGGAACAAAAGAAACAAACAAAATGAAAACAGACTTACAGATACAGAGAACAAACTGATGGTTGCCCGAGGGGAGGAGAGTTAGGGGGCTGGGTGAAAAAGGTGAAGGGCTTAAGAAGTACAGATTGGTAGTTAGAAAATATTCACAGGGATTTGGATTACAACATACGGAATATAGTCAGTAGTATTGTAATAACTATGTATAGTACCAGGTGGGTACTAGACTAAAGGGAGGGATCACTTTGTAAATGATATAAATTATATAAATTATATGAATGTCTAACCATTGTACTGTATACCTGAAACTAATAATAAAAAAAGGATGGAAGTTTTAAGAGAACATTCAGATTAAACAGAACTAAATTCTTGGTTAATTTAATACACGTGTTAGAAAAAAAGTAGTGAATACTAAAGGAAGCTCCAGCTCTTTTCCTAAATCAGCCTATTTGCTTTGGAAGTTGACAAGTTCATTTCCATCCAACAATGGCTTATTGAGCACCAACTATGTGCCCAGGATCCTGCCAAGTGTTGAGACTATGGAAATAAACAAAAACACTGTTACTAGGAGCTCAAGGTATCTAAATTAGATGAGGTTAAATAATGTAGACCTTACAACTTTTTATTCAATTTTATAAATATATGTTGAGATTCTACAATATGCAAGGCATTGTATTTGACACTGAGACACATGCCAATACCTAGCATGGTCAGATAAACACCACCCTGGTAGAGGCAGAGAGATTAGCATTCAAACCTACTTCTTCCTGACTGTGTTACCATTTGCAAGTCTCCAAACTTTCTGAGCCTCATTGACTTTTATCTGTAAAATGGAGATAATAGTAATTATCTCATGTTATTGTTGTGAGAATAACATGACATACTGCATATTGCTTAGGATGGGACCTGGCACATAGTAAGAACTCGAAAGGTGTCACTCATTATTTATTATTAGTGCTAATGGAAATGTTGGAATACAGCAGCAAGCCATGTGCTCTGAGGCCTCCTGTGCAGAGGAATTATTTGTTTCCTCTTGTCCCAGTGCATTTTCCTCCCTGGTTGGGAGAATGAGATGAGATTATTTTCTTCGATAAGCAAAATGAGAAAGACTCCTAGGACAATTTTCCTCACAAGTGAATATGCAGAAAGAAGTGGTATATCAGTCAATAGGTTTGGGGCAGTGAAGAAGGCTCTTTTGTAGCCTTTGTGGGTTTCCTTGGTGGACGTAAATACTACTACCCTAGTAAATTTCAAGCTACTGAAAATTTAACAACAGGCTTGCAAAATTCCTGAAAATTCATCAACTCTCCTGTGCTCATTTGAGCAAGTTCCAACTCTGGATGCTAACTGACCTGTTTAAGGCATTAAGGATGTCTTAAGAAATGGAAACCAGAGCTATTTTCAGATTTAGTTTGAATTTTTAAATGAGGATTCTGAATTTTTACTAAGATTTCTCAATACAAGGGCTTCATTCTTTTGTGTTTTAATACTGATAATAACATGATTTTTTTTTCAGCTAACCACTTGCATTTTGAATAACAAACAGATCTTGAACTTTTCCCTTGGAATAGTGTTTACCTCCTTTGTATCTAATTTGTTTATGTACTGAAAATGGTCTGTATTCTATTGACCAGCCCTCAGTGAAAAAAAAAAAAAAAAAGCAGGAAGGGTACCATGTAGTTTTCCAGATCCCTTAATCTCTTCATTTCAGAAGCAAAGTCAAGTCTGGATAATCCTTGCACTTAAAGCTTAGGGGATTGGCTACATTTTCAGAGGCAGGCAAGTGTGCAAGGGGGACCTGGAATCAAATTTCTTACAATATGATTGGACAATTCTCCACAATTGAAGTATAAACTAATGAAAAATTAATTCGATGACCGTTTCTCTGTTACATTTACCATCATGCTGGGTTT
The DNA here is from genome assembly GCF_000325575.1 of Pteropus alecto. Lineage (NCBI taxonomy): Eukaryota > Metazoa > Chordata > Mammalia > Chiroptera > Pteropodidae > Pteropus > Pteropus alecto. The sequence continues at coordinate 57,045 of NW_006429106.1, read as the reverse complement.
TGTGGCTTTTGCCAATAAATAGTTAAAGGGAGAAAACAGTCCATTATAGATGGGCCTAATGAATGCTACCATTTAGTCATAGCCATATATATATTCATTTCATATAACCCTGACAAAACTCTGCATGCTTTATAGGAATTCATATCACCATTTTACAAATAAGGAAAGGGAGGTACAGACAAACAAAATTACTCACAAAGATCATACAACTGGGAAATAGAAATCAGGATTCAAATCTAGGTCTGTGTGATTTCAAAGTCTGTGTTCTCAGAAGTCTGGGTACTTTGCAAGGCTTTGAGTATACAAAGATGAATAAGAAATAGTCCTGGCCTTAAGAAGCTTACAGTCCAGCAGATCTTATGCACCAAGGACAACAAGACATCTGTCAGACAAACCACTAGCAACACAACCTGAAAAAATGGCCTGGACCACGATACCATGTCAATCCATCCAATTTGCACATTATCAGTGTAACTGCATTCCTCACAGTTTGGAAGGGTTATAGTTCCTTAGGCTCAGCTAAGGCAGTGTACGGGGGGCAAGGGAAGGGTGGTTAGGGAACAGCTAACCACTGTGGGGAATGTTCCTCATTAATTGAGCTATTCAAATATCTACATTTTACAAATCGATGAGAAATAAAGTAAGGAATCTATACTGGTCATGATGCCAGGACTCTCAACTCAAAGGTCTCGGAGCATTAGTGAATGAGACTGAAATGCCTCAAGTAGCATTGTCGGATAAGATACAAGACAACCATAAAATCTGATATTAATAGTCTATTGAACAATGATTATTTTAGCATAAATATGTCTCAAATATTGGATGGGCTATACTTATACTAAAAATGCATATACTTATGCTCAAGCATTTATACTAAAATTTTAATCATTTATCTGAAATTCAAATTCGACTGGAATCCTGTACTTTTATTTGCTGAATCTGGCAACCCCTAGACTCAAGGGAAAATGGGTTGATAATTAAATAATTCTATATTGCTCCCATCTTCACCTCTGCCCATTGAGTAGCCTGACCTACTGTATATCAAGCTGCTGAGACACAAGTAAAAACTGACTACTCATCCCTCAG
>NW_006429106.1:53794-55889 GCF_000325575.1 Pteropus alecto | reverse complement strand
CTTACCATTGACTCTCCTCCTACCCCTTTCAACTAAACCACTTTAAGCTCTGGTATGCCCCTGGCATGATTGCTTTGGAATGTTTCATCTCATGTCATGCCAAACATATTTAAATATATCCACATTAATATCTTTGTCTCTATGTACAGGAGTTGAGTTCACTTGCAGATGATTAGGTGACCTAATGTTAGTCATTCAATTACACACTTATTCATTTTTTTTTCTTTGTAAATTTTCCTACTCTAAAACCAACATTTTTTCCGAGTCTCAACTGTTTTCATAGTCATATGTAAAACACCTAGGTCGGTCTTCTGTCCCATTCTTTCTGTACCAAATAAGTAAAATGGTTCTTCCTCATCCCCCTCCATCCTGGCAGGGCACAGGTGTTTCAGGAATACTTGATTTTATGCCTATAAGTGCTCCTGGAAAAGCCAATAGGCTTTACATTTTTTCTATAGAATCCTTGCCAAATGCACTAGCCAAGGAAGCACAATCCTTAACTAGGAATAAAGGGGTGAAGGTCCTTTTGTCCTGGCTTAGCTATTTATGAAACCAATAACCCAGGGCCCTCCCTGAGCACCATGCATAAGGAAATGATAATATATATCACTTTACTTCCTCCCACCATTCTTATAAGGATCAAATGAGATTGGGTGAGAGAAAATGCTTTGGAAACTGTAAAGTATTTAAAAATAATTAGTAACTGTTCACTGTATTCTTGTTAACAGACTTCCAGGCTGAATTTCATGCAAAGGATCCTCTTGTAATAAAAAGAAACAAACAAACAAATAACAACAGAAAAAAAAAACACCAACCTATTTTTCTGAGCTATAAATCTGAATTTTTACACCAGATTGTCTTGAAGCAAATTCTCTCTGTTTCAACTAAAGTAACGCAGAAAGGAAGGCTCTGTTAATCAGCAAAAATGTCAGTGTCGCCATGTAGGTATCAAAGTCAATTCATAGGGCATTTTGGTAGATTAAACTCATTCTGAAAGTTGTTCGTGAAATGTATTTAATTGGTTTGTCTGTTTTGATTTTGATTGTGAGTTTCTGTAGCTTTCCATATAATTATGGCAGTTCTGCAACACACCACAGGAAAAAAAGCAGTTGTTCAGTCTGAAGGCAAGACAGAGATTCTGTGTGTACATTGTATATAAAGCCTTCTGGCTGTGAGTATTAAACTCTGGTATAATGAAGACCTTGTATTTCTTGTATACGAGGCCAGAACTCTTCTTATACTGCCAGGGATCCAGCAGCCTCTAAAGACTGGGAGTAGCTGCTGCCAAAAATGACTGAGTATCATGAAAGGCCTTATACCGTACAGTATGAGTGTGGAAGGGGTCCATGGAAAAGACCTCAATTTGCCAATAAAATATTTACAGTCTATCAGAGTTAACTGAGTTTCCCTAACAGCTGGATGTGTGTGTGCGCGCATGTGCACGCATGCTCATTTCGATACTGTGTTGATACCAAATCCAACTGAAAAGCAGTAGTTATGCAGTTTATACTGATCAATTCCATTGGAGAAATGAGATGAATAAAGCCTTAAAAGGCCTTGCTGACTGTAAATAATGAATGCTGTTTATTAAGGATATGGTTGTATTTTGAATCCACATCATTTGGCTGTCCATCTTTATTTTCTGCTCTATTATATCTTTAGGCTTTCAGGTTAAACTACTTAGCAACTATATTCATGGTTTAAAATTTTTCCCTTTACTGAATGTGTTTTTTCTTTAATTTTTTTTTCTCCTTAAAGATTGTTTTGCCATTTTGATTTCACTAAATGAGATGTTAAGAAAGGTATGTGAACATTTATTGAATACTTAAAGTGTTATAAGTAACTACACACTAAGTGCCTTTTATGTATATTATTTAAATCCTTCCAGAAGCCTGTGAGGCAAGGGTGATCCATGCCCTCAATTTAGATGAGAAACTGAGGGTTGGGCTTCAAATCAGGTGATTAGATAGTCTTCATTACTAATAGTAAGTTCGTTCTTATTCTTGCTTTTTTTTAGAAAAACTGCTCTTTTCCTCTCTCCTTACACCAGATGCTGTTCTTATCCTTAAAAGCCACTATATTTTTGGAGGCATTA
>NW_006429106.1:46458-53753 GCF_000325575.1 Pteropus alecto | reverse complement strand
AAAAAGTGAAAAAATATCTTCTCTTTGTGGCTCCCAAATCAGCATAGAGTCTCCTCATTTAGTACAAATTTAAGTATGGTCTTATCCGAAGACCAAAGAATGGTTGAAATGTCCTTCTTGGCAGACTTACAGTCCTCTTCTCCAGACCAAGGAGCCACCTGGATTCTCAGAGCTCTGGCTTGCTCATTCCCTCACTCAGCACTATTCCCTGAGCTTGTTGTCTATGGAATTACTTTGGAGATACAAAGGAGACAATGTAAAGAGCAGAGATAGACCCGCTTTCCTCATCTGCAAATGAGGCTACTGATGCCCGCCTCACAGGATACATACCTGAAGTTCTTTAGTCTCATAAATGTTGAAGAAATAAGAAAGGAAAGGCACTCATTTCAATGAGGCAGCCATGAATTCATTCAAAATGACATATCTAAAGGCCTCATCTTGACACATTTTTTTTTAATTTAAAAAAGTGACTATGTTTTTTTTTTTTTAAACAAATACATTATCTGGCTGACTTCTTAAGATGAACATTGAATATAGTATCTTCATAATGAAGTAAAAGCAGATCATATTCGGTAAAGCAGTTACATGAAAATTAAGACAATATGATTTTATACTGTTATAAAATTATTTTCAACATTCACTTTGGAAAGTAATACAGTATTGAGTCTATTAAATCTAACAATCTCTGATTTGTTTCTCTTGTTAGAGAAAACTTGCAGTACAAATTATTCCCTATTGCCCCTATATCTTGTAAGATAATAGTCATTCGTATAATTGTTTCCATTAATAGAGTACTTATTATGTGCCAGGTACTATTCTAAGAACTCTGTTTATTATTTCATTTAATCCTCAAAACAACGTGCTAGGTATTGATCGTTATGTACATTTTCCAGATGGGAATAAAGAAGCTTAGAGTAAGGTAATTTAGCCAATAGACACTCTTCCAGTAAGTAGCAAATAGAACTAAATTCTATTCCATTAGATTTCAAAACTCATTAATTAACTACTAGACTATAGTTTGTTAGGCTCACTTAGAATTGATGAGTGGGCTCACCTATAATTTACAATCATTGACTAAGTAGCAAGTTCCTACCTCTCAAGTAGGGTCTGTGCTTTTGTCTATAAATGGAAGGAGAAAGGTTTAGTAAAGATCAAATAAAATGGTAACTTCTTCCCAGACATTTGTGGAGGAAAGAAACTGAATGGATGTGAATCCTTAATCGAGATAGCATGGGGAATATGTAGTCCAAGGAACATATTTAGCCCATGGGAGAGATGCAGCCAAGTGGGATATGAGGTCCATGGGGATATGTAGCTCAAAAGATATGTGGCCATGAGGAATATATGGGCCAAGTGCAGTCAGCAAATCAAGTCCCATGTCCATGGCCAACATTCTACTAAACATAGTGCCCCAGAGTAAGAGCTACTGTTAATTTATTTAGATAGTAAGTATAGGATGACCAAGTATAGAGCTCTTTTCTCAGAGTTAGCATGTGAGATGAAACTATTTGCTAATTCTCTACAGAAAACTGGAAAGTTGACATAAGCAAGATACATGTTTCTAAGTTATAATGTTTTGTTCCAAAGTTCTAAAGAAATATGTACCTAATTATGGAGATAGAACTGAAACAACGTCTTCTAAAGGAGAAAGTGAGTTTGATTCTTTCTTTTAAGCAATACTTGTTTTTAAGTTCTTGTTATCTTGTACAAAGCATAGGAATACTTTTTCTTTGATCAGTTTGGTCTCTCTCTAGGTTTTGTCCCTCTTGAACATTGAAAAATAACTTGTCATCAATAAGTACATGCTCCTACTTTTGTTCAGGGATCTGTGAGTTTTAAGAGGTAACTTCATGGATAAAAACTAAGCCCATGACAGGTCTATATGTGATTTTGGAGGTGTAGTCGATAAATGTTCCAAAACTATGCTAAAATTTCTAAGGAAAGGACCCATAGCTTCCCAAAGAGCAACTTAAGGCTTTTGGCTCAGTCCCACATGAAGGTCAACAATATTTACTGAGTAGATATTGAATACTAGGCACCATACCCAAATCTAGGTACAGAGATGATTACAAAACAATTGCCAGCTTAATGGAGTACACAGATGTCCAACTCTCTGCTTCTGCAAGCTCTGGTTCCCCACTAGTCATCAGTTCTTGTACTCAATGAACTAAGAGTTTCCTGGAGTCATGTGGAGTTCCTTACCCCAGCTCCCTAACCAGGCCATTCTGCTGAGAGCCACTCGATTGCTTCTCTCTTTAGAACACATGGCCCTAGCTGCCTCTCCTGGGAAATAGAAAAATGCCTTTCATCTCTTCCTGATGAGTTACAGAAGAAAACAAAGCACTAGGTAATTTCTCAATAGGTCACCCTGCCACATGAAATTCTCGATAAATCATACCATTACATTTATGAAGGTCACAGCTTGAAAAATGGTTTGGAACAAGGAGAGATTTGAAGTGAGGAGACGAGTTAAGAGGCTATTGTAGTAATCCAGGGGAGAGATTATGATGGCCTGAAATAGGGGAGTGGCAATGGGGACAGAGAGAAACAGAAGGATTTTGAGAGCAATTTTCGAAGGTAGAACTGACAAGAGCTGTGAGAAATGAGGCTCGAGATGTAGGCCTGAAAGAGTTCGTAAAGGACTTTGTATAGAACATTAAGAGGCTCAGACTTTATCCTAGAGGACAGAAACTGCAGACTGGTGAAGAATGATCCCAGTAGCCTGCAGATCTATTTTGTTTTCCTCTCCTTCAAAGGATTAAGAAAATGAGTTAGTTGCCAACATTTAAAAATAAAAAAGTTTTAACATGAAAGTCTGGATTTCTCATTTCTTGTGAGGAGGAAAAAAAAAGGAGATCAAGCAAAAGTGGCCCACAATTTTGCATGACAACAGTGCGCTGGAGCTGAGTCATTTCTGCCTCCTTTAGATAGGCTGTGGATGCTCCAATTGGCTATATTCTCCTCCTGAGGCCATCTTCGTTCATTTCTATTGCCTGCCTAACTCCTATAGACAATGGATATTGTAGCTTTTGCTGTAAATAATGAAAAGTTTCTTGAAGTGTTTAAACTGAGAAGTGTCACGAGCACTTTTTAAAGATAGATTACACTGGTGGCAATGTTGAGTATGAATTAGAAAGAGACAAGATCAAAGACAGAAAGGTCAGTTTAGAGACTGTGGCAATATTACATCTGAGAATGGAGGAGGCCTGAGTCAAGATACTAGGTAGTCCCTATGGAAAGGAGAGGGCAACTTCCAGGGGTATTTAAGGAGCTGAACCAACAGGGCTCAGCGATTGACTGAGAGTGGGAATAAGATGTAGAGGATGGGGTAAAGCAGAGTCAAGGATGACTGACCCTCAGCATTTCTGCCTGTGAGTATCTGGGTTTAGGTTCAAAATACAGAAGAAAATCTGGTTGAAAAATATCAATTTCTATCCTGAATTTCAATACATTTGCTATTTTCTGAGCAAAAATTATAAGTTGCATAGTGAGTCTATATGGACTATATGGAAAACTAACCCTAGACAATACTTGTCACTTCAGAAAACAAACTTCAGAAGACAACAACTGACTTTAGGTCAGTCGGATGCATAATCAATTCCTTCTCCTATATGGCCACAAAAGATGGGCATAGAGATTTTGAAAGCAAAGCGAATGAGGACAAGATGAATAAGGATAAAATGAAAACACGAATTCATCCCATTACTCCCATTATTCATAGTTCACTGAAGATGCAGTTATGTGCTATCTGTAAGACTCCTGTAGATGTATATTAAAAGATTACTACAAAGAGTTGACATAGAGACTTAATTCTGTTTTTTTTCTATGTTAGCTAAGTCTGCCAGTCGTAATGAATGTTATCCTAAGGGGAATATGAGAGATTAAGGCAAATGAAGTTACCATTAGGTCATTTCTTCTTTCCACACAGGCAATAATACATAGGTCAGTGAAGATAAGGGTTCACAATGATTACAAAAGTGTAAATATTTACTAATATTCTGATGTAAATGTCCTCAAATTAGATATAAATAAAGAGCCTTCAATTCTTTATCGGAGGAAGATGAATCCTGATTTGCATTTTCACCATTACTTACTATTTGTTAACTATAAAGCCAGTTAGGAATAAAAGCATCTATCTAAAACTGGAAGATTTTGCACAGCTGACTTAAAGTGAAATAAAATACTCCCTTTATCATGACTATTTTTCCCTTTTAGTCACCTCTCAGAGAAGGAGATGAATGGAGGTAGACTTGAGAGAAATTAAACAGATGAAGACAACTTGTAGGCAAATTTCAGACATCAACCCTTGATCATTTATATTAAAAACCAACACTTATCAAATTCTCTTTCCAAGTCAAGTAAGCAACCAGAAAGAGGCATTGCTAATTTGTCAAGAATACTTTAGACTGAATTATTATTGTAGGTAGCATGAACTGAGAATCTTATTATGGTAAATTTGCAACTGATGTCTCCAAATTAAATTTGCCTCTTTTCTACTAGAAATGATGTATTTTATCTAATAGTTCTTTTTCCATATTATCTATGTCTAGATGCTATTCTTCCATTTATATATTGTATTGCATGTCAACAATTTACGTTCCCAGAAATCTAGCCCTTAATATCACCACCATGATCAACATAATTATACTAATTATATTGCTCTTAGACTCCATGGCATCAGACTGAGGTGATGTAATTATGGCTTCCAAGCAATGACTTTATAGTTTCCTTCTTCTTATAGACTGTATATCAAAACAATATGTCAAGTAAAATTATGCCTTTCTATTAACCCCAATGCCTAACCCTAATTTCACATAGGGTTATTTAATTCCAACAGATGTTAAAATTCCCTGTGCATGTGTTATGTTATTATATTATTTTCATCTAAAGTTAACCCACTTTGAGCCACTTGTATATGCTTGGAGCCCTCATACTTTCCCTCAGTTCTCTTCACTAGAATGTCATCAAATTGTCCCACTTTAACTGCAGGTTCACCTCGGCAGGGTCACAGGCAAATCTGCTAAAATTCTTGGAATAGTAACTGTAATGCACTTATACCCTCATAGGTTTTATGAATTTCGGATCTAACCCCAACCACAAACAAAATGGAATCAGCGCATATGGTTATGTGAACACAAATTCACATGAAAAATTTGTTCATTTTTTTTCTCTTGTTGTATTCTACACCACCCATCAAACTGTCACCAAAGTCTAAATAAATGTAATTTGAGACATTTCAGGAAAATGATCTCTTGATGGTTTTCATGCTATCTGAAGCAAATATATTTATCTTCTCCCAGGGTGAGAGGAATCTGTTGCACGTCATAAAAGTTCAGCAACTTGGATAATTTCTCTCTGACAAACATTTGTCCCTTGTTTCTAATTTATGAAGAACATTCCAAGGAGCTTTTCTCCATAAAGAGAACAGTTATATATAGATTGACTCAATGAATGCTTTTTTTCTTAGTGTTCCATTTACTAAGGACAACAGATGGACATTCTAAGCCGTTAATAAATGCAGACGAAAGATGATATGCTGGCTGGCTGGCTGGCTGGCTGGCTGGCTGGCTGGTGTGTTAGCAGAGTTTTCCCAAGCTGAAACAATGACTTAAGCCAAGATGAATGCTCCCCAGTTGTTTAAATAGATGGGTCAAAACTTGTTTTACTAGGTACTAAACACATGCAGTATTTACAAGCATTTAATAATCATATAAATGCATCATATATTGATTTGAACATTGGCTATTTTATTGTTATTCTCAATAAAGGGTTTTGGAGGCAGAACACATAATTATTTTATAATTCCATTTAAAAGAGTTGAGAGCTAATCAAGCATGTTGCTCATAAGGAACAATCAAATAAAGAGACCACACGGCTGCTAATTTCCATAATCTATACTGCATATTCCAGTTCGAATCCTAGACCACACTCAATGCCAAAATCCTATATTATGTCTATATATTTCATTTTTGTTATTATTCATTTTTATTATTATTCATTTTTGTCTCCACTTTACTTTGTCTCCTATGTTATTCATTTTTGTCTCTGCTTTCCAGAAATATTTTTGAGGCAAAATGGAACATAGACATCGACATAGCCTTGGACCAATGAAGATTATAGAAAAAAGAACGATAGTCTAATCAAAGTTTAAACAAGGTTAACAAATTTAGGCATGCCTACAGTAACTGGGCAGTTGAATGCCAAATTAATGTAGCCATTTTCAAATAAACTTGAGAATTAGGATCTGAAGTGTTTGACAGTGCCTAATGAGCCATCATCATAAGCAATAGTGTTAAAATGAAAAAGGAAAATGCTATTTGAGATGCAGTTTTCCTGATTATTTTTAGATTTTCTACAGTATTATTTTCCTAATGCAAATGGCACGTGAATGACAACTTCTTCCTAGTTTAGATCTGAAATTGACGGACTGTGACCAAATAACCAGACATCACTTTTTATCTAGATTCCTTGATTCCAAATACACATAAGAATTTTAATACTCGTCTATATCTAATGGGGCTGATCATCTGGCATGCATAAAGGCCATCCCTAGAGGCCCTGTGGCCCTCTTATTTCACACATGTAAGTAAATGCTGAGAGTTTTGTGAAAGGGACCTTTTCATGGAAGATGATGACAGTTATGAAGAATTTCACTGATATTTTTGTTCTGACCTGAATTATTCAAAATAACCCAGAAGAGTCTTTGCAGTCAAAAGAGTGGGATATGGGGATGGGCCTCAGTCTGTGTAGGGCTGTTTCAATAAGAATTACAGCTTGCATCAGATGCCAAATGCCCTGCCTCAGAGCCATAGTAACTAATGTGCATCCCTACTTGAAGGAACCATTTCAGGGACCCCCCCCCAAAGAAATCAGAAGTTGAGACTGCTTCAGTACAACCTGGCCTGGTAGAGCAGCTGTCCACAGTGAGGCAGGGTTGTAGTCATCATTTGGTGTGGTTGTTTCTTGCAATAGGTTATGTTTTGGTGTTCTCTCTTTTGCTCTTTGTTTTTAGAAATAGCCAGTTCTGTGTCAGACTGACTTTCATGATATCTTTTTTCTGAGAGGTTTATTTGTTTTAAGCCATTTTCTTAGTCCCTAAAGACCAACGGTGTAAAGGACTATCTGGCAGAGATGCTCCAACATTAATGAAACAAGGGATAATGCTGTCAAGTTCAGTGGCCTCAGACCTTTGACTTCTGCTGTTCTGCTGTCTGGCCATCATACTTTCATCTCTCTACTCCTCAAGAGTGGCAGAGTTTAACTTATATTAGAATTCATTTTTTCTGCATGCTCTT
>NW_006429106.1:40305-46389 GCF_000325575.1 Pteropus alecto | reverse complement strand
TCTTCCCACAATTTTGAAAATATCCTCTGATACTTTATTTCCTTTTTACCTAGACCCTTAAAAACATCTGCTTTGAAATCAAACAGACTTCAATTAGGTAAATATTCCATAGATAAACAAAATATATTTTCCATGTAAATCCTTTTTGAATCCAACAAGAGAGCATTTTTGCACAAGCATGTCAATCAATTAAAAAGGTAAATATCAAAGAACTACGAAATGTCAGAGCTGGAAAGGGCTTGGTCATCTAAACTTGGAGGTCATCTAAAACAACCTCTTTGTTTTTTCGTATGAAGAAACCAAGGCTCAGTGAGGATGAGTTGCCAAAATTTCATTGAGTTAAAACAAAGCTGGATGCAAAGTATTTAGCAGGAAATGTAATGATGTCTGTAACTTAATTTGAAATGCACCCCAAAATAAGATGAATTGAGGATAGATAGAAAAATAGATATGGTAAATCGTGTGCAATAAAATGTTAATGATAGGATCTAGTTGTTAAATTCATGATTGTTCATTGTAAACACTTTCGCCTTTTCTGAGTATGTTTGAAAACTTTCATAATAAATGTTAGGCATTTGAGCATTACAACAACCTTATGAAGTTAGTAATTCAATGAGATTGGGGGTAGATGCCTCATAATACGTTTGGCACATGCATGGGTGAATGCTGGTATCCACAGCCAAAGTAGATAATCTAATGTGGATTCTTACTCAAAGTACACATTTCTTTAAGATGCATTATTAGGAGTTCAAAGGGATAAAATAATTTTGATTTCATCAGGATTCTTGCAATTCCAGGTGAAAGAAAATCACCCTAGACTGGCTTAAGCAAATAAAAAGATTTTATTGTTTCCATAAATGAAAAGTCGAGGAGTAAACCTGGCTGGATCCTGGTTATCTACACCCAGACTCTCTATCTCCTGGCTCTGCTTTCCTTTGCGGTGACTCTATTCTCATTCAGGCTTTCCCTTCCTAGTTTCCAGGCTCTCTAGACCTTCTATTTCTATCCCCATAGGTCCAAACACAAGAAAATGAGAGCATGGCTGTCTCAACAGTAAAATCTAAAGTCTGAAGAGTGTATTTGATTTGCTCACCTGAACTTTATGCTTATCCTCAAACCAAAATCCATTTACCAGGAGATTGCATTATTCTGATTAGACATGTCTAAGCTGGCATGGGCACACGGACTGTGGGGGTTGGGGGGAGCTGATGGGCCAAAGAAAATTCCAGTTTGTGCTCCCAAAAGTCTAGGGATAGATGCCAAGCTATTAAAATGAAATGTCCTACCACATATTTGTTGTCAGAATATCTCTTAGATTGCTAAAAAAATCATCTTAAAGTCCAAGATGGCAGCAAAGAGTAGAGGTCCTAGATGTGATCCACCTTTCAGTTGTTTCCATAGTGTATTTCTGATCTGAGGTATCTCTCCCCAAGGGAATCATAAATGTATAGGGTAAAAGTGGTCCATTTCAAGAACAGGAGCACACAGCTGGATCTGAAACCATAAGAGTTCCTTGGAGAGCAATCTAAGATTCGGTGAAAAAAGGAGCTTGAGCTGTTGGTACCTATGGATTCTAGGCACATAGAAGAAATAATAAATTTGAGGTACTAATAGGATTCTTAAAATCAGAGACACTCTTAGAGCCATGTTCTTAGAAATCTTAGCTATTTTTGCAAGTCAGATTGGTAGGAAATCAAGTGACAATTCTTATCTTTGGCTAATAGAAGTTAATTTCCAAATAAATTTAAGAGTGTGTGTGAAATATTTTATTAAATAACATTACATTAACCGGGCTACTCATTCCGATTTGGTGATTATATAATCCAATGCACTATTCAATCAGACCATTTTTATCTTTATAATCATGAATTAAATTAGGCAGAAATGTGAATGCTATAAATTTACTAGAGCTCTCTACCCATTCCCCTTCCCAATGTAGAACTGTCAGATCCAGTAGTGCTAGTCCACAGGGCCAGGCTGCCAGAAACAAGATAGAGTACTGCCCACAGCTGTTATGTGTGTAACCAGAGGGTAGCAACCAAACAGCCTCCAGGAGAGGCTTCCCAGAGACTACCACTGGAGCAGTATGTCTCTAAGGGGACATGAAAACAAGGAAAGCCAGAAGCCAAAGTCAGAACCACAGTATGGAGCCAAAGGTTTTAGATAGCCCACAAAGATTAGAGCAAGAGACAGTGAGTCATGACTGGCAAAGGAAGGTGCGCTGTACAAATCCTAGAGATAAAGTTGCTGGCAATAGATTTAGTAAACTGGTTAAAGTATCTGGGGTGGGAAAAATATTAACCAGTTTCCAGTAGTGTCTGGCAGCATGCTCACAATTCTAATTTGATCCATATAAAAATATCCCTCCAGATCCAGCCTGACCTAAGCAGCTCTTTCTAAATGTGGAATAGATTGCTACCTAGAAAATGTCTTGAAGAAATATTTAATGTGCAAAATGGGGATTTTAAAGGTGTCTTGATTCAGAGGTTTGCACCTGACTTATGACTTTGTGTAAATTTTTCAATTTGTTTTCTACACTTTTCACAGCTATCAGGAAGGCAGGGCCTGTCTTTCATTCCAACATGACCACTAGGTTGACAGACATGATGAATGTATAAATTGTGTACAAAAAGTATTTTTATTCATTCGAGAACTATTTACAGAGCAGCTACTATGGGCTAAGCCTCATGCTAGGCAGCGGGAATGCGATGATCAGTAAAAATAGACATAGTGATGGGAAATGTCTGGAGATGGTGCTGACAGATTAACAGGGGCTATCTAGAGCTTCGTAGGTTACAGTAAAGAGTCTGGTCTTTAAGAGCAATAGAAGGCTTTTGGAAAATCTGGAATTGGGAAGGGGGTCTGATGACATTATCAAATTTGCGTTTTCCACAGATCACTGTGGCTGTGGTGTATAGGATGGACTGGAGGGGAGAAGTGGGGAAACAGGAAGATTAGTTAGGGAGAAGGTCACCTTAATAGTCCAGGGAAGATATGACGGTTTAAACTAAGGTGGCGATTGTAGAGCACAAAATAAAATTTTAGAGGTAGAATTTGCAGGATTTGCTGATTAATTAGACATGAGGGATGTTGGCAAGGAAGAATGAGGTGTTAAGAATAGCTAGCATCCATGGAGTAACCTACAAGTTGGCTTAACAGCAAATTCACTCTCTTTGTAGGGGTTTCTGTATCATACAGACAGAGCAGCCCAATATCAATATCCCTTACATCTTAAAGACTAGTTGTATATATGTGTTCACATCACTTTACAGATCATCAGCTTCAAGAAAAAGCCACTTGCATTTTGCAAAGACAGAAAGGACATTCTGTGCCAACCAAAGAAAAATAATGACTATGATATTGAATAAGGTGTAGTACTTTCTTTACTTGATGTCATGTTCAAAGATTCTAGGTGAAATGTGGAAAGCCCTTAGTTCTCCTTCATTAACCATTATGGATTAATTATCCATGGCTAAATCTCGATTTTTGTTAAAACTATTTCAGAAGCCACAAAGCAGGGAGTGAGAAACTAGCAGGATATTGGCACCCATGGAACATATTTCAAGAGAAGTATTTCATTTTAATTATCTAGGGATGGGGAAGGCAGCATGGCGTAGAGGAAAAGAGTAGCAAAGTCAGGGTCAGGCAAAGCTAAGTCAAAATCTTGGTTCTGCCATCTAGTGGCTGTGTGAGACCTTGGAGCACACTATTTCTGCAAGTATTTTCTTTTGTTTAAAATTCATTTAGAGATACTTGAGTCACAGATTGTTATAAAGATACAATTAGATAACTAAACATAGTTTCCTTAAACACCCATAATAATTACAATAATACCAACCTTTCAGGATATTTGTTGGGTTGAAAGATAAGGTAGTATATGTAAAATGTATGGCACATAGAAGACACTCAATAAAATCACAGCCATTAAGAGAAAGGGAATCTCTTGGGCCCATTCTATATAAATAAAATAGGAAAAAATAATTGATTGAAAAAAACTTCATTATTGTTATAAAGCTGATGTGAAACTAGTTGCTACTCCTTTGATGAAATACCACTTTTTAAAAACAAATATTGTGTGCAGTTTTAAAATTAACGTATTTTTAAAATAAATTTTTAACTTATAAGGCAGTAATTTAAAAAAATAATTGCATTACTCTGGATCATCTTAATGCCATGATATAAAATTCTCAAATTTACCTTATTTTAAATGGTACCTTATCAGAGAGGTACTCTTGGATCATTCTATCTAGATAAACTAGTATCCCCTTTCCTCCATCCAACACACAGATAGAACTCCAACACCATGGCTCTCCTCATCCCCTCTATCCTTTATTGTTCTTCATGTCACCTATCACCAACATCTGACATGCTGGGTAATTACTTGTTGACTCATTTATGTTCTATCTTTCCCCACTGGAATGAAAAGTTCAAGTAGAGTAGGACTGTTTCCTTATGTTTTATTAACTGATTTATCCTTAGCACCTGGAACTACACAGGTGCTAAGGGCACATGGTGGACATCAATAAATATATGCTTTTAAATAAATAATAGTATTTGTGTACACGTAACCAAATAAAGATACATCTATTTATATGAATTAATATAACAAAGCTTCCATGCAATCTACATGCACTTTAAAGCTCGTTAATTTTTAGCTTGTGTTTCCTATAATGAGGCCAGAAAAGGCTTTAACTCTACTTTGCCATCAAGTAAATTGAAGCTCAGGCAAGTCATGTGTGTTGCTTTTTATCACACAGCTATCACATGATTACCTCATTAAAACCTGATTCTGGAAGAAGCAACTACAGTTGCAGTGTCACAAATGGAGAAGTCACTTTGAATATGCATAATACCAGTGTTCGGTTTGTATCTGCCATAAATGAATTGCTTACTTTCTAGTTGAATTTCAAATTGCTTGTATTAATGAAAGTATGCAAATAGTGACTTTTTCCTCACCTTTCATTACAAAGGTTAAGGGCAAAGAATGAACACCTGCTTGTGATACTGCTTTTTACAGATAAAGCAACAAGATTTGGAGCTCGATTGATAAATACCTGCATAATAACAATGCATGATAGACGAAAAAAGCCTGGCTTCCATCTAACAGGGAATAGCAGTAGCATACTATATTAGGTTAAGATCTGTATTTCTCCCTTTACCATAGAAAATGTGTTTTGCTAATACAATGATTTCGGATGAGTTTGAGTAGTCAGAGACTTATTCAGCCCCAGAAAAATTGAGGAGGAGGCAGACCTTGGTTTTTGTGTGTTGACTGTCCTTCCATGTTACCACCACCACTGTGATCACTCTCAGGTAACAAGAAGCTTCTTAAAACAATCCCTTTTATCTCCTCATGACCTCCCCTCTCCCCACGCCAAATGCCCAGTGTGGACCCATTCTTCCACTCAAAAAGAAAAAAAAAGTTGAAAGGCTGATTTATGCTAACTTGTTAAGATTTTAATAATTCCAGAATAATTTTGGATTCAGATCTCAGTGCAAAATCAGGCTCCACCACTTACTAGCTATCTAGCCTTGGACAGGTTAAATAATTTATCTTTGCTTCATTTTTCCACATCTACAGAATGGAAATAATAATAGTACTTACTTCACAGGGTTGAGCGAAGACTAAGTGTGTGTGTGTGTGTGTGTGTGTGTGTGTGTGTGTGTGTGTTTCAGAGTGCAGTGCTATTTAAGTATTTGCTATTAAAGAGAGAGGTCATACAATGTAGTAAAAGAAGTGACAAATCGAAATTCGATTTCTGTGACCTGGACATGTTACCTCATTTCTCTGAATCTCAGATTCTTTGGTAAAATGGAAATACTCCCTACTTTACAAAGTCAGATTAAGAATGCTAATATTCTATATAAACCATATAGAATATTATCTAATGCAGAACAGATGTCTCATATAGTATTAAATGTTATTCTTTGCAAGTTAAAAGGAGATTGTGGGATGTAATAATGCTATTCTAAAGCAATCGATTGGAATCTTGGTCCTGAGGGAGTAATTTCATTGGAGAATGAGGCCTTCAAGGTATCTTTCAAATCAGACCAACATTAATGATAGAAAATTTTCATTTTGAT
>NW_006429106.1:31509-37530 GCF_000325575.1 Pteropus alecto | reverse complement strand
TGTTTTGTGTGTTGACTGTCCTTCCATGTTACCACCACCACTGTGATCACTCTCAGGTAACAAGAAGCTTCTTAAAACAATCCCTTTTATCTCCTCATGACCTCCCCTCTCCCCACGCCAAATGCCCAGTGTGGACCCATTCTTCCACTCAAAAAGAAAAAAAAAGTTGAAAGGCTGATTTATGCTAACTTGTTAAGATTTTAATAATTCCAGAATAATTTTGGATTCAGATCTCAGTGCAAAATCAGGCTCCACCACTTACTAGCTATCTAGCCTTGGACAGGTTAAATAATTTATCTTTGCTTCATTTTTCCACATCTACAGAATGGAAATAATAATAGTACTTACTTCACAGGGTTGAGCGAAGACTAAGTGTGTGTGTGTGTGTGTGTGTGTGTGTGTGTGTGTGTGTTTCAGAGTGCAGTGCTATTTAAGTATTTGCTATTAAAGAGAGAGGTCATACAATGTAGTAAAAGAAGTGACAAATCGAAATTCGATTTCTGTGACCTGGACATGTTACCTCATTTCTCTGAATCTCAGATTCTTTGGTAAAATGGAAATACTCCCTACTTTACAAAGTCAGATTAAGAATGCTAATATTCTATATAAACCATATAGAATATTATCTAATGCAGAACAGATGTCTCATATAGTATTAAATGTTATTCTTTGCAAGTTAAAAGGAGATTGTGGGATGTAATAATGCTATTCTAAAGCAATCGATTGGAATCTTGGTCCTGAGGGAGTAATTTCATTGGAGAATGAGGCCTTCAAGGTATCTTTCAAATCAGACCAACATTAATGATAGAAAATTTTCATTTTAATACTATTTGCGGAAGATTGTATTTTCTCCAAGGATAATTACAATACTATCTCTTATTCCACATGCTCTTCTTATGGTGTGACTTGGACAAGACTTGAATGTCTTGAATGTCCCCTCCCCTTGAATTTTGGCCTTTCACGACTGCCTTGTCCACTAGAGATGCTATATGACTTCCAAAGTTAAGTCATCAAAATACTGTGCACTTCTGCCTGATTTGTGGGGGACATTCCTTCTGGGGAATGCCAGCCACCATGTAAATAGTAGAACTGCCCTGAGGCTGCCATGCTGTGAGGAAGCCCAAACTAGCTCATGTGGCAAGAACATATGGAGACGCTCTAAAACTCTGTAATAAACCCTGAGCTCAGAAACAGTGAGAAATAGTAAAATTGTTATTTTAAACCACTCAGTTTTGGAGTAGCTTGCTATGCAGTTTAGGTAACAGGTTCACTATACTATGGTTTAATTGTGTTTTACTGTGTGAAAAGACGCTGGTCATTTGTTACAACTTCTTATTGTATATTACTTAACTGTCTCACGAAAATAAATCATCTCTTTTATGGCTGAGGAAATGGAAAATCTGAGAAGTTAAGTGATTTTCCAGAGGTCACATGGCCAAGAGTAGTGGCGGAGCAAGTGTGCGATCACAGGTCTTCCAATTTCAAGCCAAAAGTTGGTCTCTTCATATCACCCACCTTTGAGTAAAGGATTTTGAGAAGAATGACATAAAAATTGCTGATGGTGCAACTTTTCCTTGAGTGCCAAAATCTTTTTTTAAACCGACATTGTGTAAGTGGATGTGATTTATTCCCAATGTTTTCTGGTGTCTGGCTGATGGATTTCCATAGTTTGTACTATAATTATGAGTTACTGTTGTTTTAACTACTTGAAATGAAAAACTGAAGCATGTTCAATATTTACATTTCATTTTAGTAGATCTTAGTCATTCATTTTATTGTTATTCAATTTCACATTGTAATTTTATGATTTCTCCCTTGCATGAATATTAATCGGAATGGAAAATGTACTCAATGATTTAAACACGTGTGTTTTTTTTAAGTATTTGGGGAAAAATTTAATTAGGGTGATATGTTCTGAAAAACAATCTTTCTGTAGCACTGAAAATTACTGCCATGTCATTGTGTTCTCTGAAAATCCACAAAGAACAAAGAGCAAAGATAACCAATTAAAGAGCATGATAACTACTCTCCTAAAATTCCTACAGGCAATTTAAAATGCCATGCTTTTAATCATTGCATATATATTCAACATACAAAATGTTTGTTTGTTCCCTCTGACGATTCTGACCGTTTGTTTCCGATTCGTAATAGCAACTTCAGGTTGTCTACAGAGCACTGTAAAGTGAGCACCAAGAGTCATCTCTCTTCTATACATTGCCTCATGCCACATGCTTTCTCTCAGTTAAGCCTGGAGTGCTTCAGGGTGAGCATGGAATGTAGCAAAGAACCAAGGATTTTACTTGATTTCTCTTCCTAAAAGTTCCCAAATTTAAAATTCTATTACTTTGGTACCCTGGATTTCTTTCTCTTTAGTGATTGTTGGAAAAGAAACGTTTTGAGGATATTAGTTTGTTACCAGTTCTGGGGAGTCCTGGAACTCTCGGTCCTCGGTTCTTGGCATCAGGCGACAATGAATTAAGGGCAGATGCCCAGAAGTTTGTAAGCAAGCTGGTTTTATTGAAAGCGAAAGTACACTTCTCAGGGTGGGAGCGTAGGCTGCTAGGAGCAGTCAACTCTGAAGATAAAGTACACTCTCAGAAGGGAGAGTGGGCTGCCAAGAGAGGTCAGCCTGAAGCCTCCTGCATTGGGCTCTTTTATTTTACCTGCAAGGCTTTGGTCCTCCCCTTGTCACCTTAACCCTTCCCCTACAAGCCTTGATTGACAGATAGGTTTCTCATATAACCTCTCTGAGCATGCATATATTCATAACGCACTAGGTTTGCCTATAAGGGGGAGGGGGTCGAAACTGCAGTATAAATTTATTATAATGATTGTTAATGAAGCAGAGGTGAATTTTAGGTCACACCAGCTGTCCTTCTGTACATGCCTGTTGGGGAATTTCCCTGTCATTGTCTCATTATTGTGTCAGGTCTGACAGTTAAGTCAAGGCTATTCTTTTAGGGCTGTTTTTCATTTGGGCTGCTCTGGGGAGAGCCAGTAGTGTAACTCCTACCTCAAGTCGAGATTTTGATTTTATGGCTATTTTTTAGAAATCTTTGACATGTTACTTCCTGAAATTCAGATTGTCATGGCCAGCCTAGGATTACAATGTCAGAGCCAATAGCGCCCCCTGAGTTCATTTAGTCCAAACTCTTTGACAAATAGGCCAACTGAGGCTCCAAGAAAGGTAAGACTGTTACCAGCAATCAGGTGTCTGTGTTGTGGGAGTCAGGAGCTCGGTCCTTGGATGCCTCACAGAAGATTTGCGTGGATGTCAGATGCTCAAAGAAGAAAGACAGACCAGGCTCAGGGGAGCGAGCAGAAGTGATTGTTTTCATTTTTTAACACCTACGGCACCTGGTCTCCTAGGTGGTCTGCCATCCAAGTACTAACGAAGCCCGACCCTGCTTAGCTTCCGAGATCAGGCGCATTCAGGGTGGCATGGCCCTGGATCAGAAGCGATTTCTTAAGTAAAGCAAAGTACACTTGAGAGAAGTCCAAGTGGGCAGTTAGAGGATAGAGTGCCCTGAAAAGGTGGAGTGAGGAGTTTTTATATATAGTAGGGTTTCTTTATTCTCCTTCCTCAAATGACATGAATTCCCTGTGCCTCTTGGAACCTTCTCACTCCTGGCCAAGGAAAATGAGATTGCTGCTGGAAGCCTTTAGATATCTTATTGTTCAATTCAGCTTCTGCCCATGGGAAAACGAGGGAGTCTCCTAAAACTGCTAGACATCTTATTTTATACATTTTACTGTTAAACCGGTTTTGGGGCCTCCTTAACCCACATTGTCCTCCCTATGGCTCATGTCTACCTATCTATCTACTCTCTCAGGACCTTGTGCATAATCATATGTAAACTGGTGACTGGCTTCCCCTTTGTCCAGAGGCCTCTTCTGCTAGATCTTCGCTCAGCGAGACTCCTTCATTAACTTTTGCCACTGAGAAGATTTTGCCCCTGCATTCCCATCTGAATATATCATATATCAACATGACAAAGACCAAATAAATATATGATTCTCTGTTTTTTTTCCTATGAACCCCATGATCCTTCAAAACCCTCACTAGCCACATTGCCCTAAGCATCATAGGACAGACAACCATAAGACTTCGTGAAATTTACAGGCTGAACCCCAGGGTAACTGAACTCGAAGATGCACTAGTCCTACCTTATGCAAACTCCTTTTCAGAAAACTCTTTGGCCACATATGGGCAAGGCTGTAGGTACTGCAACTAACTATTTTCTTTTAAGATTGAGTACATAAAGATGTTTCCAGTCTCTGTCCCACCCCAGATAGCCATACACGCAAGTAGATTCCTTTCCTACTTGCCTTTCAGGCTATTTTTAGTTGAAGAAGAGAAAGGAAACTTCTGTCCAGGTACTGTCTCTTCTTCTAGGCTAACATTTCTTTTGATCTTTCTCGTTGGTTCCTGGCCTGCCTCTTTCATTGCTGAAATATCTCGCGAGAGAACTTCCTTGGCTTAACATGTACTGTTGTGAGGCTTGCCAGGCCCACTCAGGAATGAGTGAGAGCCCCAGGATCCCACTTCCTAAGGAAAGAAATTTGGACATTTTTAAACTGAAATTTTTAAAAAAATAGTATTTTAATTAAAATCGTAAGCTTAATTTTTTAAAAAAAATGTTTTAACATTAAAAATATAAATTTATTTCCTCACAATTTAACTTAGCCTTTGGTATGATCTATATGGGACTAATCAAAGTTTTGAATAATAAGATAAACTGGGTAATTCAGGAAATAAATCTTTGATCTGGGAAAAGTGAGTTTTTGTAGGGGCCTGAATTAGCCTCTATCTAAACCGA
This sequence comes from Pteropus alecto, assembly GCF_000325575.1. NCBI lineage: Eukaryota > Metazoa > Chordata > Mammalia > Chiroptera > Pteropodidae > Pteropus > Pteropus alecto. The sequence goes on along the minus strand of NW_006429106.1, from coordinate 32,710 downwards.
ATTTAGTAAATAGTGCTTCATTTTTTCAATGTGCTTCAGAGTCATTATGCCAGGCCAAATGGAATTAGCTAATTCAGCAGCAACCATTAATGTGGCTCCAAGTGAGGTGTCAAGTTTCCCACCATGAATCCAACACTGAGATAAACTGTCACAGCTGCAAGGATAACCAATGGTCCCAGGCCAGTCATCATGTATAGATATGGCTACAATGTGAGTATAAAGTGCCTGTGTAAAATGGAAAATACTTAATTAAGCAAACAATGAACCCTAGAGCTTTTTATACACTGGAGAGGAGTCCTCCCATGCAAAAACAACCCTACGTAAATTTCTCCATGTGACCACCACATAATACACACAATACATACATTGTGTTGAAAGCTGAGAGAGAGAAAAAAAGAAATAATTGTCTCAAATTTGGCAATTAATTTATATCAGTTTTAATGAATATCGTTTATTTAAAATTTGCACAACAATCCAATAAATCAGTGCTTCTCAAACTTTAAGGTACACAGGAATCACCTGGGAAGCTTATAAGAATGCAAATTCAGATTCAGTGGGCCTGAGGTGCATTAGAAAACAAGCTCCCAGTTGATGCCCGTGCTTCTGGTCCACACATTATACTTTAAGTTTCAAGGCTCTAGGCTAAAACTTCCCAACCATTTGATGCAATATCATACTGAAAATTGATATCCACATCCCTAGGTGCAGCTGGACAGGAACTGAACCAGAGCCTCTGGCAGTGAAGTTTATCCTAGTGTGTTGTGCAAATGTTATCATTTTCTATGTGTGCCATGATAAGGAAAAGGTTTGGAGGCACATCTCTAAGTAGTAATGGAAGTTTACCATAATTTCCATTAGCAACAAATTATTCCTAATAATAATTATAAATGCCAATAGTTATTTATTGCCAACTTACTATGTGCCAGGAACTATACTAAGTATTTCACATGGCTTACTTATATATTCCTTATAACAATCCTAAAAGATACATGCTATTATCAGCCCCTACATGACTTCGACTATTCCCATGGCTTCAGACTTTAGATGTTATCTACATAATAATGATTATTAAGTTTATATCTGCAGCTCTGAACTCCAGGTGCATTATCGAATGACCATTTCACATTGCCACTTGGAAATGCTCAAAATCCATATGTGTCCTAAGCAGATTATATCCTCCTCTCTCAATCCACTTCTATTC
>NW_006429106.1:0-31451 GCF_000325575.1 Pteropus alecto | reverse complement strand
CTCTATATACATATGTAATCCATTAGGAAATACTGTCAGCCCAACTTTCAAACTATATTCTGAGTCAGTCTAGTTCTGTCTCCTCTGGCACCATCAGCTCTGGCTCGGATCACTGTAACAGGCTTCTGGCTGTTTTCTTCTCTGCTCTGCTCTTTGAGAAGTTTGATTGTCAGGAGGGAGGTGGCATGTTTGCAAGTGGCAGCTGGAGAGCCCAGACCAGTGGAGTTGAGCCAGGTAATAATAGCAAATACTTATATTCAACTCATTATGCTCTAGGCAACTTTCTAAGTATCTTGCACAGAATAACATGTAATACTTGCAATAACTTCGAATCATGTTCTATTATTATCCCCATTTTACATATGAAGATGCTAATGTATAGAGAAGCCAAGTAACTTGCCCAAGGTCATCCAGCTAGTAAACAGTGGAAACCAAGATTCAAGCGGAGGCAGACTGAGTCTAGGAAAAGCAATGTGAACTCCTCTGTTCTACTTGCTCTATGAAAGGTTTTGTGTGTCTCACTAAGGAGTATGCACCGTGACCTGAAGGCAAGGAGAGGAGGCATTAAAATTAACAAAGCCACCAAGTCAATTATGTAGTTGTCTTGTCTACAGACAAGTAAACAAAGTCAAGCAGCTGCTTATCTTTCAACTGAATTGATAATTGAAGTGAACTTAATCAAAATCATCAAGTTGCTTAAGAAAACAGCTTCCCTTGGAAGTTATGTCTATTGCTAATTCTTCTGGTCTGCTCCTATATCAGGAAAATGTCCTCAAGGAACCCCATTGCTGTAGATAAAGAACATTTGTCTGATGCTTCCATACATAGAGACCAGTATATATTTTTATACTTTTTCTCAATGTATAATTCTAGTTTGAATAAGAAATAGAAGAGTAAGAATACCAATTGCTTTCATGACTATAACAATACCTTGACTATTCTGAAAATATCTCCCAAGAGATTTGGCTTATACTTAACTCACCTCTTAGGAAATAAAACCTGGAATGTCATTCAGTACATCTCTGGCAGCGATCAGTCAATGCACTGTGCTAATAAAAAAGATCTATTTGTGCTAATCACTTGTCTCTAAGGGTTTGAGAGGAAAGTCACATATAGAGAAGGCACATGTTCCCATGGTACCCTGAGAATGCAACTCTTTTAGCACAGACTGTACTATATAACCATGGTCTGCCTACTTGGCCTCCTCCTCCACAGAACCAAAAGCTCCTCTGGGACAAGAACCATATTTTGTTCAGCTTTGGATCCCAAGCACCTAGCACAGTGCTTAGAAAAGAGTGAGCTTTCAGTAAATGATTATTAGATAAATAAAATGGCATTTGACATAGGCGACCACATCTTCCTTCTTAAATACTTCTCTACTTGGCATCTGAGATGCTAGTCTCTCTTGGCTTCTCTCCTACACTTACTGGCTATTCTTTTCCAGTCTCCCAAGGTTCTATACTAACTCCTTCATTGAACTTCCAATCTCATGACTTTAAATGCCATCTATAAGTTGACGATTCTAAAATCCAGTGGCTTCCAAGAACACTTTGAGAATAAAATCTAATTTCCATGCAATCCCTTACAGGTCCTCCATGGCCTGCCCTACCTCCCCACTTTTGACTTTGTCTCTAAATGGCCACTCATTACCCCTTGCTCACTCTGCCCAGCTGCACTGGCCTCCTTGCTGTTTGGGGGAAAAATATACCAACCACATTTTTTTTTGTGGCTTGGAATGCTCTCACTGCATATCTCACTCATTCAGGTCTCCTCAAAGACTTCTTCTGAAGGAAGTTTTCCCTGACCACCCAATATTTCAGCCACCATCAAATTCTATCCCTTTTAACTCTCCATTATTTTCTTTTTCAAAGCACTTATCACCATCTGATATGTATGTTTGTATTGGTTTTTTTTTTTTTTTTTGCCCACCTCCCAGGCTATAAGCTACATGAAGGCAGGGACTGCTTGTATTTCTGGTAGCTAGAATAGTGCCTGTAACAGACTGGACACCTAACGAGTAAAAGTGGCAGGTTCTAGAAAACAAATGATAAATTGTAACTTATATTTATAGCTGGTGAAACCAATTCCAAATCTCCAGAATCTGTGAGTTCAAACTCCTCATCTAACTTTGTGACCAGCTAGACCGTTGACTCTGACTTACACATCTTTGTATTTTTAATGCTTAGCATAGAACATGGGACATGTAAGGTACTCAATAAATGTTGAATGAATGAACATATTTTACTATTTGAAAGAAAGCCTAGCGATTTCAACTTGCACCCCCTGGGCTGATGTGAGACAGGCTTGTTAAAGGTGATTGTAAACCACATTACACTCGTCGGACACCAGGGCCATGCGTGGTAGCAGTTGGATTTTATTTGAGTGGAGAAGCCATTAGCACTGTGGTTATTTCAGAGATCTGATTTGTCCACAAGGGCTCCTTCATGTGGCTCTAACAGTCCTTCTCTTATGAGGCAATTAACCTGCTTGTCTTTACAGAATAGGAAGATAGGGGCATTACTAATGAAATCGCAGTACGGCTTAAGAGTTAAGTCCTGTAAAGCTTTATATTTACACCAGACTAGAATCGTTTGGGAATGACTCAGAATCATAAGATCTGTTCTAAAGCATACATGAAATTATAGCCGAGTATCAGAGAAATGCAGTTAACATACAAAAAATGCTTATTTTTTAAAAAATTGTTCATCAACATTGAAAATTCCATGCTTTTAAAGAGCACATGATACTCATGTATTAGATTTCCTTATTGTAATTTGTTTTTAATTTCCTGAATATTATTTTCCTAAGCTGCAATATATCCTATATAAGTGGTGACTATAAAATGTATTATTCCAATCGGAACCCTTTAAGAGTGATAGGGGGTTCTAATAAGCAATTTTAGCTAACCATAGGAGCAAACTGAGACTTGGAGTCTCTCTGTACAAATGTATGCTGATAAGCTCTTACATAGATAAACAGTTTAAAAAAATCCAGATTTCTAGTTGTCTGATTTATGTTTGGTTGTAAAAAAAAAAAAAGTAGACGATACTATTAATCCAATAACCTGTATCATATACTTATGTTCCCTTTTCCACATACAATGTCATTTATGACTCAGAAACATTTCGATTATCATTTCTGACAGAGAAGGAGACTGAGATTATGCAACCAGTCCAAGGTCTCTGCTGATCAGTCAAGAGAACTAGGATTTCGACTTAAGTATCTAGATTCGCAGAGCTGAGATGGAAATACAGATATACAGATATGTCTCACTTCAGAGCCTGTGCTTTTTTCATCCACCCACAGAAATTTTTACGAATCCTTTCTACAGAGGTGGGATACAGATAAAATCAAATTGTTTATGAGTTGATGAATATTGAAACTGGACAACAAATGGGTAAGTGGAGGTTCATTATAGTACTCTATGTAATTTGTGTTTTGTTTGTCATTTTCCATAATAAAAAAAAAATCCCTTTTCCTCCTTCAACTCCACTAACTCCAACTTTCCTTGAATTTTAGGTATAGGAATGAAAGTATATACATTACTATTTCTTTCTATAAATTTTTAAGATGACTAAGTTAATATATATTCATTTAAAAGATTCATAAAGTACAAGAGTATAAATTAGCAAATAAAAATTCTTTATAATCCACTCGCCCCAACTAAATATTTTAACATATTGATGTCTCACTTTCTACTATTTTTTCCTTTTCCTGTGGTATGAAATACACATAACGTAAAATTTACTATTTTAAAGTAAACAATTCAATGGCACTATGTATTATTCACAATGTTGAGCAACCATCAGCACCATTAAATTCCAGAAACTTTTCATCACTACAAAAGGCAATTTCAAACTCATTAAACAGCCACTCCTCATTCCCCCAAGCTTGGCAACCACTAATCTCTTTTCTGTCTCTATGGATTTGCCTATTCTGGATATTTTGTATAAATACAATCATACAATATAAGGTCTTTTGTGTCTGGTTTCTTTCACTTAGTATATTGTTTTCAAGTTGTAGCATGGATCAGCACTTTATTCTTTTTATGATTGAATAATCTGCTGTGTGAATACACCACACTGTGTTTATCCAGTCATCACTTAATAATAATTTGAACTTATTGTACCTTTTGGCAATTGTGAATTATACTGCTATCTACTATATTTTTAATTTAACTTTTAATTTTGAGATAATATTCCAATCACATGCAGTTGTAATGAATTATTCAGAGAAATCGCTGTATCTTTTACTCAGTTCCTCCAATGGTAACATCTTGCAAAACTATATTACAATAGCAGGACCAAGATATTGACATTGGTACAGTCAACATACAGAACAGTTCATTACAAGGTACCTCATGTTGACCTTTAATAGTTATATGACTTCCCTGCTCCTACCACTCTCAATAACCTGACAATCATTAATCTGCTCTCTTTTTCTATAATTTTGTCATTTCAAGAATGTTATACAAATGGAATAATATGATTTGTAAACTTTGGGAATGGCTTTTTTTAGTCAGTATAATTCTCTGATGATCTATCCAGGTTGCTGCATGTATCAATATTTTATCCCTTCTTTATTGCTGAGTAGTATTCCAAAGTATGGATATATTACAGTTTGTTTAACTATTTACCTGTTGAAGGGCATTTGGGTTGTTTCCAGTTTGGGGCGATTATGAAGAAAGCTTCTATAAACATTTGTGTATAGGTTTCTGTGTGAATATATAGTTTCCTTTCTTGAGGATAATTACTGCAAGTAATTGCTAAGTCTTAGGATTGCTGCATTTTGTTATTTTAGGAAACTAACAAAATATTTTCTAGAGCAACTTTACCGTTATACATTTCCACCAGCTATTCATGAGTGGTTTAATTTATTCACATCCTTGTCAACATTTTTGTTTTCACATTTTTTATTTTAGCCATTCCGATATTTCATCGTGGTTTTAATTTTCATCTCCCTAATGTCTAATGATGTTGTATATTTCTCATGTGCTTACATGTCATTTGTGTATCCTATTTGGTAAAGTATTTATTTAAGTATTTGGCCCATTATTTGATTGGATTGCTTGGGTTTCTTTAAATTAATATACTTTATTTTTTAAGGAAGTTTTAGGTTCACAGCATAATTGAGTGAAAAGTAAAGAGAGTTCTTCTATATGCCATATGCATGCATAACTTTCCCCAATATTGACAACCCCTACCATAGTGATACATTTATTAAAATCAGTTAACCTACTTCAACATCATTATCGCCAAAGTTAGAGTTAGTTAGTTAGGGTTCCCTCTTGGTGTTGTACACTCCCATAGGTTTGAACAAATGTATAATGTAATGTGTCTACCATTGCAGTAACATAAAGAGTAGTTTTTGTACCCTAAAAATTCTCTGTGCTCTGTCTATTCATCACCCTTGCTGAATCCCTGGCCACTGCTGACTTTTTACAGTCTCCATAGTTTTGTCAATTCCAGAATGTCAAATAGGTGCAATTACAAAGTGGGTAACCTTGCTGGATTGTCATCTTTCACTAATGCACTTTAAACTTTTTTCATGCTTGTTTCTTTTTAGCACTGGATAATCCATTGTCTGGATGTACCACAGTCTGTTTATCCATTAACCTGCTGAAGAATACCTTTGTTGTTTCCAAGTTTTGTAAATTATAAATAGAGCTGCTGTTTATGTGTGGACATAAGTTTTCCATTCATTTGGGTAAATACCAAAAAGTGCAATTTCTGTATCAAATGGTAAGAGTGTGTTTAATTTTGTAGGAAACCACCAAAATATCTTCCAATGTGTCTGCACCATTTTCCATTCTCAGCAAAGAATAAGAGGGCTCCTGTTGCTCCACATTTTTACCAGCACTTGACATTGCCAGCGTTTGGGATTTTGGCCATTCTAATAGGTGTGTGGTTGTATCTCACTGTTGTTTTAACTTATAGCTCCCTAATGTCATATAATGTTCTGTTGAGCCTTAAGAACAAGGATGGACAAAAAGCATTTTCCAGATCAATAACTGCATACCATGTACCAGGTAGTGTGTTACTTTGCTCAAGCAATGAAATAGCATCTAGTACAGCAGCTGCCATTGGATTTATCACCTGATTAAGCTCATGATAAGTAATCTACTCCATGATTCATCTATCTTCTGCGTAGGCCAAATAAGAAAATTGGATGGGAATGTGGTGGGAATCAACACTTCTGCTTCTTTCAAGTCTTTAATGATGGCACAAATTTCTGTAATCCTCCAGGAATGCAGTATTGTTTTTGATTTAGTATTTTCCTAGATAGAGGCAGTTGTAATTGCTTCCACTTGGCCTTTCCTATAATAATAATTCTCACTTCACGGGTCAGAAAACAATGTGGAAATTCTGCCAGATGTTAAGTAAGTCTATTTCAATTATGCATTCTGGAACTGGAAAAATAACCACAGAATGGGTTCAAGAACCCCCAGGGTTCACTGTGAGACTGACCCAGTTATAACTCCATTGATCATCTGACCTCCATAAGCCTGTACTCTGACTGGTTGGCCAGAGCGATGATTTGGGTCTCTTAGAATCAATGTCAGCTCAGAAGCTGTGTTCAGTAGTCTAACCTAAAAGGTCTGATTATTTCATTTTCCCCAATGCACAGTTACATTGCAGAAGGCTGTAGATTCCTTTGGGGAAGGTCCTACCTCCTAATAGTATGGCATTGTGGGTTCGGATTTCAAAACGTAAATTTGAGGGGAACATAAACATTCAGTCTATAGAACATTTGAAATATTTCTTTTGTTCCTTTCTCTTCTCCTAGAATTCCTAGTGGGCATATGTTATATCTTTTGTAGTTGTCCTACAGTTTTTGAATAGTGTGTATTTTGTTTCTGTTTTTGTTTTTTCTCTTTGCTTTTCAATTTGGACATGTTTATTGTGATATCTTCAAGTTCGGATATTCTTTTCTGAGCCATGTCCAGTCTACTAATGAGCCCATCAAAGGCGTTCTTCATCTCTGTTACAGTTTTTGATCTCTAACATTTATTTTTTATTCTTTTTGGATTTTTCATATCTCTGCTTATATTATCCATCTCTTCTTGAATGTTGTCTACTTTTTCCATTACGTGTTAATCCTGTAACATGTTAATCATAGTTTCTTTTTTTTTTTAATTCCTGATCTGATAATTGCAACATTCCAGCCATTTCTGGCTGCTGCTGATGTTTTCTCAGTCTCTTAAAACTTTGTTTTTGCCTTTTAGGGTGCCTTATGATTTTTGGTTGAAAGGCAAACAGATGTACTTGGTAAAAAGACCTTTAGTAATGTGGTGGTGAGGTGTGGGGGAGGGAAACTGTTCTATAGTCCTATGATTAAGTCTCAGTCTTTTAGACAGCCAGTGCCTCTGAGCTGTAAACCTCACAGTGCTTCTCAGATTCACCTGCCCCCTTTAGTATGACATAGTGACATGAAAGGCTACAGCTGGCAAGAGTTAGGTATTTCTCTTCCCCCAGATAGATTAGACTTTGATAAAATTTTACCACATTAGGCTCCGGTAAACAGTTTATCTGCAGTGTAGGCCTTGTTCAGAAGGACAGAATGCTCTGATGTATTTCTAAATGGTTCCTTTTCCGGAAGCACAAGAGGATTTTTCTCTGATATTCATTGTAGAAACCTGGTAGAGCTCTTGGAGGTAAAACTTACAAAAGCTTGGAGGCCCCCATGCCTGAGGTTCCCTGAAGTTTTTAACACTCAAACTCGTCTACGCTAAACCTCCAAGCAATTTGTCAGTTATAGTTCAGGTTTTCCTACTCCTGTACTGGTTCCTGTGGAGGTTGCTACATGCAAATTTCTGCTCCTGTATGATATGATTCTCTGGATCCTCATGTCTGCCTTTTCAAATTTGGAGGCCACAATTTGACCTATGACCTCACTCTCTGATGGATCTGAGTTGTTGATTTTTCAGTTTGTCTATCTTTTCACTTATAAAAGTTGTGGATGAAAAAAGGAATATATACAAGTTCAGTGACCAAAAGTAACCTCACAGGCTGATCTGATCATAAATTCCTAACTGGGAAGGTCATAGTGGGTAGTCACACCCCAGACTTATAACTTCTTTAGTGAAAGGTTTTTAAATAAACCCTGTCCATTGTTCTTTTGCATCTAGGTTAATACACCTTTAAAATTTCTCTTTTTCAGACCACTCTGAAGTTTAACCACCCTTAAGAGTACAGATAATCTTGTTAACTATCCTGTAATCCAATCCCCACCTTGCTTTATCCTACCTTCATGTAATCTTTCTTACCTTTCCCTCCTTAATTCCGAAAGTATAAAAGAAACTGCACAACTGTCATTCTCTGTAGCATTTGAGATCTTGCTTTCGAGCATTGTTGTCAGTTTGGCTCACACTCATAAAAATTTTCTACAGGTTTGGAAGTTCTTAAGTGAACAAAATGTAGGGATGAATTCTAAACTCCTTAAATGCTGGGCTGAAAATGAGAAGTCAAATTATTTGTTTTACGTGTTGCGGCCGCCAGCCCCCTAAAGACACACGGACCACCAGAAATCAGTGAGTTATAGGAAACACGCTCTTTATTCAGCCAGCTGGGTCTGCCAGGGGTACGCAGACCCCAAATTAAGCAGCCCCGAAATGTAGAGGTACAGGGTTTTTAAGCCCTAAATCCCATTCCTCATTCTGTCTTAAACACAAAGGTCTATTTTTCTCCTATTCACTACCTGTCAACCTACAGGTCAGGTGTGCAAGCGGGGGTACAGAAGCAGAAAGCTTATTGTTAGAATGTTATGTTCCCAGGGGTGATAGCCTATGTTCCCATGAGCGATAGCCAAGCAGTAATTTTCCAGCCAGCACATATGCTGTTGAGCTTTGAGATTTCATTATATATTCTAGATAATAATCATCGGTCCCATGCAAACTTATCTCATTTTCTAGCTTGGCATTTCAGGTTCTTAGAAGGTTTTTTTTAATTTTTTGTAAAGTTTCTAATTTTGATGAAGCCTAGGCTATTAATTTTTCTATTTATGAACCATGATTTTGTTGTCAAGTCTAAAATGTTTTTGCCTAGTCCAAGGTTCTGAATGTTTTCACTTTTTTCTAAAAAATTTAAAGGTCCGTATTTTACATTTTAGTCCAAGATTCATTTTGAATTAATTTTTTTAAATAAGGGGTGAGATTGAAGTTGAGCTTCTATTTTTTTCTCCTTTTATTTGGCATAAGAATGTAACATTACTCTAGCACCATTTGTCGAAAAGGCTCTCCTACCTCCACTGAATATTGCTTTTACAATTTTGTCAAAAATCTTTTGGGCATATTTTTGTGTGTCTATTTGTAGATTCTCTGTTATGTTCCATCTTTCTATGTGTCTATCCCTCAGCCTATACCACACTATCTTTATTACTGTAGCTATATAGTAAGCCTTACTATTGACTAGAGTAATTCTTCCAATTTTATTCTTGTCAAGATTGTTTTAGCTATACTGAGGTCTGTTCTTTTCCATACAAATTTTAGAATAAATTTGTATCTATAAAGAGAGCTTCCTGAGATTTTGAGAGCAATTGAATTAAACTTACAGATTAGTGTGGGGAGAATTGGTATCTTTATTATAGATATGACCAAAGAATGAATATAGTTTGAATAAATAAATGAATAAATAAGGTATACTCTTCATTTATTTATTCATTTATTTATTCAAAGTATATTCATTCAAAGTATACCTCTTCATTTATTTAGGCTATTGATTTCTTTCATTATCACCTGGTAGTTTTCAGGATCAGATCTTGTACACCTGAAAAAGGTTCACTGGGCCCAATTCCAATGTGCGTGTAGAAGCTTCCCCAGACCAACAAGCAATTCTCAGACACCAGTAGGGTGTCCAAGAATTCAACTCAATTCTGATACTATCTATCCAGAGATAGAATCAGATTTCACAGGTAAAACACTCAGTTCCACGAGACTGCCCCAACTTCAGACACCAGTCACATGCCCAGGTTGTTACCTCTGCTTCTGACCTACTGGCTATAAATCAGAGGTTTTCATGACCCCTTCCTTGGGTTCAATTTATTTGCTAGAATGGCTCACAAAATTCAGGATAAACCATTTACTCATTAGATTACCAATGTATTACAAAGGATATTAAAGGATACAAACCAATAGCCAGATGAAGGATACATAGGGCAAGGTTTCAAACAAAAGACTTTCTGTCCTTGTGGAGCTTGGGACCCAGCAGGATTGCAAATGTAAGTGTTATGGTTCCCCAACTTGGACGCTCCCTGAAAAAAGAGCCAGTGAATGTTCCTACAGGGTTTTTATGAAGGCCTCATTACATAGTCACGATTGACTATGTCATTGGCCATTGGCGATTGATTCAACCTCCAGCCTGCCTCCCTTTTCTACCCCAGAAATCAGGGGGTGGGACTGAAAGTTCCAATCTTCTAATCACAAGGTTGGTTCTCTTGGAAACCAACCCCCACCCTTGTGTGGGGTCCAAAAATCACCTAATTAATATAGCAAAAGACTCAGTTATCAGTCTCAACACTTAGGAAATTCTAAGGGGGTTAGAGCTATGAGCCAGGAACTGTGGATGAAGACAAAACATCTTATAAATCACAATATCACAATGTTTTCCATTAAATTAATACCGATATATTTTATTTTCCTTGAATTATGGTAAATGATATTGGTTTTTTTTTTTTAATTTTGTTTCCACATGTTCATTGTTGGTATACAGTAATGTATTTGATTTTTGTGTATTAATCTTATATTCTGTGACCTTTCAGAACTCATTTATTGGTTCTCAAAATTTTGTGTAGAAATCTTGGGATACTATATATGGACAATCTTATCATCTGCAAATAGGTTCATTTTTTCCCCATTTCCAGCTTTATGGCTTTATTTAGTTCCTTCCTTCCTTCTTTCCTTTTTTTTTTCTTTCTTTTTTCTTATTGCTCTGGTAAGACCTTTGAACACTATGATAGTTTAGTGAAACCATCTGGGCCTACAGATTCTTCTTTTGGAAGTTTTAATTACAAATTCATTTGTTTAATAGTCGTATGACTAATCAGAATGTCTATTTCATGTTAATTGAGTTTTGATAATTTCTGGTTTTTGAGTATTTGGTTGTCTTTTTTGTTGTTGTTGTTTTTATCAGTCTTGCTAGAGGTTTATTTTTGTGGTTTTAAAAAATCATTATTTTATTTATTCGTTTTCTCCATTGCTTCCAAATTCAATTTCATTGATTTTTGTTTTTATCTTTATTGTTTCTTTGCTTCTGCTTTTTTTTCTTTTTGATAGTTCAATTATTGCTTCAGTCACTCTGACACCTTCATTTATGAAACTTCATTGCTTTTTAGTGGGAATATAAGTTTAGGTCCTTGATAAAGGATGACTCACATGGCTTTGTCGACTTCAGGGTGGGAATTGACCCTCAGGTCAATTTTGCTATATTAATTAGGTGATTTTTGGACCCCACACAAGGGTGGGGGTTGGTTTCCTCTGGTGGGAACTGACACCAGAAGTTGAGAGAGGGAAACAAATTACCAACAAGTCTCACCTCCCACCACATCGTTCAACACTATTAATGCTGGGTGTGGAGATTCAACTTCCCACTGGGCCATGCTGACATCAGAAATGGCATGAAAGTGGAGTGTTGACTAGTCTTGATTTGTATCACCTTATTCAGTCTTACCAGGTATCTCCTCACTGGGCTATCCTGACACTAGTTCTACCTCAAACTGCCTCATTAAGTCTTTCTGTCTGATGCTAGGTGGGGCCGAAGGCTCAGCTGTTTGATAAATCCTTCTAATACTATCCTGGTGAGAGAATACAACTGCATCCACTAGGTGGGGTCATGGAAGATTAGCTCCTTGATAGGCGCTGCTGACAATAGGAATCAGAGGAATCAGAGCAACACCATCTTTGCTGAGTGAGGGATGGAAGATCAGCCTCCTGTTTGTGCCAGCTGACAACACAGCAAAGGAATGGGAGTACACCGCCTGCTTCAGCAGAGAAGTCGGTTGTGTAGAATCTTAGCACCCTACTCAGCCCCACTGAAACCATGGGTAGAAGGGTAGATTTTTTGTTATTTGACTGGAGTCGGGTAGGTATTGTCAAAAAAAGTTTTCTGTTCTGTTGGGCTAAAGTTTTTCTAGTCCTTTCACTAGGGAACAGGATCTTCATGGAACATTTTTTTATTATGCCTATTGTCTATTCTGGCCTAAAGTTCTCTGTGCTATCCTGTTCAGGATATATAGGAAACAATAAGAAAATCCAAGGAAATCACCACGATGTTATTCCTCAAGTCCCCAGATTTCATCTACCTTCTTTCCACCTTTAAGAATTTGCCTATGCTTGATTGTTTTAACACATCAAGAGTGCTTTAGTTGTAAGAGGGAATGCCAGGAGGAATAGAGCTACTATCTTGCATAACGGGAAGTAGTCACTCAGAATTTAATTTTATGCGTATAAATATATATTTTGCTTAAAAGGGCTCAATCTAGAGTAAATTTATTTTTCTAAATAAATTCTAAAATAATCTTAGAAGAAATTTGGATTCATAAAAAGAAACATTTTAAAGCTTCAAAGTCATTATAGATTTACTTACTTGTTTGATTTTTATTCTATAAAAAGAGAAAGTTAAACCAGATGACCTCTGATATCTTTCCAGCTCTGGCAATCTAGGATTCTAAGTGCATTATAGAAATAGAATAAGTGATGATCCAAGCCACTTAGTACACATTTCTAGTTTTCATCATTGCATTAATTCTTCAGAGACAGAACTGGACCTTTAACTTCGAGTTCTAAGGTTTTCTATTTGATAGACAATCCATTTAGTGAATTTAATTTCTATGTGCAAATCTCTGTCTTCAGTGCAAATATCTGTCTTCAGTAAAAATAGAATGTTTGTGGTTGACTAATTAGAATATCAATATAATTATTAGAAGAATTTATAAGAGAAGCACATATGTTTAGATTAAAGCTTCAGCTTTAGGTCGTGTTTTGGAGAGAAAGGGTCATCTTAGTCAAGGCAGCCTGAGCTCTGGAATATGTAGACTTCCAACTATATACCTGTAGTAAATTCCGACTCACTCACATCTTATCTGTATGAACTGGAAAGGTCACTTAATATCACATCTCTCACCTCTAAAATGAAAATGCTTATTTATCTCACAGAATTCATATAAGGACTACACAAGAAAAAATAAATGTAGGTTACTCTTCAAATATTGAGTCTAGAAAAAATAAACACTCAACAATAGCAGCTAATGAAAACAAAAATTTTATCATAAAAATTTATATCATTATCATCATCATCATAATCATCTTATTCTTAATCTATATGGTATACAGTGGTTTCTAGAACATAGGCCCCTGATTCTTACCATCTTAATTTAAGTTTCTTGTCTTTCACTAGCTGTGTAACCTTTGACAGGTAACCTATACTCTTTGTGTCTTATTTTCTATATAAATGAGAATGATAATAATACCCACCTCATAAAACTATTGTGAGAATTAAGCTAAATGAATGCCAAGTGCTTAGAGTCATGCTTGGCATATATTAAGTAATCAATAAACATTAAGAATTATTGTTTACATCTACAAATATATTTCCGTCTCTGACCATGCGATATTGGAATATCAAGTCAGTTTAGTCAACACTGAAAGAAACATGATTTTTGACTGAACCTACTGGATGTTTTCACATCAGACAGTCAGTCATGCTCTCACTTTGTCAGTTATGTAAATACTTTAAATGTTCTAAATCACTCTAGTGAATACAAGACATCTGCTTTAAAATGGAAAACACTTCAGACAATCATCCAGTCTGCTTTCCCTAAGTCTCCTAACCATTTTTAGTTGCCTAAGATCTGGAGGCTCTTATTTGAAGTTACCTATTTGCATAAGCTTGCAGAGTTCAGAACCTCAGTCCTAGGCCTCCCCATTAACCTCAACCACCTTCCCTTGAGAAAGATGGAGGATTTTCATCTAGTTTCACAGAAAAATGATAAAGTCCCAAACTGTTCTGAAAATCTCCAAAATAGAGTTTCAGAATTGCTCCTGGCAGTGTCTTCTTGTGAAAGCAATACATCACCAACCATATTTAAAATATAATGGTCATATTCAAAAGTGGTAACGTGAGTAGCATTCATACTCTCAAGATGGCAGTGTTAAGTTGCAGCACAATATTTAAGAAAATAATCTGCAATAAAGTCCCAAACTGTTCTGAAAATCTCCAAAATAGAGTTTCAGAATTGCTCCTGGCAGTGTCTTCTTGTGAAAGCAATACATCACCAACCATATTTAAAATATAATGGTCATATTCAAAAGTGGTAACGTGAGTAGCATTCATACTCTCAAGATGGCAGTGTTAAGTTGCAGCACAATATTTAAGAAAATAATCTGCAGTTTTTGTAAGCACCATGGAAGGTTTTATTATGAGAATTGATTTTTTTCCCTTGGAGTGGGCACCCACTTTTTCTGAATCCAAAGATGTTTATGACTGGCTTATATTTATAATAGGAAATGATTACCTTTGCTCATCAATAGAAAAATAGTTAATTATTTTATCTACTTAAGGAAATATTATAAAACAATGAAAATTATGTCAATCGAGATTTTAACAGCATGGAAAAATGACTATGGTATGTTAGGTGGGAAAAAGTACTATGCGAAGTATCTAGGCAATGTTTTAACTATGTAAAACATGCACACATATTTTCAGTAACATGGTAGAAACAAGATTATCTGCATCATGGGAATGTAGATATATTTATTCCTATTGATTCTCATTAATAATTGCCGTGACCAAGAAGTAGAGTCATATCATATGTTTTTTCCAATTCTTTATTCCTTTAAAACATTTATTGAACTATAGCTAACATACAATATTATATTAGTTTCAGGTATACACCCTAGTTATTTGACATTTATATACCTAAGGAAGTGATCATCATCATAACTCTAGTAACCATCTGACACTGTATAACGTTATTAAGATATTATTTACTACTTCCTATGCTGTACAGCACATCCTCATGACTTATTAATTTTATTCTACTACTTCTGATATGCAATGCTACCATGGGGTTTTAGAGATGCTGAGTAAAATTAAAAGTAGGAGGTGGAAAACTTTGGCTCCTTTGTCCCTCCACTAGCAGAGTTCTCCCCATGCTGTGGCTGCACATTGATGCGCAGTTTCAATTCTCCTCTCTGGCCCACTTGGCTATGACTACATAGCTTTTCTAACCCATCATAGGATGACTTCTTCCATATGAAAGAACATCAGAATATTTCATAACAGTCTTTCCTGCCCTATCAACCTCTCTATACACATCTTAACTCTACTTTCGCCCTCTGACAAATGAAGGAATTTAGTCCCCATGCTAAGGTATCCCTTTCTCTCAGCTTCTTTTCTCTCTCCCAAGGCTGTTTTACAAAAGCCCTTCCTCTGTTCTGCCTTCCATTCATGCTCCCTTTGTTCTTCCAAATTCTTAGATTTCTATTTCTTAATGATGCCCTCCATACATCCTTATAAGTCACCATACTTCTGGAATGAGTTATAAGTGTTTCTCAGTGATGTGATACAATCTGTAGAGCCAACCCACCACTTTAGCAGTACCAACCAAGTCATGTGCCTTGGTTGTGCTGAAAAGCCCAATATAATTGTCATCCCCCATGTGAGTCGTTCTGTATGTCTGCTAAGATGCACAATTACAAGTTTTCATGTAAGTACTATTTTGAGAAGGGCAAAGTGATTGCTTACTTTCTTGAGTAAAATAAAAGCACGCATTTTACATAAAATCCACTATATGTTCTACCAATTAATGCAATTTCCTTGAAAGTACTTCAGAAAATTAGCCAGTGTGCCCAAAGAAGAGAAAAGCTGTGACAGAGCAATGACTCATAATTTAAATATTTATCAAAAAAGTGGCAATGCCATTTTTCCCCCCACAAGAGCTCCTCACATAACAAAAAGAAACCCTTTGGCCATTATTTAAGTTCAAAACAAAATTATTTTCCTTACCCTTTCTATAGTATAGTGATAAAAGTGAAAACTCTGGATTCAACCTAGGTTGAAACAGCTTCACCAAGACAAGTTACTTTCCTTTTGTCAACCTCAACTTTCTGATCTATAAAATGGAAAGAGTAATAGTGCAAAACTCATAAGGTTGTTGTGAAGATTAAGATAATGTGAAGTGTTTAGCATAACGCCTACTGTAGTAGATGTCCAATAAATCCTAGTAGTATTAATGTTATTCCACATCTTTGCTGAAATACATAAAGGAAACTATGTAGTCATCAAAATTGATGCCATTACTTGATTCTCAATGGATAGAATGTAGCTTTTGAGATTCAACATCCTGAAAATAAGACAATTAAAGATTTGAAAACTTTTTTTAAAAAAAGAATAGAATGCAATCCCGCAGGCAAAAGAATTGATGATACAACGTACCTGAAATAAGATAATTACAATATTGATATTAACTCTAATTTTTCTGCTAAGGAAGGTAAAAATATCATCAGTCTTTTTTTAGTCTATGCACTTCGATTAAACAAAACATACAGTCTCCCCTTCACAAGCTAAATTTTACAAAACTAACCTCAATAAAGAATGTATGCTATTGACTAATTCTTAATGAATGTCTTCAATGTGTCATTTGCAAGAGACATGTATATCCTGTCCAAACAAGTTTTGTATCCAGGTCATCTGGAGTTCATAATCAATAGTGCATAAAGGCATTTCGTGTACCTTCTTCCTGTTGACCTTGGTAACTTTAGAGAAAACATTAAAAGAAATATTCCAACTTTCTGCATGGTCACAGAAGATCAGCAATTTTGAAAGTCATAATAAACATGAAGGGGAAATAATTTTTCTCATAGAATATAGGATTTTTATTTCTAGGGCAACTATAAAAAAAATTAAAGAATCTATGATAGTCACGAGAGCAAGACTCTAAGTTAGAGAGATAAATGTCTTATTCTCCCTATTATTTCAGGACCTCCAATCTCAAATTACATTTCTCTGGAAGTGAATATATGACCAAATATCTCCTTCTGAAGAAATTGAAAGAATGAGTTTATAGGGAAGAGGAAGTATGGCCAACTGTATTTTTCAAAGATGGCCACACCAATGTTTATCTCATCCCCACTTGTCCTTCTTACAGTATGAATGACACTCCCTCCTTTTGTATCTGAGTGGGAGCTTGTGACTGCCCAAACAATAGCGTGGCAGAAGTGATGCCATAACCTCTGACACTAGATGTAATATGCATGAAGCTTCTACTTGGCTCTCTCTGGGGATACATATCCTTGAAACCCAGCCACAATGTTATGAGCAATCCTGGGATACAAGAAAAAAAAAACTCATGTAGGTGTTTTGGCAAGAACTCCTGCAAAATTCTAAGCCTACATACAGCATCAATTGCCAGACATGTGAGTGAGCAAGCCTTTAGATGATTCCATTCTCTACCTATTTGAGCCTTCCAACTAAGTGAGGCTCCTAACATCACACAGCAGAGACAAGCTGTACGCACTGTGTACTATCTGAATACTTGAACTGCAGATACTTTGAATATAATATACAGTTTTTTGCCACTAAGTTTGGGATAATATGTTATATAGTCATAGTAACAACAACAGGAAGTTAAAGTGCGTTGCGGTGGAAAACTCTCCAATTCCTTGATTATCTTCCTTTAAATATACACTGACTATTGGAAGGTGCTCTTTTTAACAGTACACAAGCTGGCTGTACATTGGCTGAGAAAACCGACAATTGGCCTTCTTGACTCTTGGGAAGACAGTTTTCCAGAGGGGTGACCTTTTGAAATTAACAGGCAAATGAAGTCCCACAAGTAAAAAATTAGGTTCAGATTCTCCTACAAATAAGAATCTTAAAGTCTACAACCATGATCATTCCCAAAGCAGTATTGTACAGATTTTTTTAAATTAGAGACAAAATAGTTGAAAACAGATTTGGAGAACATTGCTAACTCATGTTACGGCAATGTTCATCTTCTCTTCTACATACCTGGTCTCTCTCCATAGCCCTCCACCCCACTCCTGGGCTTTCAATGTGCTTGCATTATTCCTATGCCTCAATAATGAGGTTAAATTCATTCAGACTGATGTGTAAATTTGGCTGTTAACTAAAATCGTTGCACCTGTGCTGTGGCTTATGACCTAGATCCTCCTTTCGGAACCATACACCTATTTCTCCAATTGCCAGAGTGTTCGCTGCTGACAGCACAGAGGTGAGTCCATTCATGTGAACTACTTTTCCAAGTCCAGGGTCACAACTCTTGCCTGGAGCCAGCCCAGATACATGACTACTTTCTGTGAAGATACAAAATCTTTGCCTCATATAAGAATACCTCCAAGGCGTCATTCCAGCTCCAGAGATATCTATGGGCTCAGCTGCTACCCCTACTGCAACTGCATCATAGTTCAACTTCTCCCTCTGCTTGCTTCTCCCTTACAGGTATTGTTCCCAAGAATATCTTTGTCTCAGAGTCTGTTTCCTGGGCACCCTACCTGCAACTCATCCCCAGTGGAATATTTAACAAATGTCAACAACCAAAGAGTGAAGCCTTGATGTGGAATTTCAGATTATTAGCTAGCAGATGAAGTGAGATTCAGGGTGAATATTAGGAAAAGCCATTCTAGCACAGAGTCAGAATTTTTTTTTGATTGTGAGTTTCTGGAGAACTGTACTGACAAGAATTCTGAAGCAACTTCAGCGCTTGAGGTAGGAAATATCCTACAATCAGCCAATTATTGTCTACCTTGGACAAGAGATGGGGTAAGACGGCACACATTACCAGCTTAATAGTAATTATTCAATAAATAATATTTTGAAAACACAAAATTTTGTTGCATATCTATGTTTTTTATTATTGAGGTAAAATTTACATAACATAAAACATTAACCCTTCCAAAGAATACAAATTCAGTATACTTAAATACACTTGCAATGTTCAACTGTAACTTCTCCCTAGTTCCAAGACATTTTACCACCTCAAAAGGAATTAAGCAGTCACGACCTACCCTCCCCCAAGGCCCTAGCAAACACTAATCTGCTTTCTGTTTCTATGGACTTATCCATTCTGGATTGTTATGTCTTCTTGGATAATTGACCGCCTTATCATTATGTAATACGCTTCTCTATCCCTGACGATTGCCCTTGTTCTGAAGTCTACTTTGTCTGAAATTAATATAGCTATTCCAGCTTTCTTTTAACTAGTGTTAGCATTGTATATGTTTCTTCAGCCCTTTAGTTTTAATCTATGTGTGTTTTTATATTTAAAGTTGGTGTCTGATTGACAACATATAATTGAGTCTTATTTTTTGATCCACTCTGACAGCCTCTGTCTTTTTCTAATTAAATTTATTGGAGTGACAAAAGAGGGAAAGGTGAAGGTAAGTAAGGGTAAAGGAGGTCAAATATATGGTGACAGTCTCTGTCTTTTAATTGGAGTATTTAGACAATTAAGTTTTAAGTGGTTATGGACATAATTCGATTAATATCTACCATATTTGTTACTGTTTTCTATTCATCGCACTTGTTCCTTGTTTTTATTTTTTGCCTTCCACTATATTTATGCCTTGTGTGGTTTTAATTGAACATTTTATGTGATGTTATTTAGCCTGTCAGTTATACTTTTTAAAATCATTTTTTAGTGGTTGCAACATACATTCACAACTAACCCAAGCCCATTTCAAATAACTCTACCACTTCATAAGAGCAATTACCTTAAACAAAGTATTCCTAATTCTTCCTTCCTATCCTTTGTATCATTGCTGTCATTAATTTTACTTATCTATAAGCTACAACCATTCAATTCATTGTTTGTCTCATTATTTTAAATGATCTTTTATCTTAATAAAAGTTATTTTACCTTCACATTCCTTTCTCCGACACTTTTCCTGTCTTTATGTAGGTCTGAGTTTCTGACCTATTTAATTTTCCTTCTTTCTGAAGAACTACTTTTGACATTTCTTACAAGGTAGGTCTATTAGCAGCAAATTCTATAAATTTGTGTTTATCTAAGGAAGTATTTTTTCTTCATTTTTGAAAGATATAATTTCATTGGATACAGAAGTGTAGGCTGGTTCGGTTTTTTCCCATCGACACTAAATATTTCACTTCACTCTTTTTTTGCCTGCATGTTTTCTGAGGAGAAGTCAAATGTAATTCTTATCTATCTTCCTCTACAAGGTAAGCTGTTTTTCACCCTCCAGTTTCTTTAAAGATTTTTTTCTTTATCTCTGATTTCTGGCAGTTTTACTATGACATGCCTACGTATAGTTTTTGGTTTTTTGGTTTGAGTATTTATTTATTTATTTGGCTTTTGTCCTCTTTGGTGTTCTTTGAGTTTCCTGGATCTGTGGTTAGATGTATCTGATATTAATTCAGGGAAATTCTCAATCATTATTGCTTCAAATATTTCTTCTCCTCCTTTCTCTTTCTTCAACTTCCGTTATTCCCATTATTCATAGGGTATATCTTTTGTAGTTGCCCCACAGTTCTTGGATATTCTATTCAGTGTTTTTGCATTTCTTTTTCTTTTTCTTTTTCACATTTTGAAGTTTCTATCGACCTATCCTCAAGCTCACTGATTCTTTCCTCAGCCATGTCCAGTCTACTAATGAGCCCATCAAAGTCATCCTTCATTTATTATTGTCTTTTTGATTTTTAGCACTTTTTAAAATTCTTTCTTAGAATTTGTCTCCCTGATTATATTACCCATCTGTTCTTTAATGTTGTCTATTTTTCCACTAGAGCTCTTAGCATATTAATCATAGTTATTTTTGTTTCTTGGTCTGATAATTGCAGCATTGCTGCCATATATGAGGCTGGTTCTAATGATTGCTCTGTCTCTTCAAACTGTGTTTTTTTTAAATTTCCCTTTAGTATGCCTTGTAACTTTTTGTTGAAAGCTAAACATGACATATGGAATAAAAGGAACTGTGGTAAATTTACCTTTAGTGATATGGAAAGTAGGAGAGGGAGGGCAAGTATTTTAAAGTCTTTTGATAAACTTATACCCCTAGGTTATGACCTTTACAAGTGCTTCTCAGTCCCACACCCTTCAGGGGAGACAAGAAGGCTGGAGGGGAATGGAGATGGATATTTCCCATCTCCCAGGTCAGTTAGGCTCTCAAAAAAATCCAGTATGTTAGATTTATGTACAATAATTTATTTTGAGGGCAGCCTTATTAAGAGCAGAATGCTCAGGGCATGTTTCAAAATGGCTACTTTTCCCCCTTCCCTGCCTAAATCAGTCCTCTTTTCTCTGTGAGAACCTGGTAGGGCTCCCAGAGGTAAAATTCACAAAAGAGAGCTCCCCTCAGGACTATGCACTGTTGGAGTCTTTTACTCTCATACTTGTTCACACTGAGCTTCCAATAAGTTGTCAACTACAGTTTAGGATTTCCTACCCTAGAGAAGGAATGCATATTTTATGGTCATTTTTCTCTGTCTTTTTGGTTTTGTGGCTGGGTAACTCGGTTAGTATATGGCATATATGTACAATAGAATATTACTGAGCCACAAAAAATGAAATCTTACCATTTGCAACGACATGGATGGACCTGAAGGGTATTATGCTAAGTGAAATAAGTCAGACAGAGACAAATACCATATGATCTCACTCATATGTGGAATCTAAAAAATGAAATAAATAAATAAGCAAAAAAGAAACAAACTCATAGATACAGAGAACAGACTAATTGTTGCCAGATGGGATAGAAGCTGGAGTATGAGTGAAAAAGGTGAATTGGTAGTTATAAAAATAGTTACAGGGATATAAAGTACAGCACAAGGAATACAGTCAATAATATTGTAATAACTATGTATGGTATCAGGTGGATACTAGACTTACCAGGGTGATCACATTGTAAGATATATAAATGTCTAATCACTATGTTGTACACATGAAAACTAATAAAATATTGCATGGCAATTATAATTAAAAAATAAAAAATATTTTAAAATTTTTTTTAAAAGAACTTTTTTTTTATTATGCCAGGATATTGACTAAGGGAAAGTAACTCCCCTCTCTAGCCATAGTGCATAGCGCCCCTGATTTCCTTGGTTATAATTCTCTCAAGTGTCCTTTGCCCATAATAATTTTTAATAGGATCCCAGACAACTTTAATTCTTTTTTTAAACATTGATATGCAAGAAAGAACCTTCTAACCATCACTGGAGTACCAACAGTTGATAAAAACTGCACTATATTATATGCAATATACTATGCAAAAATTAGTTTTGATTACTAGGGAATATTGTGAGACAAAAAAAACTTAAAGAAGAAGAAAACTTTCTATGATTTTTCAGCATCCTTTCTTCTGTATGGGTCTGAGAGCCAAAGGCTAGATAGCCTCCTCTGTGTCTAATTTAGCCTGCCTTGTGTTTTCTACTAAATTTGCATAGAGGTAATACGTTTGGGCTCTAAAATGTTATCATAGGTCATTAAAAAGACAATAAAAATTTACTATGATTATTGTTGCTATAAATTAAGAATATTTGATTTAATGCTAGTAGTTCAGATGTTAAGAACGCTGACTAAATTTACTGTTTATTTTCCTTGTGCTAGCTGGTTATTAGGACTGTGAAAAGCAAAAGGAAATAATATAATATAAAGCAAAGGCCTAGTTGAAAGTGACTCCTACAAAACTCCAAACTTTCAAAGTGCACAGGGAAAGTATGAAATCTCTTAAAAGAAAAATCCCTTTTTCAGAGCAACAATCAAGAGGAGATTAATCCCACATGTGAGAGAACAGAGACTGGAAGACAGTTCAACTGTGATGAATTAAGCACCACGTAGGATGTCATCAATTAGAGAGCATGCCACACATCCATCCAGTGCACATTGTTAGTTGACAGATCTAGTGTTAAACTAGTATAAGGCCATTTCCATAGGTTCATGGTAGTTCTCAATTAACGCAGCTGCTGCATTCGGCAAAGGAATTTTCCAAATGCATATGGTATATTTTTCTAAGAAATATCTGAAATGTACGAAGTCAACTATGTTTAGTTGTCAGTGCCATACAAGGTAAAATGCTATAATATAGTCTCTAAAACTAAATAAGTATGAATCACAATATCTTTGAATTTACATTACAGAAAATATGCATATTTGCCCTTATCTCTCTAATGAAAAGTCAAGTGATAATAACATTTACAATGAGTGATTAAGAGTTCAGACTCTTAAGACTGCTTGAGTTTGAATTTCTACTTCACCACTTACCATGTGGCTTCTGTTTCTCCTTCCCTAAGGATAGTGATAGCAAAAGTACTAGGCTCATAAGTTGGTTGTGAGTGTTAAATTACATTATGCATGAGAAGTGCTTGATATTTAATAAGTGCTAAGCAAATGCTAGCATATAGACATAATTATTTGAAAATGTTAGATATTGCATTTTAGTATTAGTGTTATTCATTGTTAGTGAAACATTTCAACTCAAAAGAGTTATTCTTAGTTTAAATGTGCATTGGTCTGTAGTTTACTAAAATAAAATAATTATTTGAGATCTTTTAAATATTAAGCTGGTTTATTATAAAAATAATAATATAAATTAAAATAAGTTTATCTACTGTCTATTCATAGACTCTTTCTTTAAGTAGAGATCAGCCTCTGTATTGTGTCCTTTTGAAACCTCAGCTAGAGACTAAATCCATTATCTTAGATATCTTGGATCATTATGAACCCAAATCGATATGCTACATAGTAGGAGCTGAAGACCTAAATTTTTAATGACTAAATCTAGATTCAAAAAATTAGATATCTGGAAATCACCTTCAAGGGCATGTACATATAAATATTAACTGAAGATCACATATTTAGTTCTAGCCAGAGCTGGGACTAAGACCACATTTAACATGAATCACTATTGAAGTCTTTTTCTTCATTACCCTGCTACGCCTCACTTCCCATGCTTGTACCATCATTCAGCACATGTTTAATGGTTGCCTATTGTGTTTCACGTTCGTTGGGAAGTCCGGCTAATGCCACAGTAAACAAAATGGAGTCTGACCTATACGGAATGAGTGGTGATGCCACTTCACATCCTTGCCACTGTTCAGGTTTCTACATTTAGTGACTCTTTTCCAGTGATATCAAGCTTAAAAAAAAAAAAACTTTCTGCTTTCTGCCGAGGAAATATAGTTTCATATGTTGGACATTTTGATGAAAAAAGTGATATGGTGAGAATTTCATACCCACAGAAAAGAGCAAAATGTTTTCGAATTATAATTGAATATTTTGTAAACAGCTTTCCAGGGTGAACTCATCCAGATCAGCTGCCCGATGGGGTTTGTGCCACTTCCTCCTAAGTTCCTGACTGTGATACTACCAATCAGAGTTTTGACACTCAGAAAGTCCAAGACCAAATGCTTCCACATGACCCCACATTGGAGAGCTGAAGAAAGCTACTGTGATCACTCCTAAGATGTTAGTTTCTCTGAGTTGAATGTTATGAGTATAACCTCTATTTGCATCGCCAGATCCATTTTCCACTTTTCTCCACCCCACCCTATTCTCTGACCTGTGAGCCATAGACTATATTTATGGGCTCTCTTGTCCTCTGATTTTTGTTTATTTTCTATCAATGAGAAGGCCCTGCTGATGACTGGAGGGAAGGAGGGGAATGAAGTCAGAGTTCTTATTCCACTGGCTCTGTCCTTTCACGGTTTTTGTAGTATTTTTTCATCTCTTTATGCTTTTCTTTTCTGACAGTTCTTTTCATATAGCTCTCTCATTCTCCGAGTCTTAGTAACTGTCACTTCTTTCTCCCACTCAAACCTAGGGTTTGTAACACTTTCCCTCCTGTTTCCAGCCCCAGGTTGTACCGCTATTTCTTGTGGTTTCCCCATACACTCCTATTCCTTCTTAATCAATGCTTTATTAAACTTCTCTCCAATTACCCTATTTGAGTATATAATTTGTTTCTCATCAGGACCTTGCCTGATTTAGTTCCTTCTATCATTTGTACTATTACACAGTTTTAAATCCCATCATCACCTTGGTTTCTTTCTTTCCTCTAGTTACTATTTAATATGCTTCTGTTTTTTTTTTTTTTGAATTATAAGGCCACAACTGGAAATAGTTCTTAAAATGTAGTCTTATTAAAACAAAACAGAAGGAGAATGTCACCTCTTATTTTAGATACTACGGTTCCATAGAATTTAGTCAAAGGTACCAGTAGCTTTTTGGCAGCCTTTCCACACCCTTGGCTCAGATCATATTTACTGTCAATTGAAATCTCTAGGTTGACTTTTTTCGTACTACTATTAAACTGAATGTTTCCTATCCTATTCACAAGATATTAGGTTTGGGACACCAATCAGAATATGCTTTTTTTTTCTTTAGTAAACTTTTCTGTCTTTGATTAGAACTATCCTAGTGGTCCAGAGTTTAGCCTGTTGAAACCCTTATTATATATAGATTCTGTTATCAAACAAATCTCCTAATCTTTGTGTCATTTTCAAATTTGATACATATATTGTCGATATTCTTGCTCTAAGCCATTATCAGGCAGAAGTCAAAAAGAAAGGCCTGAGAATATATGGCTGGCAAATAAGCACATAAAAGATGTTTAACATCATTAACTATCAGGGAAATGAAAATTAAGACCATAATAAGATATCACTACACATCTATCAGAAAGGCTAAACTAAAAAATTGTGATGAAACCAAATACTAGTGAAGATGTAGAGAAACTGGATTACTTATGAATTGTTAGTGGGAATGTGAAATGATAAAGTCATGCTAGAAAACAGTTTGGCATTTCATTTTCTTATAAAACTAATCATGCAACTAACATACTACTCAGCAATTATACTCTTGGGTATTTATTCCAGAGAAATTAAATTTTACATTCACATAAAATCTTGTATGTGAATGGTTATAGCAGCTTTATTTTTAATAGCCCCCAAACTAGAAACAGCTTAGATGTCCTTCAATGGATAGAATGATTAAACAAACTGTAATAAACAAACTGTAATACATTTTGTATATACCATGGAATACTATACTCAAAAATAGTAAAGGAATAAGAGTTCTGGTCAAGATGGTAGAGTAGGTAAATGCTGTGCTTGCCTCCTCCCATAGCGACATCAAAACTACAATGAAAGTGTAGAAAAACCAACCTGGAGAATCATCTGAAGACTAGCTGAATGGAAATCCTATAACTAAGGATATAAAGAAGTCACATCTATTTTAGTAAGAGGTGGAGAGATGCGAAACAGGCTGATTCCACACCCATATGTGGCAGTTGAGAATCAGAAGGGATATCTCAGCCACAAAGGTCTCCCTGAGGAGAAAGGGGTCCCGTCCCAACACTGGCTCCCCAGCCCAGAGCACCAGTGCCAGGAAAAGGAGCCCCCACAACATCTAAGTGCAAAAATCAGCGGGGATTCTATCCATCTGGGTCAGACATAAGGCTGCTGGAAACCTAGGTGCAATCTTAATGAACCCATGCACAGACTCAGGAAAGAAATCAAAAGGTACCTTGAGACAAATGAAAATGAAAACACAACAACCCAAAATCTACAGGACTCAGTGAAAGCAGTCTTAACAGGGAAATTCATAGCAATATAGGCCTACCTCATGAAACAAGAAAAACCTCAAATAAACAATCTAACTCTACATCTAAAGGAAGTAGAAAAGAATAGCAACCAAAGCCCAAAGTGAGAAGGAACAAAATAATACAGTTCAGAGAGGAAATAAAAAGAGTCTAAAAAAGTAATACAAAAGATTAATGAAACCAAGAGCCAGTTCTTTGAAAAGATCAATCAAATTCATAAACCCTTAACCAGAGTCATCAAGAAAAAAAAGACAAGATCCAAATAAATAAAATCAGAAATGAAAGTGACAACGGACACCACAGAAATACAAAGAATTTATAAGAAAATATTACAAACATTATATGCCAACAGATTGAACAATCTGGAAGAAATGGATAAATTCCTAGAAACATACAATTTTCCAAAATTGAATCAAGAAGAATCAGAAATCTGAACAGACCGATAACTACTAACAAAATTGAATCAATAATCAAAAACTTCCAGCAAAAGCCCTGGACCGAATGGCTTCACAGATAATGTTTTCTAAACATTCAAAGAAGAATTAACACCTTTTCTTCTCAAACTATTCCAAAAAATTCAAGAGGGAAGGGTCCCAAGTTCATTTTACGAGGCTAGCACTACCCTGACTCCAAAGCCAGAAACAAACACTACGAAAGAAGAAAATTAGAGGCCAAAATCTTTGATGAGCACAGATGCAAAACTTGTCAACAAAATATTAGCAAACCAAATTCAGCAACACATTAAAAAGATCATACACCTTTAAAATGATCAAGTGGGACTTATTCCTGAGATGCAACATTGGTTCAATATCCGCAAATCAAGTAATGTCATACACCACATAAAACAAAATGAAAGAAAAAAATCACTTGATCATATCGATACAAGAAAGCATTTGACAAATCCAGCATTCATTTATGATAAAAATTCCCAGGAAAGTGGGACTAAAAGGAAAGTACCTCAACATAATAAAAGCCATATATAACATATATGACAAACACACAGCTAGCATCATACTCAACAGGAGAAAGCTAAAAGTGTTTTCCTTAAGATCAGGAATGAGAAAAGGATGTCCACTTTCACCACTTTTGCTCATCATAGTACTAGAAGCCCTAGCCACAGCAACCAGACCAAAAAAAGAAAGAAAAGGCATCCAAATCAGAAAAAAAGAAGTAAAACTGTCATTATTTGCTGATGACATGATACTATATAGAGAGAGCCCTAAAGAGTGCACCAAAAAAACTATTAGAACTGATTAATAAATTCAGGAAAGTAGCAGGATACAAAATTAATGTTCAGAAATCAGTTAATTTTTTATATACCAATAACGAACTATAAGAAAGAGAAATAAAGAAAACAATCCCATTTTCAATTGCCTCAAAAACATAAATACCTACTAATAAAAATAACCAAGGAGGTAAAAGACCTGTAGTTGGAAAATTATAAGACACTGGAGAAAGAAACTGAAGAAGACACAAATAAATGGAAGTACATATCGTGCTCATGGATAAGAGGAATTAACATCATTAAAATGTGCATGCTACCCAAAGCAATCTTACAGATTAAATGCAGACCTTATCAAAGTAAAAATGGCATTTTTCACAGAACTGGAAAAAATAATCCTAAAATTTATATGGAACCACATAAGACCCCAAATAGCCAAAGCAATCTTGAGAAAGAAGAACAAAGTGGGAGGTATCACACTACTTAATATCAGATCATACTACAAGGCTATGGTAATCAAAATAGCGTGGTACCCACATAAAAACAGGCACGTCGATCAATGGAACAGAATAGAGAGCTGAGAAATAAATCCACGCCTATATGGTCAATTAATCTGTAAGAAAGGAGGCAAGATTATACAACGATGTAAAGATAGTCTGTTCAATAAAAGGCATTGGTAGTATATTGTTGGAGCTCAGGAAGAAGGTGTACTAGGTAAAAGCAGGGTTTGCCTCCTCCCAGATCTGAATTGAAATTACAACCAAATTATAAAATAATCAACGTGAAGTATCACCTGAAACAGCCATGGAAACAGCGCGGGCGTGTAAACTGACACTGCTGTGGCAGGGGGAAATTTACTCACCAGCAGATGGTAACACCTATGTCTGATAATATAAAGGAGCCACACTGAAGCCGGTGGGAGGGAAAAAGTCGCGAATCGGGCTGGACCCGCACCCGTGGGAGGTAGAGGATCAACGGGAGGGAGAGCAAGGCTGCAGAGGCTCCCCTAAAGGAGAGGGGGGTCCTGCCCTCATTCTGGGACTCCCCAGCCCAGGTTCCCAGCCCAGGGAAGAAGAGATTCCAATAACTCTGACTGTAGAAACCAGAGGGGATTCCAGCCATCTGGGTGAGACGGAAGGGGACTGAACCCCTGGATGCCCCATTGAAGGACCCACGCACAGGCTTTCTGTCCTGTGGACACTCATCCGAGACACCAGTGGTGAGTAGAGGTGAGTAGAGGTTCGTGGGATACATACCGAGAAAGTCTGCATTACCTTGTGCCAGAACAAGGGCTGGAAGGGCAGCCACCACTGTGCCTTAGTCCAGCCCCACTACCAGGCAAGGTACAGACTGCACCAACTTGACTGTGCAGACCCCTCCCACAGGGCCATTAGGAAGCGTTGGCCTGAGGGGATGAGCCCGCCCCACCCAACCTGCAGATTGCCTGGGGCTTTTGTTGCTGGATGGCTGCCATGCCCTGCGCCCATTCAGGGCCAAGCATTTATAGCTGGCAGCAAGCACTGTGAGCAGGCAATTCCGAGATAGTTTCAGGCAGATCACTGCTGCCAACATGAACTTGGGCAGATCCTGGGGATCTGTGAGCCAGTCCCAAACAGCAGCTGGTCTTGCTGTGATCTGGGACTTTTGTGAGTATGCATGAACCTTTACCAAAGTTGCTGCAAGCCTGAGGCTGCATTGATCCCACTGCCATTGTCTCTCTGAGACCCAGCCCCACCCTACCCACAAATTGCCCCAGGAGGTGCATTGACAGTGAACCACCACTGCCCTGCCTCTCCCCTACACCCACCCCCGGATCTCCCTATCCACACAGGCAACAAACTTTGGCTAGTGCAGGGCAGGCACTGCATGGAAGTCACTTGCAATATAGAGTAGGGAGATTTCAGGGGTCTGTGGGACCGCCCAGATAGAAGCTGGTCTCACTGTGATCTGTGACTACAGCGGGAACCCCCGGACACAGAAGTTGCAGCAAAACTTAGGCTGTACTGGCCAGAAAGCCCTTGTCTCCCTGAGATCCCGCTTCACCCAAGCACAAAGTGCTGCAGCCCATGGACAGGCACCCTCTCATGCCCCGCTTGGCTCTGGGGTCGTGCATTCTGCACAGGCAATAGACCTTGGCTAACGCAGTGAGCACATTTCGGGGAAAACAGTTGTGAGCAGCCCACTGCTGCTTGGATGAGCTGCAATATCTCTTGAGGAGACTCCAGGGGTCTGTATTGGCCTGACGGCCCTTGACTCCCTGAGCTCTTGCCCCATCCAATATACAAAGTGCCCACTGCATGTTGATAGAAAGCTGCCCCTGCCCTGGGGTGGTGCATTCAGGCCCAAGGAGGGCAGCAGCTGACATTGTATTGATTGGAAACTTGTACAGGAGCCATGGAAACAGCGCTGGCGTGTAAACTGACACTGCAGTGTCGGGGAAATTTACTCAGTAGACCCAGGAGACTCCCAGAGTCCCTACACCACCCAACACGCATATCACCCAGAGGCTTTTTCAGTTTCAGAGACTTACAGGCAACAGACAGGCAGTGTCAGGCCTGGAGCAGCACTGGTCCCTCTGCTAAACTGCCCTAGGTCAAGGACAGGGAATAACTGACCACAGCCTACAACATCGTCTCTTCCACTTACCAGCATAGGCAACAACCATCTGCGGATTGCTTAATAGTTCCCATCAGGTAGCCCTGAGCAATCAAAACCATTGGCTGACCTTGGCTTCCAGGGGACCCCCTCCCAAGGGGCCAGAAAACCAACTCATCCGGAGGCTGGCACCAGACCACAACAAAGCAAATCCTGACTGGTCCCATTAGTGATACACATAAACAGTGTTTGCAACAAGTATACAAGCCTGCTAAGGCAAATTCTACTCAGTGGGGTCAGCCCCAACACAGCAACTCTTACCCTGTGGGTGCAGCCAATTTCCACAAGTAGTCAGCCCGAGCGTTAATCCCATCCACTGATGTACTAACAATGATAAAGGCTTGGCAAAAACAGAAGATCACATGCAACACACACAAAGATCACGTCCAGAGCTCCCAGCATAAGGAATCAGGGAGAGTGTGCCACTGGGCCACACAAGACACCTTCCACATTAGGCCATCTGGCCAACACTGAGAGACAAAACGAATATTCTTGATACATAGGCTAATTAAATGAGAAAATGAGAAAACAAAGAAACATGCCACAAATGAAATAACAGGAGAAAACTCCATAAAATAAGCTAAATAAAGTGGAAGCAAGCAACCTACCAGACACAGAGTTCAAAATAATGGTTTTAAGGATGCTCAATGAGCTTATAGGGAGAATAGATGAGTACAATGAGAACATCAACAGAGAGATAAGAAGCATAAAAAAGAACATAGAAACCATAAAAACGAACCAGACAGAAATGAGGAATACAATAACTAAAATGAAGAATACAGTAGAAGGATTAAACAGTATATTGGACGAAGCAGATTGAATCAGAGAACTGGAAGACAAGGTAGCAAAAAACACCCAATCAGAACAACAAAAAGAAAAAAGAATTTTAAAAAATGAGGATAATTTAAGAGACCTCTGGGAGAACATGAAGCATAAAAATATCCAGATCATAGGAGTACCTAAAGGAGAAGAGATCGAGCAACAGATTGAGAATCTATTTGAAGAAATAAT
>NW_006429105.1:0-1040 GCF_000325575.1 Pteropus alecto | reverse complement strand
TAAGTTTTATGTCTTCTTGGTGCATGATTCCCTTTGTCATGATGAAGGGTCCCTCAGTATCTTTCTTTACCTTTTTTATTTTGAAGTCTATTTC
This sequence comes from Pteropus alecto, assembly GCF_000325575.1. Classification (NCBI taxonomy): domain Eukaryota; kingdom Metazoa; phylum Chordata; class Mammalia; order Chiroptera; family Pteropodidae; genus Pteropus; species Pteropus alecto. Next base: position 946 of record NW_006429105.1, on the reverse strand, counting down.
GTCTGATATTAGTACCGCCACTCCTGCTTTTCTCTGAATGTCATTTGCTTGAAATATTTTCCACACTTTGATTTTGAGTCTATATTTGTCTTTGGAGCTGAGATGTGTCTCCTGGAGGCAGCATATGGTCAGGTTTTATTTTTTGATCCATTCCGCAGTTCTGTGCCTTTTTATTGGTGCTGTCAGTCTATTTACATTTAGAGTGATTCTTGAAGTAAGAGGTCTTCTTATAGCCATTTTATCTTTTGCTTTCTGGTAGCTCTGTGTTTCTATTGCTTTTGTTTGTTTGTTTCTGTTTTCTTTATTTTGGTTGACTTTTGTGGGTTTTGCATCTGGTCTTTCTTGTTTTATGTTATATACTTCAGTTCTGAATCTTTGGTGTGTGGTTACCATTACAAATATGTAAAGTATAGTTATGTATATACAGTCATCCATTTTCTTCTGCATGTGCCTTATCTCCTTGCCTCTTTGCAAATTTAGATCTTTGAATTCTCCCATTTTCAGTCATTGTTGTCTCAATTTGACGCTATCTATGCAGAGCGTTCATTTCTATCTTGCCATAGCAATTTTCTTCTTATTATTTAATCTTATAATGCCCTGTTCTTAGTAAGGTTTGCACTCTTCTCCTGTTTACCTGACAGTCACTTTACTCCTAATTTGTATTTTTTTGTTTTGTTTTGTTATTTTATTTTAGATGAGCTAACACCTTTCAGTATTTCCTGTAGTAGAGTCCTCGTAGTGGAGAATTCCTCAATTTTTGTATGTCTGGAAAGGTCTTAATTTCTCCTTCGTATCTAAAGGAGAGCTTTAGCTGGATACATCATTCTAGGCTGGTAATTCCTTTCACTTAATTGTTTAAATATTTGATTCCATTCCTTTCTGGCTTGTAAGATTTGCGCTGAGAAGTCGAGGGATAATCTAATGGGTTTTCCTTTATAAGTTACCT
>NW_006429104.1:0-599 GCF_000325575.1 Pteropus alecto | reverse complement strand
GAAAGGAGACTTAAGTGATTATGTTAGGTTGTGTTTTGACATAGGGCTGTCATATTACGCAGGAACTTGCTGTGGCTGTTGCCCTGCTGGGAAAGTCCATGCGGAAAATGTCATCTGACTAGTCAAACAAACATGACAAAAAGATGACGTGATGCCCTCAAAAATCAAAAAAACTAAATAAAAAAGGGGGAGACCTACCCGGTTTCTCCACAAATTCTTTCTGAAGCTCAAAAAACTGAATTTCTGATGCTCAAAACTAATCGGCATGGCCCCCACCCGGTATTAATATGGGGACGAGGGCATGTTTGTGTTTTTCCACAGGATGCAGAAAATGCCAGGTGGTTGCCAGAGAGGTTGGTCCATTTCGCCGCTCCACCAGACACCCGGCAGGATGACCCTAACCTTGATCTTGCTGAGCCTGGCGATGACGGCTGAGGGTACAATTTACTGGACATACTTTCCTGACCCATCTCTTTTACATCCAACAATGTGGCAAGGACCAGATGTCATTGTGAAAGTGAACAACACATTGCTGCTGGACATGCCATCTATGAGGAGGGTGAATGGACTAATTGTTGCAGGAATACTTGCTATTGTAT
>NW_006429103.1:23243-27408 GCF_000325575.1 Pteropus alecto | reverse complement strand
ATTCAATCACTTTGCTACCTTCAGTCTCAGTCCCTGTCAGTGTCAGAGACCATTTTATTAGCATTTGCTGAGGTTCACCTGGGGCTCCATGGCATTCAGTCTTAGAGGATGCTAGGCAGGTACCCTCTGCATTGGGGAACGGGGGTTGCAGCTCAACCTCACATTTAGCAAACTTGGCTGCTAATAATCAATTGTTGCCTCTCTGCAGTCCCCAATTCTCTGTTTTCTGCCCTGATCCTGGGTACTGCTGCTGGGCAGAGCACCCAGCTCTCTCAGGCAGGGCTTTCAGGGAACTCACTGAATCTTTTCTCCTACCTTTCCTCCTGCAGGGAACTCTGGCTGTGAGAGGCAGCTTTCTTTTTTCTCGTAGTCTACTGCCCAACTCCCACAGTTCTGATCTTTGGTAGCTCTTATTCTCAGATCCCTTGCTCAAATGTACTTGTTTTCAGGTTGGGTGTGTTTTGCTTTGTTTTTGTTTTTGTTTTTGTTTTTGTTTTGAGTTTTAAATGTTTAGCTTTTTCTTGTTTTATTTTGTTTTTGATGTGCTGACCCCAGGGGACATCTGGGGACATCTCTCACTCCACTATATTTCTGACATCATTTCATAATTGCCGTATTTTTACCAATATTTTTTGTCTTTTTTCCTCCCATACTACTTATTAAAGAGGTCCTTTTAACATTTCTTTTATACTCATTTAGCAGTATTTTTTTTTTTTTTTAGATTTTTCTCTTCTCCTCTATTCAATTCTAAATGATAGCTTTCCTGAGTTGAGTAGTCTCAGTTATATGTGCTAGCTTTTCATCACCTGGAATATTTCCAGCGAATCCCTTTTGACCTAAAAAGTTTCTGTTGAGAAATCAGATGATGGTCTTATGGGACCTCCCTTGCAGGTAATAAACTCCTTTTCTTTTGCTACTTTTAAGATTCTCTCTTTGTCTTGAAACTTTGACATTTTAATTAGAATATGTCTTGGGTGGATCTCTTTGGGTTCTTCTCATTTGAGACTACATGCACTTCCTGGCCTTGTATGTTTATTTTCTTTGAGGAAAGTTTTCAGTCATTATTTCTTCATATAGGTTTTCAATCCCTTGCTCTCTTCTCCATCTGTTACCCCTATGATGCAGATGTTGGTACTCTTGATGTTATCAGAAAGACCCCTTAAACTACTCCCATTTTTTTTAATTTTTTTTCTTTCTGTTATTTCAGTCGGGCATTTTCTGCTATCTTATCTTCCAAACCTCTGAATCAATCCTATTTTATCTCTTCTGCTTTTCTTTCTTCTGGTGTATTTTTCTTTTCAGTTACTATATAATTCTATTTGGGGAGGTCCTTTTTTTATGGTTTCTATGTCCTTTCTTATGCTTACCATCACTCCACTGACATCCTCTCTGAGATCATCCACTCTTCCCCTAAGTTTGCTGAGCATCCTTAGAACCAGTGTATTGAGCTCTGCATCTGGTAGATTGCTTGGCTCTATTTTGTTCAGTTTTTTTTCTACATCTTTGTTCTGTTCTTTCATTTGGGACATTTATCTTTTTCTCCCCATTTTGGTTACCTCCCTGTGTTTGTTTCTATGTATCAGGGCTACTATGTCTCCTCATCTAGCAGAGTGATCTTGGGTAGTGGATGTCCAGTGGGGTTCAGTGGGGCAGTCTCTGTGGTCACCTGATCTGGTGCATCAGTGAGCACACTGTGTAGGTTGTGAGTGCTTACCCTACAAAGCAGAATTTGCCCCAGTGGGCTTGTGGGCCTGTTCAGACAACCTTTTTGGTATGCCACTCTTGGGGCTAATCAGGCAATGCTCTTTTGTGGTCTGAATCCAGGCTTTGGGCTTGTTAGTTCTGGGGTTTTAAAAAGAGAATCTCATACATGCCAAGGTCAGCTGCTGCTATGACCAACACTAGGCTACCTGGTAAGAGCTACACAATTACCTGGGATAGGGCACTGCCTGTACTAGGCTTGAAGGCACAAGGGAGAGGCTACCCTGGGAACAAAGGCCAGTTGCCACCAGACTGAGCCCGGGGCAGCTCAGCAAAAGGACCAGGGCACTCTTAAACCACCAGCTCCCTATAGAATTCAGCCACTGAGAGTCTCAGGTGGCATTCAAATTGGGTGTGGCTGAGTCTCTGGCAGTCACCAAGGTGCAATGAGTGGATTTTACCAGGTTGGAGCAGATTTGTATGTGAGAGGGAGGGCTCAACACAGGGAAATTAGCACTATCCCACCCCCTGCATGTAGGGAGGCTCAACGAAGGGACAATGGCGGCTGTCCCTGCATTCCTCACCCTGAAGTCACAGAACTCAGTCTCTCCCTGTGTGTCTCAGCACCTCCTGAGCTACACCCTATCAGCCAGACCTCAAAGTGTGTGCCTACAAGCAATCTGTGCATGGACCATTTAAGGAGGCATCTAGGTTTCCAGAGACCTTTGTCTCACCCGGAGAGATAGAATAGGACAGACAGAAAAAAACAATGTTTTTCACAGCCAGATGTTGTGGTGACTCCTCTTTCTCAAACTAGTGATCCTGGCTCAAGACTCCAGTTGTGGGGCTGGGGATCCTCACCTCCCTGGGGAAACTCTGCAGCAGAGATATCCTTCATGATTCTCAACCACCACATGTGAGCCCAGCAAAGAAGATGAGAAGAAATGGGCATGTCTGCCTGTCCATGGGCCTCCCTGTCTCAGCTGAATGGATTCTGGCAAATTTGCTGTCTGGAGGTATAAAGGGCACATGTCTGTCTGAAGCTGCCGACTGGGTGAACAGGCACAGCTGGGTGGATGGGGCTCAGTTAAGAGGTGTGTGCCTGGGTGTTTGTGTGGTGACTGTGCCAGCAGGTAGCTGGGGCAGGAGTTCTGGGTCCCGTCCCCATGCGTGTGGCTGTGGGTGCCGTGTGCCCCTGGCAGGGCTGGGAATGTGTCTCTGTGAACTGTGTGTAACAGCAGGTGCCTATCACTCCATTATGTGAATGGGGGCATGAAGGATGGCTCAGTGCCAGATCTCCATCTCCCAGTATGTCAAAGTAGGTGTGAGGGTGGACATAAGTACACACACACTCACACATGTACACACACACCTTTATACTGTCTGCTTTTTAAGGGAGAGGACAGGAGACGGAAGGGGAGGGGAGGAAAAGAAGGTGTACAGAAGGTGAGCTGGCCTTTGGGTTTCACTTTCCAGAACCATATATCACTGAGACCTGAGTGGCTAGTGGATGGGGCTGATCCCCCTTTGGTGACATGATCCCAGTTAGGTACCAGTGCAATACTGGTGAGCTACCACATCCCAGTTAGATGCTGCAGTTCTTATGAGGTGCCAGGCAGACAAACATCTGCATTGGGCCTGCCCTAGATGCCCCTGAACTTACCCTGTAACAAGTGGGTAATAGGTGGAACTGTGTTGGGGATGAAAGGGGATACGCGCATGAGCACAATTTCCGGTCACTGACCCCTACTGGTCTGTGACAAAACACGTCATTAAAGAGTTTGAGAGAGAGGTTACTACAGTTCCCTCTCACTACTGTAGGGTCCCATTGCCAGAGTCCCGGACAGCTGACAGTATATGAAAAGGTACCACTTGGTGTTCACCTGCCCTTTCAGTTGTGTGCACCCCTGGGATCACCCCACGCCATTAATCCTTGCAGGTGTGAGAGCCTCTCTGATTACCCTGCTAACTGTGCCCTCCCCAAGACCCTATCTCAGCTCGGGGCCTGCAGGATTCAGCTGTGGGCCTGCTTTTCCACTGCCGCCCTAGTCCTTGGGAGCTTCTTATGTGCAAACAAAGTAGACACCTGCCGAACAACAGTATTGTTCCCTATGCCACAGCTGGATATACCCCAAACTTGACCTAGTGAAGTCTTCCAGACAAATCTCTGGACCCCCACCCAGGGTCCAGGAATCTTTGTGTGCAACTGGGAGCAGCCAGGATCTGGAGTATCCAATGATCTTGTGCCCCCAAGTGCTACAGATAAGTGGGTTGGGGAAAAGGGTCTGTAGCTATGTCATAGACTTGGCCCAGTTTCTGGTGGAGTGCATCAGGCGGTAGGTAGGGGCTGCAGAAAGGAGAAGCCTGCTGAGCTGGGAATGATGTGTGCCACTGCTCCTGGGCTCCTGCTTCACCGTCCTCTCTCAATCCCCTAGCCAGTCCCCCAACCTCCCTGTCAGGTCCC
>NW_006429103.1:11289-23203 GCF_000325575.1 Pteropus alecto | reverse complement strand
GATCAGTAAGTGGAGTTCAGCCTGCCAGCCTGAGCAGAGACCCTAACATGGGACCCTGTCCCCATGGGAGCAATGCTGGATTCAATACGTGACACCATTTAAAGGAGAGATTAATGTTCAGATACGACTCCACTTTGTACTTATGAGAATACGGGCATTGCACCCTCTGTCTGAGTCCTGACATTTCTGTCTTGGGATCAAAGGACATGAACTACGTCTTCATCCACAGAGTGATGTGCATCCCAACTACAACAGGCTAAGAAACAGAGCTTTCCTATTTAACAGAATTTTTATTTTTAGGATACTTCTCATAGCAGAGTGGGTTCTCTGAGGTCAGATGGGTCTGGGTTCACATCCAGCATTATTTGAATAAAGTGTTAGCAACTTCCCATGACTCATTTAATTTGGTTCTCACACACCCTCATGACAAAATTACTGTCCCCTTTGTTTGTTGTTGTTGTTGTTGTTGTTGTTGTTGTTGTTGTTGTTAAGAACTAACATGGTAATTTTAAAATACATAGAAAATGAAAGGAGAGGAAAACCTAAGAGGTACACTAGAAATGAAATCAATCACAAACGACAGTAGTAATAAAAAATTAATGAACAATAAACATATGATGCACCAAAAGAAATGATGAAATTGCAGAAGGCATTACTTAATAATCACTATGAACAAATGGGGTCAAGATGGTTGAGTAGGTAAAAACTGTGCTTGCCTCCTCCTATAACCACATCCAAATTTGAAATTAAAAAAGAAATAATAAGGAAGGAAGGAAGGAAGGAAGGAAGGAAGGAAGGAAGGAAGGGAGAAAAAAGAACAAGTTGGGCAATGATCTGAATTAAAAGTTTTAGTGAAATAAAACTTCTAAAACAAGATTGTATGAAGAAGAAGGAACAGCAAGATTGGTAGGAGAGCCAGAAATGTGAGAGGAGCTGTCTCCACATTCATGTGTGGTGATTGAGCACAGGGCAGAATATCTCAGTTAAGGAGGTTTGCCTTGCAGGAGCAAGGCACCCCAGCCCCAAACTGGGCCCATCAGGTCAGGGTTCCAGTGCTGGGATAAGAAATCTCCACAACCTTTGGCTATGAAAGCCAGCAGAGATTCTGTCTGTCTAGGTGAGACGGAAGGCCGAAACACCAGGCATTTTCATAAAGAACCCCATACTAACTTTCTTACTCCTGGGAACTCACACTGACCTCTTACAAAGAGACAGAAGCTCAGGAAGTATCAGAGACAAACAGAGAAAGACTGAGTTTTGTGGCTTTGGGGCAAGGGGTAAAGGAACAACTGCCATCTTTCCTGTGTTGAGCCCTCAATAGCAAATCTGAATCTGCATTAAGCTGGTAAACACAAGTTACCCCACCCCAGTGATGTCCTGAAACCCCAACCCACCCATCCCTCCCTGACCTACATACTGCCCAGTGTTCTCTTACTCACTGAGCCTTACTGGAATCCAGGAGGTGGCAGCTTGCCTTGGGATGCCATGGCCAGTTTGCTGAGCTGTCCCAGACCCAGTGCTGGTAGCAGCAGGTTTAGGATCACAGTGTGACTTCTCCCATGCACCCCCAGATCCAGCTCAGACAGTGACCAGCTGTAGCTCCCACCTGGTTCTCCTCTGGTAGTCACAGGCAGTGGCTGATATGAATCTCTGCAGAAACCCCTCCCAAAAGACTCCAGTACAAACATATCTGGTGGCCAGCATAATAGCGAATCAGACCATAGCATGACACCACCCACCTGGCTTCTCAAGGGCACACATGAAGGGTGGTATTAGTGGGCATCAATAAACCCTGAAGTGAATCCCCTTCTATGGAGTCAGCCATTGCACAGCAGTTTATGCACTGTGGGTGTGTCCAGTCCCCACAACCAGTTAGCCTGTGGGTCAACCCCTCCCACTTATGTGTCAATAGCAACCAACTACAGTAGGAGGGTAAAACAACCCCCAAAAGGTACACACCTGGAGACCTGGGCTCAGGTGACCAAGGAGCTTGTGTCACTGAGCAACACAGGACACCAACTACATAAGGTAACTCTACTAAGACTGGGACACTTATCAGCTCTACCTGATACATCGAAACAAACACAAGAAGGCAGCCAACATAAAGAGTCAAAGAAAAAGCAGGAGAAAACACCTGAAAAAAATAGCTAAATAAAATGAAAACAAGCAACCTACCAGACTACTAGTAGTTATAATGATGTTCAATAAAGTTTTTGAGAACTTCAACACAAAGATAGTAAGCATAAAGAAAAGACAGAGAAACCATAAAAAAAAGAATGACTCAGCAGTGAAGAATACAATAGCTGAACTGAAAGATACACAGAGAAAATCAACAGCTAATTAGATAAAGCAGAAGATTGAATCAGTGATTTAAAGATAAGGTAGCAGAAAACACCCAATCAGAACAGCAACAAGAAAAAAAAATACATAAAGAGTTTAAGAGGCCTCTGGGAAAACACCAATGTACAAACACCTGGTAGGGATACCAGAAGGAGAAGAATGAGAGCAAGGAATCTGGCAAAAAAATAATGATTGAAAATTTCCCTCTCTTGAAGGAAGAGACATAAAAGCCTAGGAAGAACAGAGAGATCCTAACAAGATGAATCCAAACTGGCCCACACCAAGACACATCATAATTGAAATGCCAAAGTTTAAAGACAAAGAGAATGCTGAAAGCAGAAAAAGAAAAGCAGTTCGTTACCTACAATGGAGCTTTCATAAGACTGTCAGATGATTTCTCAATGAAAATGTTGCAGGCTAGGAGAGATTGACAGGAAATATTCGAAGTCATAAAAAGCGAGGACCTACAACCATGGCTACTCTACCCAGAACAGCTATCATTTTAAACTGAACAAGACATAAAAAGCTTACCAAAACAAAGCTAAAATAATTCATCACCACTGAACTATTGTTACAAGACATTTTCAAAGGTCTTTCATAAGAAGAAGAAGGAGGGGAGAACATATATATAAATAACATAACAGCAATAACTTTGTCACTCTCAATAGTCACTTTAAATGTAAGTGTAGTAAATGCTCCTATCAAAAGGCATAGAGTAGCTTAATGAATTAGAAAACAAGACCTATGTATGCGCTGTCTGCAAGAGACCCATTTCAGGTGTAAAGACAGACACAGTCAGAAAGTCACAGGATGGAGAAGGGTTTGTCTTTCAAATGAAAAGAAATTAAAAGCTGGTGTTGCAATACTGATACCAGACAAAGTAGATTTTAAATCAATCTATAATAAGAGGCAAAGAAGGCCATAATTATAAAGGGATCCATCCAACAAGAGAATATAATCCTGATAATCATTTATGCATCCAACACAGTTCAATTAAATATACAAAGCAAATATTGACAGACATAAAGAGTGAGATGGACAGTAATACATCACTGTAAGAGACTTTAGCACCTTATTGAAACCAATAGACAGATCTCTCAGACAGAATATCAACATGAAAACAGTTGGCTTAAATTACACATTAGACCTCATGGATTTAATTGGTATTTTAGGACATTTCACCCCAATGCAGCAGAAATTGCATTCTTTTCATGTGTACATGAAGTTCTCCAGGACAGATCACATGTTAGACCTCTAGAAAAGTCTCAATAAATTTAAAACTTAAATCAAATCAGGTGTCTTATCCAACTACAATGTTATGAAACCAAAAATTAAGTATAAAAAAATGAAAAACACACAAACACATGGAGCCTAAAAATATGCTACTAAACAACAAATGGGTTAACAATGAAATCAAGGAAATAATCAAAAGATACCTTGAGATAAACAAAAATAAAAACTCCATGACCACAGATCTATGGGAAATAAAAAAGCACTTCTAAGAGGAAAATTCATAGCAATATAGGCCTACCTGTATTGCTGTGAAAATAGGTGATGAATATTTTCTTGAGCTAAGAAACAAGAGTAATTTCAAGTAAAATTCCACTTAATCTAGAAAGGGAACATCAAAAAAAAAAAAAAAGCCTGAAGTGAATAGGGGGAAGGAAATAATGAAGATCAGAGTGGAAATAAACTAAAGAGTAACTAGAAATGCCAAAAAAAAAAAAATCAATAAAATGGAGAGCTAGTTTATGAAAAAAGGTAAATAACATAAATACAGCTTTAACTATACTCATCAACAATAAAGAGAACCCAATAAATAAAATGAAAAGCAAAAGGCAAAATGTAAAAACTTACATCAAAGAGATACAGAAAATTATTTTACAGATACTATGAGCAATTATATGCCAGTGAATTGGAAAAATTAGAAGAAATGGAAAATTTATAGAAATATATCATCTTAAAGGCTCAATATAGAAGATAAAAACCTGAACAGACCAATTACTAAAAATAAAGTTAAGCAGAAATCAAAAAGTTTCCAGTTATCTACAAAGATATGTGTACCCCTGTGTTCATAGCAGCATTAGTCATAGTGGCCAAGACATGGAAACATTCCAAGTGCCCTTTCATAGATGATGAAATAAAAGAAAATGTGATACATGTATACAATAGAATATTACTTATGCATAAGAAAAGATGAAATAGTATTATTTGTGACCAAATGAAAAGATCTCAAATTATCATGCTGAGCAAGATAAGTCATTTAGAAAAAACAGAAAACCATATTTCACTTATTTGTGGGTTACGAAACTGAAAGCAACTAACAAACAAGAAAAACAGAGTATTGTGGACACTGATAAAAGTTTAGTGGTTCCCAGAGGAAAGCAGAGAGGAATGGAGAACACAGGGATAAAGAGAGTCAAATATAGGACATTTGACTTTGGGTGGTGAACACAGTAAAATATATATATGAAATATTATTGAATTGTACACTTTAAACCTATGTAATTTTGTAAACCAATGTCACCCCCAATAAATTTCATTAAAGATAAAATAAAAAGATGAGGAGAAAAATATGGCATAGATGATAGAGACTCTATTCAGCCCTCTGGTAACCAAAAAAAGTTGTGATGGAAACAAAGAACAGACAGCAAGCAGTCACCTGGGATGTAGATAAACAAGCCATATAACTAGAGAGAGAACTAAGAAATCATTCTGCAATGAAAGAAGGTAGGACAAGGTGAGAACATGAGGCTGCCTGGTCTCCAGTGGCTGTGTGGGACGGAGGCTGCAACAACTACAGACACCTCTTAAAGGGGCCATGTCCATGAGTGAACTTTTCTGGTGTTGGACCTGCTCACTCTGAAAACCAGCACTGGTTTGGCTGCACAGAGGGCACCAAAGACTTATAGGGGGGACACTGAGTTTTTGGAGTGAGGGCCAGAGGCTAAGTTCTCTCTGACAGAAATGCCAATGGCATCATTGTTCCCTTGTTGAGCTCTCCCCCTTTTCAGTGTTCAGATGCAGCACCACTGTATCTGAGAAGTTATCAAACTGGTCTAGTGGCACCTGGCCTCAGTTTCTGGTATGTTTTCTTGAGGTAACTATCAGCACAGTGTTTGTGGAATGTTTGCTGAATCTTAATAGGTGGCTATGGATGGGCCCCAAGTTCAGCTGGGGCTAAAGTTGGCCTGCAGCTGAAACCCTCTCTGGACTATGCCATGGGACACCTACCACACAAAGCCATTCTAGTAAGGCACCTACCACACAAAGCCATTCTAGTAAGACCAGGACACTTAGGAACTTTGCTCAATACAGAAACAAAAGGTAGCCAAAATGGGAAGACAAAGAAGCAGAAACCATATGACAAAACAGAACAGAGATCCAGAAATAATGGAGTCAAGCAATCTAACAGATGCAGAGTTCAAATCACAGGTTATAAAGATGCTCAATGAACTTAGGGGAAGTGTAGATAAATGCAGGGAGAACTTTAACAAGGAGATAAAAAACATAAAAATGGAAATACAAATTATAAAAAAGAACCAGTCAGAAATTAAGAACACATTATCTGAGATGAAGAGTATATTTTATGAAAAAAATAGAATGGATAAAGAAGAGGATTGAACAACCAATATAGAGGATGGGGAAGCCAAAGACATTCAGAATAGCAAGAAAAAGAAGCCAAGGCTATAATAATAATAATAATGTAAGAAGCCTATAGGATACTACTAAATGTAAAAATTGTCATGTCATTGGGTTATCTGAAGGAAAATAAGACGTTGAAGAGCTATTTGAAGAAATAATGAAAAGAAACTTCCCTCACTTGCTGAAGAAAATAGACATAAAATTCCAGGAAGCTAAGAGAATCCAAAGAAAGAGGTCCACACCAAGACACAACAATTAAAATGCCAAAGGTTAAATACAAAGAGAGAATCTTAAAAGCAGCAAGAGAAAAGCAGTTAGTTACCTACACGGGAGCATCTGTAAGACTGGCAGCTGATTTCTCAAAAGAAACCATGCAGAAGGGCTTGGCACAAAATATTCAACATGAAAATATAACCAAGAATATTTTATCCAGCAAAGCTAACATTTAGAGTTGAAGGGCAGATAAAGAGCTTCCAGACAAAAATAAGCTAAGGAAATTTATCAACACCAAGCCAGTATTATAGGAAACATTGGAAGACTCCTTCAAGAAGAACATGTATCAAAAACATGAATAAAAAATAGCAATAACTATATTCCTAGAAAAATGTACCTCAAGTGGAAAAGAATTAAGTGCCTAACCAAAAGATACAGCAGCTGAATGCATAAGAAAACAAGACCCCTACATATGCTGCCTAAGAGACCATTCAAATTAAAAGACACACAGAGACTAAAAGGAAGGGGATGAAGAAAGGTATTGCCTTGATGGACCAAGAAAGTATTGTGCTGAATGAAATGGGAAGGATAGAGAAAGACAAATATCTCATGATTTCATATCCATGTGGAATCTAAAGAACAAATAAACACCAAAAGCAGAAATAATCTCATAGATACAGAAAATATTTTGAGGGCTACTAGATGAGAGGGCAGTTGTAGGGGGAAAGGCTAAGGGATTAAGAGGTCCAATGGATAGAAAAAAATTTTAAAAAGAAAAAGAAAAAGACAACAAAAAACAATGTGAAGAGACATTTGAGTCTTGCTAAAGGCAGAACCAGGCCTTAGTCTTATTAATTTTTTTCTGTTGATTGTTCATTTTCTATTATATTTATTTCTTTTCTAATCTTTTTACTTTATTCTTCTGCTTACCTTATACTTTGTTTGTTCCTCTTTATTTTTTGTAAGTTTCTTTCAGTGTAAATTTAGGTTATTTATGTGGGTTTATTGCTGCTTTTTGAGGAAGGTATTTACACCTATGAAAATTCTCTTTTTAACTGCTTTTTCTTCATTCTACAAATTTTGTAAGTTTGTGTTTTTACTTTTAATTGTCTCAAGGTAGTTGTTGATTTCCTGTTGGATTTTCACTTTGATTCGCTTATTAAGAAATATGTGGTTTAAGCTTTATGTATTTTTAGTTTTATTTCTCATCTGTACTTCATTATTATTTTTGTGATATTAAAATAGGTCATGAAAATATACTTGATATAATTCAATCTTCTAGAAATTACTGAGGCTTGTTTTGTGACCTAGTATGTTATCTATCCTGGAAAATGGTCTATGTGTACTTGAGAAAAATGCATCCCTTGCAGCATTCCGTAGATATCTATCTAAAGTGGTATTTCATAGTGTTATTTCCTTAATAATTTTATGTATGGATGATTATTCAATGATGTAAGTGGAGCACTCAAGTCTCGAACTGTTGGTTCTACATCTTTTCTGGTAACCGAATCCTCCCTTGGAGTGTATTATAACCTTCTGTGTTCTCAGCTTCAAATTCCACAAGGCTTCAGCCTTCCCTGACATAGCCCATCTTCTAACTTGAACTTTCAATAAATATTACTTTTCTTTAACAATGTCCCCTACTATTATAGTATTACTGTTAAATTCTGCCTTTATGTTCATTAACTTGGGTGCCCCTATGTTGAGTACATAGATATTTATAGTTTTTTATATCTTCTGAAACTGAGTCCTTTAAAATTATGAAATGTCCTTCTTTGTCTCTTTTTACATATTTGTTTTGTGGTGACATTTTCTGATATGAGAATTCCTACCCCAGATTCTTTTAATTTCTATTTGCCTGAAATATCTTTCTCCATCTTTTCACTGTCAGTTTGTATGTGTCTTTTGATCTGCAATGAGTTTCTTTTGGTAACACATTAAAGTTACTAATAACTTCATTTTGCCACCCTATGTCTTTTGATAGGAACATTAATCCAGTTTACCCTTAGGATAATTATTGATAAATATGTGCTTTTTACCATTTAGTTAGTTGTTTTGTATCATCTTTGTTGTTATTTAGTATCCTTTCTTTATCTGTTTCCTTTAATATTTGGATTGAGTCTTTCTCTTTTTATGTACTTTTTGCATGGTTTTGGTTCATGGTTACCATGAGATTCACACATCTATACCTATTGCAGTCTATTTTAGGCTGATAGGCATTTTAAGTTCAATTGCACTAAGTTTTAAAAGCAATACCTTTTTTCTCCCTTCCCCTCTTTATGTTTCAATGACATGTTCTAGATGTTTTTGTTCTGCGAGTCTTCTAATTATTTCTGATAGAGTTGAATTTGCTACTATTGTCTAATTAGTTGATTAACTGTAATTATTGTGTATTTGCATTTACCAGTAGAATATTTTTTCCTTTCTGATTTTTAAAAAAAAAATTCTCCTTAGAACTTTTCTGCACAAAGAAGACTGTAGGTTACAGTTCAGTAAGTTCACATATAAACGAATTGAGCATCCCAGAGTTTTATAATGCCCAGCTATTCTCTTTTGGATAATCATAGAAAGAGGCATCCGGAAATTAATCCACATACAGACCTACCCATAATGAAGTTTTTCGTTAGCTGGCCCACTGTTATTAACAGACTTACAGTTCTTTCTCTTTTTCTCAACCTCTGGCTGATGTAAGTTAATTTAGAGCATCTCATATTTTGGGGGGATATTTCTCCTTTTTCATCAAGATCTTGCAGTTAAAGCACTGTTAATAAAAATCTGCATGATTTTAATGATGCTCAAATAGCCTTTCCATGCTCAGATGGTTTTTTACTAGCTTTGTTCAACATTGCTAGTTAAGCCCTATTTCTAGCCGATTGAGTCACACAGAAGAAGCACATCCAAGGATTGTGTCACATGATAAGATGTCTTTGGTCAATTTTGGGCAACAAGAGTTTGGGGTTGGTTATCAGTCAAGTATTGATGATTTTTATTATTTTCGAAGAATCATTTCTTCTGGAAAGGTCTAGGTTCAGTCTGTAAAGTAAACATAATGTTAATTGAAGCTTTGTTCATGCACTTATATAATTGGGAGATGCCATATACAGCAATTAAAGTTTATGACACCAAAAAAACAAGTAGAATTATTAAACTGAATTGTATTAATTTTTTCCAAATGCTAAACCTATCTCTGTTGCCACCCAATGAAATAGTCAGTAAACAGATTAAATCCAAAGAAGCAAGTGGCTTCCTTTCTGATACTTTCTAAATGAGTTTCTACTTCATCAGACACAAATGTTTATACATACAAAATCAGATGTTTTAAGTACTGTTCATATATCTCCTTGTTCTGCAGCAATTCAGTTATCTCTTAAGACCGTGGCTTAAGCGTCAACAGCCATTTGTTATGGAGGTGACAACATCGCTAGCAATGTCACCTAGGCTAATGAAGAAATTCCTAATTGCTTGTTCATAACAATGTAGGACAAACAGAATAGCTAACAATAGGGAGTTTTGAGTCTTACTAAAAGTAAAATACGGAGTAGAACTGAAATTAGAACAGGGTGTACTAGTGAGTCACTATGACTATGATTGGTATGGGGCTTATGGTGGGGCATTCAATATCTTTTTAGAAGGTCAGCTGTTGCAATTGCCTGTGAAATTCTGAGTAAGAAATTAGCTGTCCATTCCTGAGTAAGGGTAATCATCACAACCAGTTGATACATATAAATCACCTTCATAATAGCAATGATGATGACTGTGAGTACTAGCCATACCACAATATACAAGTTACTGTCCGAGGGCTGATTTTTTCTTTGTCTTCACCATAATAGGGCTCTGGTTATAATTTAATTATAACATTTACAATAGCCAAGCTATGGAAGCAACGCAAGTTTCTCAGCAATAGGCAACTGAATAAAGATAATGTGGTATATATATACAAATGAACTATTACCTTGTCATAAGATAAAATGAAATATTTATTACAACATGGATGAACCTAGAGGGTATTATGTTAAGTGAAATAGATCTCAAAGAGAAAAACACACATCTTATGATTTCACTTATATGTGAAATCTAAAACAACCAAATAAACAAGGAAACAAATAACTTGGAAAACAAAACAAAGCCAAAAGTTAACTGAGAAATACAGAGAATATATTGATAGGTGTCAGATGGTAGAGGAGTTGAGAAGATGAACAATAAAGGAAAAGGGATTAAGTTGGCAAGCTGACAATCAATTTTTATACTAAAAGTAACAACCATATTATGGGAATTGCTTTAGCAGAGAGATGCAGCTAAAGGCATAGAAGTATGCGAAGAACCATATAATGTCAATACTTGGAAGTAGGGGCTGAAATTGAGTTCTATCTCAATGTATGTGTGAATTTATATGGCACGTGAATAAAAATTATATATTAAAATAAAATTTTAAAAATCACCCCAAAACCCAGGAAGAAAACACAGAGTCAAATTCCATGTTTATCTACATACAATAAAATATTTTACTACTGAACAACATAACCTTGTTTCTGTCATTCTATAACTGAATTGCTATAATAGATATAACAAATATTAAAGTAATTTAATATTTAGAGTAAAAATTTAGAGTAAAAACCTAAATTATGATAAAATATCTATTAAAGATAAAATGTCACAGTTTTATACAGGGACTTTTTACTTCTGCGAGTAACTGGAATTTCCTATGCATGTCACTTGTCCAATAACAAGAAAGCAGGATTCTGTAGCAAATTAAGTGTTTTCTGGTGTTTTCTGCAGAAGATAAATTGTATATGGATATGATATATTTGAAATAAGTCTTTTGCTTTTAACTACAATATTAAAGGGAAAATAAGTTTCTGGATCTCAAAAAAATCTCATAATTGAAGATGGTTAGTTACCTACGTAAATTCTCCCATGAAACTAACATTATAGCTACAATTACTTTGAAACCATACTATAAAGTGACATTTGTTATGAGACAGTATTAGGGAAAATTGTGGTACTCAGACGATTGTCTGAGTTCCTACCTCTCCCAACTTGTGGACTCACTCAAGCCACTTCCAGTGGCCTTTCATAAAAATGGTCTGTCTTGATTCACGCTGTGGACTTTCCTAAAATCTTTCGAAGGTTCACAAAGCCCAAACAAGCAGCATCTGACCTTATACCTCTTGCTGATATCCCCAAGCCCAGCACTAGTGGCAACTGACCTACGTTTCCTGCTTTGCTTCTCAAGTCACAGCAAAGTGGCAGTCATCTGCAGATTGCTTGGTGGCGCTTGCCAGGTGGCTTTAGGAACTACACAGGCTACAGCTGAACTTGGCCTATGTTGTCATTCTTCTCAGGATGCTTTAAGGCCAGAATGCCCAGTTGGAGTACCATAAGGACTGCATCCAAAAACAACACACCTAAGTAGCAGGAAAGCCCTGCTAAAGTGAATCCTACTCTGTATGTTCAGCCTCTCACTGGCCAGATGTCACGAACAATCATCCTACAAGTCAGTGCCTCCCACTGACATAAAGATAGCAACCAAAGCTCAAGTACAATAGGAGGGCACACACAACCCATATAAGAGACATTCCTGGAACACCAAGCTCAGTAACCAGAAAGACTGTGCCACTGGCCCTCACAGGACTTCTACACAGGTCACT
This sequence comes from Pteropus alecto, assembly GCF_000325575.1. Lineage (NCBI taxonomy): Eukaryota > Metazoa > Chordata > Mammalia > Chiroptera > Pteropodidae > Pteropus > Pteropus alecto. The sequence goes on along the minus strand of NW_006429103.1, from coordinate 11,357 downwards.
CTACTAAGACCAGAAGACAGAGTGGTCCTACCTAATACACAGAAACAAGTAAAGCAACCTACCAGATG
>NW_006429103.1:0-11231 GCF_000325575.1 Pteropus alecto | reverse complement strand
GAGCACTTTAACAAGGAAAAGAAAACATTAAAATGAAAATAGAAAACCTTAAAAGGTCAAAAATAAAGAATACAATAAGTGAAATGAAAACTGCACTAGAGGATATTAAAAGGAGATAAGATAAAATAAAACAAAATCAAATCAGTGATAACAGAAAATACCCATTAAGAACAGTAATAAGAAAAAAGAATTTTTTAAAAATTGGAGACTATTTTACGGGGCTTCTGGGAGAACATCAAGCATACCAACACTTGCTTCACAGGGATACGAAGAGAGAGTGAGGAACTGAAAACCTATTTTAAGAAATAGAATGAGGAAAAATGGTGTAGATGATAAAGGTTTTAATCATCTCCTCTTCTGATCACATCAAAGTTGGGATGGAAACACTGAACAAACAGCAGGGAAAGTCACCTGGGATCTAGATGAACAGAATTCTTAAAACTAGGGAGAAAAACAAGAAATCACATTGCAACGGTAGTAGGCAGGAGGGAATGAAGATGTGAAACTGCTCGATCCCAAGTGGCTGAGTGGGACAGATGATATTGTGACTGGGAGGGGCACAGGCTGGGGCTAAACTTGGCCTACTGTGAACCCCTCTCAGGACTGTGCCACTGGATACCTACTACACAAAGCCACATTAATAAAACTGAAAAACTTTGGAACTTGACTTACTACATAGAAACAAACACAGCAAGGCATCCAAAATGGGAAGATAAAGAAGCAGAATCCATATGAAAGAACAGAACAAATAGCCAGGAGAAATGGAGTCAAGCAATCTAACAAATGCAGAGTTCAAAATACTGGTTATAAATATGCTCAATGAACTTAGGGAAGTGAAGATGAACTGAGTGAGATCTTTAACAAAAAGTAAAAAACATAAAAATGGAAATAGAAATTATAACACGAGACCAGTCAGAAATGGAGACCAGTCAGAAATACATTATAAAATAATGATGGAAAACTTCCTTATCCTGGTAAAAGAAATAAACCTAAAACACCAGGAAGCTCAGAAAGTCCCAAAGAAGATGAACCCAGAGAGGCCCACACCAAGACACATTATAATTAAAATGCTAAAGCTTAATTACAAAATGAGAATCATAAAAGCAGCAAGAGAAAAGCAGTTAGTTACCTACAAGGGAGCAGCTGATTTCTCAAAAGAAACTCTTCAGGACAGTAGGGCTTGGCACAAAATATTCAATATGGTGAAAACCCAGGATCTACAACCAATAATACTTTATTCAGCAAAGCTAGAATTTAGAGTCAAAGAACAGACAAAGAGCTTCCCAGACAAAAATAAGCTAAAGAAATTCATTGCCACTAAGCCAGAATTATAGAAAATGTTGAAGAGACTCCTTTAAAAAGTAAACATGTATCAAAAACATGAATAAAAAATGGCAATAACTACATTTCCTCAAATGGAAAAGAATTAAGTGCTCCAACCAAAAAAATGCTGCCTACAAGAGACTCGCTTAAAATTAAAAGACACACAGACTAAAAAGAAGGGAATTGAAAGATATTGCCTTGATGGGCCTAGAGGGTATTGCACTGAATGAAGTAAGTCAGATAAAGAAAGACAAATATCACACACTTTCACATCCATGTGGAATCTAAAGAATAAAATAAACAACAACAAAGATGGAAACAAACTCATAAAAAGGATATTTTTAGGGCTACTAGACTAGAATGGGGATGGTGAAAAATGGGAAAGTGATTAAGATGTACAAATTGATAGTTGCAAAATAGTCATGGAGATATAAAGTGCAGAAAAAGGGAAATAGTCAACTGTGTTGTAATAGATATGTAAGGAGGAAGAGAGATATTAGATTTTGTAGGGTGATCACTTTGTGAATTATATAGAGATCCAATCCTAAGCTATATAACTGAAATTAATATATTTTTGTATGCCAACTATAATTGAAAAACCCATTGAATTATAAAATGTAAACATGAATAACTAGTTATCTATTGCTATAAAGCTACAAAAAGTAATAATGACAAAAAAATCTTTCCTAACTTAGACAAAAAAATAGACACACAAGGCCAGAAAGGGCAGAGTCCCAAACAAGATGAATGCAAACAGGCCCCCATCAAGACACATCCTTATTTAAATGTCAAGGTCAAAGATAACAGAAAAAGCAGCAAGAGAAAGGCAATTGGTTACCTACAAGAGAGCTCCCATGAAATTGTAGTTGATTCTTTTAACAGAAACTTTGAAGGCCAGAAGGGATTGACAGAAAATATACAAAGTTGTATGGCTCTACCCAGCAAAGCTATCATGTAGAATCAAAGGAATGAAAAAGTGTTTTCCAGACACACACACACACGCAAATAGCTAAAAGAGTTTCTCTACACAAAAACCGGTGTTACAAGTAATGTTAGAGGAACTTCTCTAAGAAGAAGAAAATGACAAAAAATACAAATAAAATATTGATAACTACATATATATGAACAATTACTTCAAATGAGAAAAGATTAAGTGCTCTAAGCAAAAGATACAGTGGCTCAATGGATAAGAAAACAAAACTCACATACACTGCCTGTAGGAGCATATGTCAAAGGACAAGGACAGACTGAAAGTAATAATACAGAAAAGGACATTCTGCATGAACTTTAAAACAAAGACCATAACAAGAAACAAAGTAGGACTCAGTTAACCTCACTTCTGGGTATTTATCTGAAGAAACCCAAACAGTACTTTGAAGAACCATGTGCATTTTTGTTTATTGTAGCTTTATTCACAGTGGCCAAGATGTAGCGGTAACTTGGGTGTCTAACAATGAATAATGGATAATGAAGAGATGGTAAGTATATACAATTGAGTATTACTCAGCTATAACACAATAAAAGAAGAATGAACTTTTGCCATCTGCAATAACATGGATGAACCTACAAGGGTATTGTGGTGAGTGGAGTAAGCCAGAGAAAGACAAATGTCATATGATTTCACATATATATGGAGTATAAAGAGCAAAATAAATAAAACAGAAACAAACTTATAGATATAGAGAACGTGTTGGTGGTTGCTAGATGGGAGTGGGATTGAGGGACTTGGCAAAAAAAATGAACAGGTTAAAACATACAAATTGATAATTACAAAATAGTAATGGGTGTAGAGTACAGCATAAGAATTATAGTCAACAATACTCTAATAACTGTATGGTATCACATGGGTACTAGATTTACTGGAGGGATCACTTTATAAGTTATATAAATGTCTAATCACTATATTGTACATGTGAAATTATGGTATATGTCAACTCTTTTTAAAATAAAAAAATATTTTAAAAAACTAGGAGAAATATGTTTGCAGCAGATTTCTTTCTGATGAAGAGGAGACTTCATAACATCTGGCTTCATAAAATCAGTAGAAATTGTGTCTAAGAAAGAAAAAGGGCTTCTAGAGACCAGGTATTGTTTTAAAGGACACACACACAGACGTTCTCAATCACAAATTCACTCATTCTGAGCTCCAGCATAAGGACAATAGATCAAAAAGTGCTAATAAATTATAAGAAGAAACTAAATAAACAAATTTACAGTTAGGGCTGGAGGGGCAGGGGTCAGACCAATGTCCCTATGAATGGAGAACTGACAGGTGCCATAGATCCTTTGTTGTGCTCTCCTTTCAACCAGCTGGCCTGATACAGACAGGAGCCAAATGAACACTCTCCTTTAACCTAGCAACACTTTTGGCCCTTCATTAGTGATTCCCTAGAATCCAACCCAACTTTTTCAGCAGTCCTTCCACAAAGGAGGCTTGCCTCAGCTCCTGCTGAGGAATTTCCCCAAGTCTCTTAAAGGATCTATGAACCTTAATAAGCAGCAGCTGACCTCAATGTGTGTCAGTGCTCTTGTAAAAGCTCAGCCCAGGGGTGATCAACTTGAATTATAGCTCATGAACAACCATCACTGAGAACCAGCTAAAGACTAGTTGAGCAGAATTCCCGTAATTAAGTATGTAAAGAAAAAGCCATGTTATATGTCGGGTGTCTCCAACCTGGCATAAATGTACCAAGATGTGGCCTATTCTGTAGCGTCAACCAGGTTGCTGCAAGACCAGCACGAGTGGTTCCCAATGAAGCCCCTCCCAACTGTCTCCAAAGCCAGCTCAAATGGCATCCAAGCACATATCACATCATAGCTTCCAGCAGGTGGCCTCAAGCCAGTTACAAATAATGATTGACTTTGGCCTGCACCAGAGACCCTTCCAAGATGCCCCACAATCAACAATGCTGGATTCGGACGACCCAGAGCACCACCCAACCAACTCCACAAATGAAACACCCAAAGAGCATTACCTTAGAGCTCAATTAAAGTGGCTCTTACTCTATGAGATGTGCCTCTACACAACAATTTTGTGTTCTCACAGCCAGCAGTCTCAGTTTGTCAACCACGCACAATTTCAACCACTGACATGCCGATATCAATCATGGTCCAACAAGACTATGAGGGCACACACAACCCTATAAAAGGACACTCTTGAAACACCCAGTTCACAAGAAAGTTGAGATTGTGACACTTGGCTTCACAGCACACCTACTACATAAAACCACTCTATCAAGACTGACAGACTATCAGCCCTACCTAATACACAGAAACACACATAGAGAAACAGCCAAAATGAGAAGACAGAGAAACTTGTTGAGAATGAAAGAACAGATCAAAACTTCAGAAAACAACTAAAGAAAATGAAGATTAATAATCTTCAGATAAAAAGTTTAAAACACTAATTATAGGATGCTCAATAAATTTAGAGAATAAATAAAGTGAGAACTCCTACAAAGATATAAAACATAAAAAGGCCACTCAGAAATGAAAAATAAACAATAAGGGAAATGAATACACAAGTGGGAAATTACATTCAAATGAAGTAGATAATTGAATAGTCAATATGAAAAACAAGGTAGTGAAAAACATCATATCAGAACAGAAAGAAAATAAAGAAAGCAGAAAAACATAAAGCTAGTTAATGGGCCTCAGAGATAACATCAAGAGTACTAACATTCAAATCACAGGGACACCAGACGGAGAAGAGAGAGAGCAGGGAATTAAAAACCTATTTGAAGAAATAATGACTGAAAACTTCCTTAACTTAATGAAGGAAATAGATGTACAAGCCCCAAAAACATACAGTCCCAAACAAGATGAACCCAAAGAGGCCCATACCAAGATACAATCTAATTAAAATGCCAAAGGAGAAAAATAAGGAGGGATTCTTAAAAGTAGTGAAAAAAACAGCAGCTACTTACCTAAAAGGGAGCTCCCATAAGACTTTCAGCTTTGCAGGTCAGAAAAGATTGTACAGAAATATTCAGAGTGATGAAAAGCAAGAACTTACAACCAAGATTACTCTATTCTGCAAAGCTATCATTAGAATTAAAGAGGTGTAAAGAAATTAATCTAAAAATTTATCACTACTGTTAGTGATATCACTACTGTTTGTTTAACAGAAATGTTAAACAAATATTTTGAAATAGAAATGAGCCCAGCAGCAAAAGCTCTAACAAGCAACCTCAATGTGCTTGGAAAAGATCCTTTCTCTAGGTTCTGGGCACCAGCTTCAAGCCTCTGTGTGCTTGTGCTTTTGGAGCCACTTGCTCTCAAGGTTTCTTTTCCAAGAGAGATAAACAGAAACATGGCAGAATGAGAGATGTCCCCAGACCTCTCCCCTTGAAACAACAATAAACTAAACATCTAAAACTCAACAAAAATACCCAACCTGCACACCACAACATCTGAGAATGGGAACTGTAAGAGCTATCACAGGTCAGGACCCCAGGAGTTGGGCGGTGGACTGAGAGAAACAAAGAAGCTGCCTATCATAGCCAGAGCTCCCTGAAAGAGGAGTGGGATAGAGAGAAGGTGCAGTGGAATCTCTGAGCAGCCCTGCCTGGGAGAGTTTTGAGCTCCACTCAGCAACAGTGCCCAGGGATCAGGGCAGAAAGCAGGTAAGTGGGGAAGGCAGAAAAGCAGCAGTTGATTATTACTAGCTGAGGTTACAAAACATGAGGGTGAGCCACAGCCACCAAACCCCAAGTCAGATGGCTCCTCACCCCATATCCTCCAAGAACACCACAGAGCGCCAGGGGAATCTGAGCAAATGCTACTAAAATTGTCTTTGACAATGATAGGTCTGAACCGAAGGTAATACGTGTGACCGAATATTTGTTATTTTTAAAAAGGCACTATTTAGACTACGTATAGCAGGGATCCAAGAGGCTTAGAAGCCACCTACTGGAAACCAAAAGAAAAATACCTTCTTGGAAACAAGCTAAAGAGAGACTTTTATAAAATAAATATTTTTCCGGAAAAAAGCAGAATACACTTCCATTAACCCCCAGTGGAGAAATAGTCCATTAAAAACCATGAACAACCAAGGTGACAAGGCAGCTAAGAAAAAAAGAGAAAAATTTTCAGAAAATAAACTTAAAGACACAGAAGGATGCGATGTAGATGATACAGAATTCAGGATGATACTATTGAAAAAACTCACTGAGATCCAGAATAATTCATATCAACAATTCCAGAAATTAAAAAAAAAAAAACTAGATAAGCAGAAAAAAAAATTTAGCAAGGAGATTGAAACTCTCAAAAAGAACTTCTGGAGACAAAAAACACACTGCAAGAGTTGAAAAATGAAATAGCAAGATTAGGAAATAAAGTTGATCAAAATGAGGGAAGAATTAGTGATATAAAAGACAGAAATCTAGAAATAAATCAGAAAGAAGAAGAGCAATATCGAACAATGAAAAATCATGAAAGAAAAATACAAGAATTAGCTAATATCATCAGAAGAGGAAGCATATGAATAATGAGCATTCTCAAAGGTAAGGAAAAGGAGCAAGGACTAGAAAGCATTTTCGGACAAATAGTTGATGAGAATTTCTCAAATCTAAGGAATGAGCTGGAACTTGGAATTCAAGAAGTCAACAGGATACTCTATTATCTCAACCCAAAAAGGCTTTCATCAAGACACATTATGTGAAAATTATCAAATATTAAGAAAGAATTCTCACAGCAGCCAGGGAAAAGAAGACAGTAACCTATAAAGGAAACCCCATTAGGTTATCATTGGACTTCTCAGCACAAGCCAGAAAGGAATTGAATCAAATATTCAAACTATTAAATAAAGTGAACTACAGCCAAGAATAATGTATCCAGCTAAGCTCCCCTTCAGATATGAAGGAGAAATTAAGACCTTTCCAGACATAAAAAAAAAAATTGAGGGAATTCTCCACTACAAGGCCTATACTATAGGAAATACTGAAAGGAGTCAGTTCACCTAAAACAAAATGACAGAAAAAAATACATATTTAGAAGTAAGGTGACTAACAGGCAGTTATAAGCAGAAGAGTGCAAGCCTTACTACAAACAAGGGATTATAAGCTTAAACAATAAGAAGAGATTTGGTATTGCAAGATAATAATTAATGTTCAGCATACATATGATAAATTGAAACTACAAAGACTGAATAGAGGCAAATTAAAACATCCAAATTAGCAAAGCAGAATGGAGACCGAAATAACGACTGTGGTTACCATTATGAATATATATATATCCCTTTAGTTATTATTTACATTTTTCATATTTGTCATTATTTCAGTCATTATTTCATATTTTTCATATATATATATATAGTAGTACCTTATCTTCTGTTCATGCCTTCTCTATTCTGCTATATACATATATATATACATATATATGAATATATATATTCATAATGGTAACCACACACCGAAGATTCAGAACTGAAGTATATAACATAAAACAAGAAGGACCAGAGGGAAGCACTCAAAACCAAACCAAAAAAAGAAAACAGAAAAGAAAAACAGACACAGAAGGATGAGGAAGCAATGAAAACACCAACCAACCAGAAAGCAAAAGATAAAATGGCTATAGAAAAAAACTCATATTTCAATAATCGTCTTAATGTAAATGGATTCAACTCACTAGTAAAAAGGCACAGAGTTGTAAATTGGATAAAAAATAATAATAACCACCTATATGCTGCCTCTAGGAGTCACATTTCAGTTCTAGAGACCAATTTAGAATCAAAGTGAAAGGGTAGTAATGATATTTCAGTAAAAGACATTCAGAAAAAGTGAGAGGAGCGGTACTAATATCAGACAAAATAGATTTCAAAATAAAAATGTAAAGAAAGATACTGAAGGACACTTCATAATAATAAAGGGAGTCATACACCAAGAAGACATTACTATTATTAATATGTACATTCCCAATCAGGGATCCCCCAAAATATAGAAAGCAATTACAAATAAAACTAAAGGGAGAAACAGACCAAAATATTATCATACTATGGGACCTAAATACCCCACTATCAGATATAGACATATCATCTAAACAGAAAATCAATAAGGAAATAATATCCTTAAATGACACATTAGACCAACGGGACATAATTGAAATTACAGAGCTTTCCATCCTCAAACAGCTGTTTATATATTCTTCTCTAGATCACACTGAACATTCACAAGGGTTGACCACATATTGGGACACAGAGATTGCCTCAATGAATATAAGAGGGTTGAAATCATACCAACCATGTTCTCTGATCATAATGCTTTAAAATTAGAGATTAAGTGTAAAACAAAAAGCAGGAAGAACCACAAATACATGTATGTTAAGCAACATGCTACTGAGGAATGACTGGATCAGAGAAGAAATAAAAAGGATCAAAGGACATAGAGAAATGAATGATAATGACAGTACAACATATCAAAACTTTTAGAACACAACAAAAGTCGAAAGAAGAGGAATGTTCATGTCATTAAGGCCTGTCTCCAAAAACAGGAATAAGCCCAAATAAACAATCTAACACTTCAGATAAATAACTGAAAAAGGAAGAACAAATAGACCCCAAAGTCAGCAGAAGGAAAGAAACAATCAAAATTAGAGCAAAAATAAATAAAATTGCAAACAAATAAACAAAAAAACAATAGAACAAATAAATACATCAAAGAGCTGGTTCTTTGAAAAGGTTAATAAAATTGAGAATCCTCTGGCTAGACTCATTAAAGAATACATAGAAGTGACACAAATAAACAAATTCAGGGATGAAAAAGGTGAAATTATGACAGACACCACAGAAGTACAAAATATCAAACAAGAATAATATGAAAACGTATATAACTCTACATTTAATCATGTAGAAGAAAAGAACACATACTTTGAAAGATACAACTTTCTGAGACTGCATGTAGAAGAACTGGGAAGTCTAAATAGACTGATCAACAGTATGGGAGTAAAATCAATAATCAAAAATCTATCAAAGAATAAAAGTCCAGGACCAGATGCTTCACCAGAGAATTCTACCAAACATTCAAAGAAGATTTAACACCTACTCTCCTTAAACTCTTTCAAAAAATTAGAGAGGAAGCAATACTTCCCAACTTATTTTACAAGGCCAATATTACCCTGACACCAAAATTTTTTACACACAACACACACACACACACACACACACACACACACACACACACACAAAACTTCATACCAGTATCTCTCATAAATATAGATGCAAATATCCTAAATAAGGTATTAGCAAACTGAATACACCAACACATTAAAAAGATTATACACCATGATCAAGTCAGCTTCATCCCAGGAGCACAAGGATGGTTCTACATACACAAATCAGTTAGTGTGATAGGCCCCATAAACAAATTATAAATTAAGAATCATATGATCATATCAATAGATGCAGAAAAAGCCTTTGACAAAATACAGCAACATTTATGGTCAAAACACTTACCAAATTGGTATAGAAGGAACATACCATAATATAAGACAAAAATGACAAACTTCAGCCAACATTACACTTCATGGTGAAAAAATAAACACCTTCTCTCTAAGATCAGTAACAAGACAAGGTTGTCCATCTATTGCCACTGTTATTCAATATAACATTGAAGGTCCTATGAGCGCAATCAGGCAAGAGAAAGACATAAAAAGCATCCAAATAGGAAATGAAGAAGTCATACTATCACTATTTGCAGATGACATGATTCTCTATAGAGGAAACCCTAAAGACTACACAAAAACATGACTAGAAACAAAAAGCAAACACAGTAAAGTTTCTGGATACAAAATCAACATTCCTATAGTCTCATAACAAATAGTCAGACAAAGAAGTGAAAAAAATAATCCCCCTTTTTAATTGCAACCAAAAAATTAAAACACCTATGAATAAATCTAACGAAACATGTGAAGGACCTGTGTAATGAAAACAATAAGACGTTATTAAAGAAATTGAAGAAGATATAAAGAAATGGAAAGATATTCTGTGTTCTTCGATTGGAAGAATCAACATAGTTAAATGACCATATTACCCTAAAGCATTACACAGATTTAATGCAATCTCCATCAAAATCCTATCAGCATTTTTTAAAGAAATAGAACAAAAAAATCACAAGATTTGTATGGAAACACACATGATATGAAATCGCCAAAGCCATCCTGAGAAAAAAAGATCAAGGCTAGAGGCATCATTCTGCCCGACTTCAAATTACACTACAAAGCAAAAATAATCAAAACAGTATGGCATTAACAGAAAAGCAGACACACAGACCAGTGGAACAGAATCGAGAGTCCAGAAGTAAACCCATAGTTACATTGGCATATAATTTTTAACAAAAGAGCCAAAATTATGCAATGGAGAAAGGAAAGCATCTTCAATAAATTGGGAAATCACATGCAAAAGAATGAAACTAGATTATCACCACACACCAAAATTAACTCAAAATGAACTAAGGACCTGAATATAAGATCTGAAACAATAAAATGCATAGAAGAAAACAGAAGAACTAAACTCATGGACTTTGGATTTAAGGAGAATTTTACGAAATTGACTTTGAAAGCAAGGGAAGTAAAAGCAAAAATAAATAAATGGGACTATATCAATCTAAAAAGCTTCTGCACAGCAAAAGAAATCATCAAGGTAAAAAGATAACCATCCCAATGGGAAAATAACTTTGTAGGCAACACCTCCAGTAAGGGCCTAATATCCAAAATACATAAAAAATTCATACAACTCAATAATAACATAAACAAATAACAAAAATAAATAAATAAATCCAATTACAAACTTGACAGAGATCTTGAACTGACACTTCTCCCAGAAGACATATAAATGTCGAAAAAACATATGAAAGATGCTCATCATTGTTATGTACTAGGAAAATGTGAATCAAAACCAAAATGAGATACTATTT
>NW_006429102.1:0-1440 GCF_000325575.1 Pteropus alecto | reverse complement strand
AATTGACATTTACAAAGTCTTTCATCCCAAAACAGGTGCTTATGCATTCTTCTTTAGTGCACATGAACATTCTCAAGAATCAACCACATACTGGGCCATAGAAATAACCTCAACAAATATAAGAGGGTTTAAATCATACCAGCCATATTCTCTGATCATAATGCTTTGAAACTAGAGATCATCTGTAAAAAGAATGTGGGAAGAACCTCACAAATATGTGGAGATTAAACAACATGCTACTGAAGACCAACTGAGTCAGAGAAAAAATAAAAAGAGAGATCAAGAGATACTAAGAAACAAATGATAATGATAGTACAACATATCAAAACCTTTGGGACATGGCAAAAGTGGTCATAAGAGGAAAGTTCATATCATTACAGGCCTATCTCCAAAAACAAGAACGAGCTCAAATAAACAACTGAACACTTTACCTTAAGAAGCTAGAAAAGGAAGAACAAATGAGGCCCAAACTCAGCAGAAGGAAAGAAATCTTCAAGATTAGAGCAGAAATAAATGAAATTGAAAAAAAAAAACAAAAACAAGAAAATATAAATGCAACAAGGAACTGTTTCTTTGAGGAGGTTAATAAAATTGACAAATCCCTGGCTAGACTCACTAAAGAAAAAAGAGAAAGGACACAAATAAACAAAATCGGGGATTAAAGAGGGGGAATTAGGACTGACATCACAGAAATACAAAGGATCATGCAAGAATACTATGAAAAAAGTATATAACACCAAATTTAATAACCTAGAAGAAATGGACCAGTTCTTAGAAAACTACAATCTTCCTAGGCTGAATCAAGAAGATCTGGAAAACCTAGCAGTATGGAAAATGAAACAATCATCAAAAGTCTACCAAAAAGTAAAGGTCCAGGACCAGATGGCTTTACCAGTGAATTCTATCAAACATTAAAGAAGATTTAATACCTATTCTCTCAAACTCTTCCAAATAATCAAAGAGGAGGCGGAACGTCTCAACTCTTTTTATGAGGCCAATATTACTCTGATACCAAAACCTGGTAAAGATAACACACAAAAACAGTAAACTACAGACCAATATCTCTCATGAACACAGATGTAAAAATCCTAAATAAGATACTATCTAACCGAATACAGCAACATATTATACACCACAATCAATTGGGCTTCATCCCAGGGGCACAGGAATGGTTCAACATATGCAAATCGATTAATGTGATACACCACATAAAAAAATTAAAAAATAAGAATTGTATGATCATATCAATAGATGCAGACAAAGTCTTCAACACGATACAGCATCATTTATGATCAAAACACTTAACAAAATTGGTATAGAAGGAAAGTATCTTAACATAATAAAGGCCATATATGACAAATCCTCAGCCAACATTATACTTAAAGGTGAAAAAGTAAAAACCTTGCCTCTAAGATCAGGAGCAAGGCAAGGCTGTCCACT
>NW_006429101.1:0-260 GCF_000325575.1 Pteropus alecto | reverse complement strand
GCATTTCACGCATTTTTAGTTTAATGAGAAGCCACACGCTCGCAGGTCTCATTCGCATCCTTGGCCTCTGGCCACGCCCCAGCAGATGGCCTGTTCTTTCTGCCTGGCGTGGGTGAACCCGGCCAGCAGCTCCCGGTGGAGCCTCGGTCTCCGTCCCTGGGCACAGCCGGGTGAGGTCGTTCATAAATGCCGCCTCCCCGAGAGGGTGTCGCTGATAATTTACCGTCCTCCCGGTGGCCCTCGAGCTCTAGATGCTGAGT
>NW_006429100.1:0-321 GCF_000325575.1 Pteropus alecto | reverse complement strand
TGTCTTGGTGTGGGCCTCTTTGGATCCCTGAGTTTGAGAATTCTCTGTGCTTCCTGGGATTTTATATCCATTTCTTTCACCAGGTTAGGGAAGTTTTCTATCATTATTTCTTCAAACAGCTATTCAACATCTTAATTTTCTTCAGTTACACTGATCAGACAAATATTTGGACCCTTAATAGTATCTCATATTCTCTTTAAATTATTCTTAAAGTCTTAGCATCTTATTTCTTGCTGTTCTGATTGCATGTCCTTGGCCTTTCCATCCTCTAGATAAGACATTTGATCTTCTTCTTTAGTCATTTTGTTTATTCCTTTTTTT
>NW_006429099.1:0-641 GCF_000325575.1 Pteropus alecto | reverse complement strand
ATTATAAGCTTAAATAATAATAAGAGAATTGCTATGGCAAGATAGTAATGAAAGTTCAGCATACATAGGAACAAATTGAGATAACGATGACTAAAAAGGAGAGGATTCAAGGATCCAAATTTGCAAATGAAAATGGAGATAAGGCATGTGTAGAAGAAAATGGATGACTGTACATATATAACTATCCTTTACATATTCATAATAGTAACCACATGCCAAAGATTCAGAACCGTCGTATATAACATAAAACTAGAAGGCCCAGAGAGAAAACCCACAAAAGCCAATGAAAATAAAGAAAACAGAAGCACAAGGACAAGAAAGTAATGGAAACAAAAGATAAAATGGCTATAAGAAGACCTCATATTTCAATAATCACCTTAAATGTAAAGGGATTGAACTCACCGATAAAAAGGCACAGAGTTGCAGAATGGATCAAAACCAAAAGCCAACCATATGCTGCCTCCAGGAGACACATCTCAGCTCCAAAGACAAATATAGACTCCAAGTGAAAGGGTGGAAAATGATATTTCAAGCAAATGGCATTCAGAGAAAAGCAGGATTAGCCGTACTAATATCAGACGAAATAGACTTTAAAATAAGAAAGGCAAAGAAAGATACTGAGGGACGCTTCATAATGATAA
>NW_006429098.1:0-1103 GCF_000325575.1 Pteropus alecto | reverse complement strand
GTTCCACTGGTCCATATGTCTGTTTTGCTACCAATACCCTGCCATTTTGATTATTATCACTTTGTAGTATAATTTGAAGCCAGGTAGAGTGATGCCTCCAGCCTTGTTCTTTTTTCTCAGGATGGCTTTGGCAATTCAGGGTCTTTTGTGCTTCCATGCAAATCTGATGATTTTTTTTCTATTTCTTTAAAAAATGTCAATGGGATTTTGATGGGGATTGCATTAAATCTGTATAATGCTTTAGGTAACACGGTCATTTTAACTATGTTGATTGTTCCAATCCAAGAACTTGGAATATGTTTCCATTTCCTTGTATCTTCTTCGATTTCTTTTAATAGAGTCTTGTAGTTTACATTATAGGTCCTTCACATGTTTTGTTACATTTATTCCTAGGTATTTTATTCTATTTGGTGCAACTGGAAAAGGAATTATTTTTTCAACTTCTTTTTCTGACACTTCATTATTAGAGTATAGGAATGCTATGGATTTTTGTATCCAGAAACTTTACTGTACTTGCTTATTGTTTCTAGTAGTGTTCTTGTTGAGTCTTTACGGTTTTCAACACAGAGACTCATGTCATCCACAAATAGTTACAGTTTGACTTCTTCGTTTCCTATTTGGATACCTTTTATATCTTTCTCTTGTCTGACTGCACTTGCTAGGACCTCCAATGTTATATTGAATAGCAGTGGTGATAGTGCATATGTTGAACCATCCCTGTGCCCCTAAAAAGAAACCTACTTGATCATGGTGTATAATCTTTTTAATATGTTGCTGTATTCGGTCGCTGGTATCTTATTTAGGATTTTGCATCTGTGTTCACAATAGATATTGATCTGTAGTTTTCTTTTTTTGTGTTATCTTTACCATGTTTTGATTCAGAGTAATGTTGGCCTCATAAAATGAGTCAGGAAGTATTGCCTCATCTTCGATTTTTTTGGAAGATCTTGAGGAGAATAGGTATTAAATCTTCTTTGAATGTTTGGTAGTATTCACAGGTGAAGCAATCTGGTTCTACAATTTTACTTTTTGGTAGGTTTTTTATGATTGTTTTTATTTTCCATACTACTGATCAGTGTATTTAGATTTTCCAGATCTTCTTG
>NW_006429097.1:19372-21548 GCF_000325575.1 Pteropus alecto | reverse complement strand
TACTCTACAGATAAACCGAAAAAGAAAAAGAAAAAGAAAAAATGTTTAACAACATTATTTTACAACGACGTAGTTTCATTACGTGAAATACTCCAGATGTGTAGTCCAAAATAACTTTTGTTATATTAATAGTGTAAAATAGTCTGGGGGAAAAATGTAAAATTAGAACACACATTGTTTATACTCTTTTTAATAGAAGTAGTTTACAGTATTAGCTTAGAATTTTTAACCCCACAACATTCCTGGGAAGTGAAATATGCACAGTTTTCAAATGAGAAAATTCAGTGTAGAAACAACCACTGCTAATGATAATTGATGATTTTTCCACTTGCAAAACTTCTGGCAATGTTTGTAATTGACAACTGATCCCAAGGCTGATTTGTTGGTCCCACAATGTTACAAGTGAACATTCCGAGATTCTGCTCAGCCATTAAGCAGGAGAGGCTTGCCTGTTGCACCAAAGCTCATGGAAGGTACAGACATTAAAAGAACAGGGAGAAATAGTCACAGAGGAGCAGCAGACAAACAGACCCTTGGATAGTGTCATCAAACCTGGACTATGTCTGTTATGTGCCGAATCATATCCCCCAAAATGCATATGTCAAAGTCCTAACCTCCCAGTACTTCAGAAAGTAACCATACCTAGAGATAAGGTCTTTTAAAAGGTAATTAAGTTAAAATGAGTTTTAGGGTGAGCCCTACTTTAATAAGACTAGTGTTCTTATCAAGAGAGTAAATAGGGTCGCAGACACACACGGAGGGAAGAACAGGTAAGGACGGAGAGGGAAGACGAAGGGGCGCGCCTCAGAACAAATCGATCTTGTTGACACTGTGATCTAAGAAATGTAATGCCTGGAATTGTAAGAAAACAAATTTCTCTTTTTTAAGTCACCCCATCTGTGCGCTTTAGTTATGATGCCTCTAGCAAAGTGGAATAATGTGGCAAATAAAAGGAAGAAAGACTTTCTGAAGATAAAAGAGAGTTCAGCATCACAGAGAAGATGATGACAGATTTCACAACTAAAATGAAATTAAGAATTTAATAAAATTAGAAGAAACCAGAACCTGTGGTAAGGATGTGTATGGAGCATTAAGACCATTAACATATGTAAAGCCACTTTATCATTTCTTATTTAGTACAGTAAATACCTCCACAATAGTTTTATAGAGACACCTTCTCATGACTTTGTTCCTGGCTAATCGGACAACTATTTCTCCAATTTTGTAAGGTTTTATGCATTTCTTATATTTAATTTCTTCATAAATTTAAATTTTGAAAAGATCCTTAAATTTCTTTACTTAGTGCTTACATTTATTCTGAAAATAAACTAATGGTTGATGAGCTACCTTTTAGAAGTTTCCCACTTAAAATGACTTTTATAGCTTTCCTAAACCAAGGATAAAATAAAGCATAAATCAAAGGGTTTATGGCTGAGTTATAATACGCACACCAACAGCAAATCTCATAAATATAAGCAGGGGTCATGAAGCCCATAAAAGCATCATTTAACGTATCAATTGTACATGGTAACCACGAAATCATAAATGCTACCACTGTCACCCCCAGGGTTTTAGCTGCTTTTCTCTTTCTATTGGCCACTCTGGCTTTGTAACTCTCAGAGGATGATTTTGCTTTACTACCAATATTTTCAATTTTTTATAGCTTGTTGTTTAGCTACAAGAAAAATCTTACTATAAAGAATGATCATAACTAGGGCAGGTATGAAAATAACAGAAAATCTACCAAAACCCAGTCTTGATTTACAACAATTTGACAACCACCTATACAGTTGAGAGCACTTACTAATTCTTCCATGCCATCGTCACTGACACCTGTGTAGAACACAGCACCACTATATACAATGCACAGGTTCCCAGAGATGTTGATGCAAATTCCTGACACAGACATCGTGAACTTGGTAGGATGGAGCAGAGGGTCAGTAACAGCAATGTACCTGTTGATGGAGATGAAACACAAGTGGAAGAGAGAAGAGTAACAAAATGTGGCATCACAGCAACTGTGAAGGGTACAAAATCTGGCTCAGAATTACCAGCAGCTCTCCACGGTGGGAGGCATGGAGCTCATTCCAAAAAGAATCTAGACAAATCCTAATCCCAATTAATGTTTTTATGAAACAAAGAGCTAGATATCTTCCTTTTTTTTTTTTTTTTTTTT
>NW_006429097.1:0-1022 GCF_000325575.1 Pteropus alecto | reverse complement strand
AATCCTGTGTTGCGAGCTACAGAATAATCCTACTGACTATTTTAAAGATAAAGAAGCTAAATCAAAGTATGTAAGAATTCTGATGACTATTATAAAGCTTCAGGATTCAAACCAGTACTTTTTGTTTGACGCTAGTTTTATATATTTATACTTGTCTTTCCTTTCTTAGTAGCCTTTCTAGTATATTAGACAAATCATCTGATTTTACCACTTCCTTTCCTAGATAAACATACTAACATGTCTAGTTTTATAAGTGTTCGAAACTCTCGTTGTAAATGACACAAGCTACTGTCCTCATTATTCTTTTTTGTGAACTGCTCTAATTATGTGGGGACTAGTCCACAGGCCATTGCTTCAATGAACATTTATTGAGGGTTTTCCGTATGCAAAACCTGAGCTCCAGAACCAGAAGGATCTAACAAGAAAAACAATTTCATCCTAATCATTATTTATCTATGATTATGGGACACTCATTCTGTGCTTGGAACTACTTTGCTGCACTTAATCTTCAGGACAACCCTATGAGCAAGGGAATGTTATTACCTCCTTTTTAAAATGAGGAACCTGGGGCGTAAAGAGGTAAGTCACATGCCCAAGTTGGCATACTTCTTCATCAGTAAAAGCAGTATAACACCCTAGAGTCAGAGAGTAAGTATCATAACCATAAAGATTCCTCCCTTCGCAAAAGAGAATTGTCCTCTGGAAAGAGCCCCCTCTCTAACTGTAGGAAATTGGTAGCTGAATTCAAGGGACAAAAAATTTCCCAAGTCAAAAATGTTATGTTTCTTCACATCCTTTCCACTTAGTCATTGGACTGTGATGAAGGACTTACAAAATATTACAACTGAAAGAAACCTTTTAAATAATCTATTCTAAGCCATGCTTTTTTATGGCAAGCTATGGCTTAAGTACCCTGAGCAAGATTAAACAACCAGAGTCTCATGAATTCATGTACAGGGCTAGCCACAGTCCAGGGGTGTCCATCTGTCCATGGAGCCTGGATGGGTCCATCCTCATCTCCT
>NW_006429096.1:0-601 GCF_000325575.1 Pteropus alecto | reverse complement strand
TTTTGTATGTGTGTATCTGTTCCGTTTTCCAACACTCCACCATTTGTCGAAGAGACTGTCTTTACCCCATTGTATATTTTTGCCTCCTTTGTCATAGATTAAATGAGCTTATAGATGCGAATATATTTCTAGGCTCTCTATTCTGTTTCCTTGATCTGTGTATCTGTTTTTATGCCAGTACCATGCTGTTTGGATTACTGTAGCCTCGTGGTATAGTTTGATGTCAGGTAGCAGGATACGTTCAGCTTTGTTCTGTCTCACGATGGCTGGGCCTATTGGGGTCTTTTATGGTTCCATATACATTTTTGGATTATTTGTTCTAGTTCTCTGAAAAAATGCATTGGTATTATGATAGGGATTACACCGAATCTATAGAATGCTTTGGGTAGTGTGGCCACTTTAACGGCGTTGATTCTTCCTAGCCATGAGCACGTCCACGCTTCTACTTATTTGTTCCTTCTTCAATTTCTTTTTTCAATGATTTATAATTTTGCAAGCAAAGGCCTTTTACTTGCTTGGTTAAATTGATTCCTGGGTATTTTATCGTTATCGATGCAATTGTAAAAGGGATTGTTGTCTTAATTTCTCTTTCTGAAAGTTC
>NW_006429095.1:0-379 GCF_000325575.1 Pteropus alecto | reverse complement strand
TGATCCTTTGTATTTCTGTGGTGTCTGTCATAATTCCCCTCTTTCATCCCCAATTTTGTTTATTTTTGCCCTTTCTGTTTTTTCCTTAGTGAGTCTAGCCAGAGGATTGTCAATTTTATTAACCTTCTCGAAGAATCAGCTCTTCATTGCATTTATTTTTTCTATTGTTTTTTGTTTGTTTGTTTGTTTTCAATTTCATTTATTTCGGCTCTAATTTTTATTATTTCATTTGTTCTACTAACTTTAGGCTTCATTTGTTCTTCCTTTTTTAGTTTTTTGTTTTGTTTTGTTTTGTTTTGTTTTTTTTAAGATGAAGTGTTACGTTGTTTATTTGGTCTTGTTTGTGTTTTTGTTGATAGGCCTGTAATTATATGAACTT
>NW_006429094.1:0-1156 GCF_000325575.1 Pteropus alecto | reverse complement strand
TGTCAATTATGTCCAGTTGTTTTAATGTGTCATTTCAGGATGTTATTTCCGTATTGATTTTCTCGACAATCTGTCCATATCCAACAGTGGGGAATTTAGACTACGATAGTGTTTTGTCTTTTTCTCTTTTTAGTTCTGTTAGTAATTGCTTTATATATTTTGGGGCTCCCTGATTGGGAGTCTAGATATTAATAAGTGTTATGTCTTTTTGGTGCATGATTCCCTTTATCATTATGAAGTGTCCCTCAGTATCTTTCTTTACCTTTTTTTTTTGAAGTCTATTTCCTCCGATATTAGTACTGCTACTCCCGCTTTTCTCTGAATGCCATTTGCTTGAAATATCATTTTCCACCTTTCACTTTGAGTCCATATTTGTCTTTGGAGGTGAGATGTTTCTCCTGGAGGCAGCATATGATTGGGTTTTGTTTTTTATTCCATTCTGCATCTCTTTGCCTTTTTATTGGTGAGTTCAGTCCATTTACCTTTAGGGTGATTATTGAAATATGGTCTTCCTATAGCCATTTTATCTTTTGCTTTCTGGTAGCTTGTTATATATAAAATTCCATTTTCTTCTGCGTGTGCCTTATCTCCATTCCCCTTTACGAATTTGAATCTTTGGATCGGTTCCTATGTAGGCTGAATGTTCATTACTATTTTGCTATAGCAAATTTCTTCTTGTTGTTTAAGCTTATAATGCCCTGTTTTTAAATAAAGATGCACTCCTCTTCTATCTGTCTGCTAGTTGCTTTACTCATAGTTATGTTATTTTTTTTCTTTTTGTCATTTCGTTTTAGGTAAGCTGGCCCCTTTCAGTATTTCCTGTAATGTAGGCCTCGTAGTGGAGAATTCCCTCAGTTTTTGTATATCTGGAAAGGTCTTTATTTCTCCTTCATATCTAAAGGAAAACTTAGCTGGATACATTATTCTTGGCTGGTAGCTCCTTTCATTTAACAGTTTGAATATTGGATCCACTCCTTCGTGGCTTGTAAGGTTTGTGCTGAGAAGTACAATGGTAATCTAATGGGTTTTGATTATAGGTTACTGTCTTCTTTTCTCTGGCTGCCCTGAGAATTCCTTGTCGATGATTTTTGATAATATTAATACAATTTGTCTTAGAGAAGTATTTGAGTGTTCTGTTGACTTCTTGAATTCCAAG
>NW_006429093.1:0-1340 GCF_000325575.1 Pteropus alecto | reverse complement strand
ATACCTGGGAATCAAATTAACCAAGGAGGTAAAACACCTGTTCTCAGAAAATTATAAATCACTGAAAAAATAAATAGAAAGATACAAATAAATGGAGGCATATACTGTGCTCTTGGGTAGGAAGAATCAACATCATTAAAATGACCATACTACGCAAAGCAACCTATAGATTCAATGCAATCCCTATCAAAATACCAATGGCATTTTTCAGAGAGCTAGGACAAATAATCTTAAAGTTTATATGGAACCATAAAAGACCCCGAATAGCCACGGCAATCTTGAGAAAGAAGAACAAGGTTGGAGGTATCACACTACCTGATATCAAACTATACTACAAGGCTACAGTAATCAAAACAGCATGGTACTGGCATTAAAATAGATACACTGATATGTAGAACAGATTAGAGAGCCCAGAAATAAATCCACGCCTATACGCTCCTTTAATATATCACAAAGGGAGCAAGAATATACAATGGGGTAAAGACAGTCTCTTCAATAAGTGATGTTTGGAAAATTGGAGAAACGTGCAAATAAATGAAAATGTACCACCTATTTACACTATATAGAAGAATAGACTCAAAATTGATTAAAGACTTAAATGTGAGACCCCAAACCATAAATTTTCTAAAAGAAAACAGGGAGTAATCTCTCTGATATTGCTACTAGTAATTTCATTTCGGACATATCTCCTCGGGCAAGGGGAGCAGAAGAAAAAATAAACAAAAGGGACTACATCAAACTAAAAAGATTTTGCACAGCAAAGGAAACCATCAACAAAACGAAAAGACAGCCTACTGAATGGGAGAAGATATTCGCTTATGATACATCTGATAAGGGGTTAATATCCAAAAATATATAAAAAAACCGATACAACTCAACAACAACAACAACAACAACAACAACAACAACAAACAGGCAGACTAGTTAAATAATGGCCAGAAGACCTGAATAAAATTTCTTCAGAGAGGAAATACAGATAGCCAATAGACATATGAAAAAATGCTGAAGGTCAATAATCATCAGAGAAATGCCAATTAAAACCATAATGAGATATCATCTCACGCCTGTAAGAATGGCTATCATCAATAAATCAAAGAAAAAGTGTTGGTGAGGATGTGGAGAAAAGGGAACTCTCATACACTGTTGGTTGCAATTTGCAATTTGGTACAGCCACTATGGAAGACAGTCTGGAGGTTCCTCAAAAAATTAAAAATGGATCAACTTTTGATCCAGCGATTGCACTTCTGGTTATTTCAAAGAAATCCAAAACAATAATTCCCAAAGATCTATGCTTACCTATGTTCGTGGCAGCACAACTTACAATAGCCAAGATATGGAAG
>NW_006429092.1:0-540 GCF_000325575.1 Pteropus alecto | reverse complement strand
ATGGATGGATGGATGGACAGACAGATGAATGGATAGATAGATGGATGACGGATGGATGGAAGGAAAAAAAGGAAGGATAAATGGATGAATAAATGATGGATGGATGGATGAATAAATGATGGATGGGCAGATGATGAATGGAGGGAAAGTTGAATGGATGGATTGATGGATAATGAATGGATAGATGAATAATGGATGGAAAAATGAATGATCAATGGATAGATGATGGACACACAGATAATGGAAGAAAGGAAGGATAGTCGGATGGATGGATAGATGGATGGATGGATGGATGGATGGATGGATAAACAGATGATGGATAGATAATTGAATGATGGATGGAAGGAAAGATGGATGGATGAATAAATGGTGGATAAATGGATGATGGATGGATGGATGATGGATGGATGGTGGATGGATGATGAATGGATGGATGATGAATAAATGATGGATAGATAGATGAATAAATGGACGATAGATGGATAATGAATGGAAGGAAAGATGAATGGATGGATTGATGGATGAAGAATGGATAGATGA
>NW_006429091.1:0-265 GCF_000325575.1 Pteropus alecto | reverse complement strand
ATATAACTGGTACCACTCTAAAAGTCGTTCCAGGAACACCACCAGCGATTCATCTTTAGTTTGGATGACCTTGCTTACCTTAGATACGTTAATGGGTCATCGGGCAGCAGACCGGAGGCCCTGGAGCAGAAGCTGGCGATACCATTAGAGAGCCTCCTTATCTTGGTCGGTGTTGGGGTCCCAAGGCAGACGGGTATCGGGAAAACATGCTGGACACGGGCTGGATCGGGGGAAGGCTGCCCGTTGGGCTCTAATACCATCCTTG
>NW_006429090.1:0-542 GCF_000325575.1 Pteropus alecto | reverse complement strand
CTTGTTTGGGACTCTCTGAACTTCCTGAGGTTGTAAGTCTATTTCCCTCACCAAGTTAGAGAAGTTTTCTGTCATTATTTCTTCCAATAGGTTTTCAATTTCTTGCTCTCTCTCTTCTCCATCTGGTACCCCTATGATGCAAATGTTGTTATGCTAGATGTTGTCCCAGAGTCTTCTTAAACTATCTTCATTTTTTTTTGATTCTTTTTTTTGTCACTGTTCTGATTGAGTGTCCTCTGCTACCCCATCTTCTGTGTCGCTGATTTGATTCTTCATTTTATCCACTCTGTTGATTTCCTCTAATGTACTCTTCATCTCAGATGTTATATTCTTCATTTCTGACTCGCTCCCCATTATGTTTTCCACCTCCATTTTTGTGCATGTTTTTATCTCTCTCTCTTTGTTAAAGTTCTCACTGAGTTCATCTACTCTTCTTCTAAGTTCCCTGAGCATCCTTATCACTACATCTGGTATATTGCTTTTCTTCATTTTGGTAAATTCTTTTTTTGGAGCTTTGTTCTATTCTTTCATGTGAGACATGC
>NW_006429089.1:0-864 GCF_000325575.1 Pteropus alecto | reverse complement strand
GTGCACAAAGAACATTCTCAAGAATCAACCACATAGTGGGACACAGAGATAGCCTCAATGAATATGAGGGTTGAAATCATACCAACCATATTCTCTGATCATAACGCTCTGAAACTAGAGATCAACTGGAAAAAGAAAACAAGAAGAACCACAAATACATGGAGATTAAACAACATGCTACTGAAGAATAAATGGGTCAGAGAAGAAATAAAAAGAGAGATCAAGAGATACATAGAAATGAGTGAAAATGATAGTACAACATATCAAAACTTTTGGGACACAGCAAAAAAGGTCATAAGAGGAAAGTTCATACCATTATAGTCCTATCTCCAAAAGCAAGAATGAGCCCAAATAAACAACCTAATGCTTCATCGTAAAAAAAAATAGAAAAGGAAGAAAAATGAAGCCTAAAGTCAGCAGAAGGAAAGAAATCATCAAAATTAGAGCAGAAATAAATGAAATTGAAAACAAAACTAAAAAAAGGATAGAAAAAATAAATGCAACAAAGAGCTGGTTTTTTGAGAAGCTTAATAAAATTGACAAACTCTTGGCTAGCATCACTAAAGAAAAAAGAGAAAGGACATAAATAAACAAAATCAGGGATGAAAGAGAGGAAATTATGACTGACATCGCAGAAATACAAAGGATCATGCAAAAATACTATAAAAAAGCATATAACACCAAATTTAATAACCTAGAAGAAATGGACCAGTACTTAGAAAAATACAACCTTCCTAGACTGAATCAAGAAGAACTGCAAAATCTAAATAGACTGATCAGCAGTATAAAAACGGAAACAACCTCAAAAACCTGCCAAAAAGTCAAAGTTCAGGACCAGATGGCTTCACCAGTCAATTCTACCAA
>NW_006429088.1:0-1455 GCF_000325575.1 Pteropus alecto | reverse complement strand
AATAATGCTGCTATGAACATTGGTATGCAAATATCGTTTCAGATATGAGTTGTCAAGTCTTTGGGGTAAAAATCCAGTAGAGGGATTGCTGGATTATATGGTAGATCAATTCTTAGTTTTTAAAGGAACCTCCATACTGTTTTCCATAGTGGCTGTATCTATTTGCATTTCCACCAGCAGTGGATGAGGGTTCTTATTTCTCCACATCCTCTCCAACATTTGTTATTACTTGTCCTGTTGATAATGGCTATTCTAACATATGTGAGATGATATCTCACTGTGGTTTTGATTTGCATTTCCCTAATAGCTAGCGATGTTGAGCATCTTTTCATACATTTGTTGGCCATTTCTATGTCCTGTAGGGAGAAGTGTCTTCAGGTCCTCTGCCCATTTTTTGACTGGATCGTTTGTTTTTTTGTTGTTGAGTCTTATGATTTC
Source organism: Pteropus alecto (assembly GCF_000325575.1). Classification (NCBI taxonomy): domain Eukaryota; kingdom Metazoa; phylum Chordata; class Mammalia; order Chiroptera; family Pteropodidae; genus Pteropus; species Pteropus alecto. Next base: position 1,017 of record NW_006429088.1, on the reverse strand, counting down.
TTTGTATATTTTGGATATTAGGCCCTTGTCGGAGGCATTGATTGCAAATATATTTTCCCATTCAGGTGGTTCTCTCTTTACTTCGTTGATGGTTTCTTTTGCTGAGCAGAAGTTTTTCAGTTTGATGTAGTCCCATTCATTTATTTTAGCTTTTACTTCCCTTGCCTTTGAGGTCAAATTCATAAAATCTCCTTTAAGTCCAAAGTCCTTGAGTTTAGTTCCTATGTTTTCTTCTATGCATTTTGTTGTTTCAGGTCTTATATTCAGGTCCTTAATCCATTTTGAGTTAATTTAGGTATGTAGTGATAGATAACAGTCTAGTTTCATTCTTTTGCAGGTGGGTTTCTAGTTTTCCCAGTACCGTTTATTGAAGAAGCTTTACTTTCTCCACTATGTTTTTGGCTTTTTTTGTCAATAATTATTTGCCCATATAAATATGGGTTTAATTCTGGACTATCAATTCTGTTCCACTGGTCAGTGTGTATGTTTTTCTTCCAATGCCATCTCGTTTTGATTACTGTCGCTTTGTAGTATAATTTGAAGTCGGGCAGAGTGATGCCTCCAGCCTTGTTCTTTTTTCTAAGGATGACTTTGGCAATTAGGGGTCTTTTGTGCTTCCATGCAAATCTGATGATTTTTTGTTCTATTTCTCTAAAAAATGCTGATGGGATTTTGATGAAAATTGCATTAAATCTGTATAATGCTTTAAGTAATGAGGTCATTTTAACTGTGTGGATTCTTCCAATCCAAGAACACGGAATATCTTTCCATTTCTTTGTGTCTTCTTCGATTTCTTTTAATAAATTCTTATAGTTTTCATTATATAGGTCTTGACATGTTTCATTAATTTTATTCCTAGATATTTTATTTTTTTTGGTTCAATTGCAAAAGGAGTTATTTTATCAACTTCTTTTTCTGACACTTCGTTATTAGAGTATAGGAACGTTATGAATATTTCAACATTGATTTTGTATCCAGAGATATTATTGTATTTGCTTATTGTTTCTAGTAGTGTTC
>NW_006429087.1:0-753 GCF_000325575.1 Pteropus alecto | reverse complement strand
TTTTTAACCCTTGATTAAACAACTGAAACCAAAAATATGCTTAAAAATTTTTATTTCAACATTTTCACTAATTAAATAGTAGTGAGTTGTTCCAGCTCAAAAGATTAACCTAGATCTCTATTTTGCCCTTAAATTTGAAGTATAATATATACTAATTTGCTCTTATGTTTTGAAGGATCAATAATTGATATGTCAATTGTTGTTTTTAATTATCTGATGTCCTGTGTTGTGAAGGTTAGAATTCCCAGGAAAAGTTTTTCATTCTTGCAGAAAGGGCATGTTCTGTGCTTTAGTCGCACACGTCTCATTGGGAATGTTTCCTTCTGCTGAGCATTTAGTTACCTCTCTTCCTTTTACCCATCCGGGGCACTGATCAAGTCTTTTTCACCTTATTCTCTCTTTCTAGCTCCAGTCAGCGCTGGTCTCCCGCCTTATCAGAACTCCTGAGTACTGTGGCATTTAAGAATACCCCGTCTTGGATCATTAACTGACTGTTTCACGCATTTATGTCTTCTCTCTTGAAGGCTGACAACAAGCTTCTTGGCAGAAGACTAAATCTCCCGGGTCTCTTTTCTGTTCACAGCATCTTTACATCACAGGTACAAATAATTCCTTGTTGAGTTGAATTGAAACAACAGGTTGCCAGAAAAAGAGTATAAGTTTATTTAATAAAGTAACCAGACTCTTCTGAGCAATTATTATATCATAATAATTTTTATTATCATAAAAATATTTCATATTATTATCATCATC
>NW_006429086.1:0-618 GCF_000325575.1 Pteropus alecto | reverse complement strand
GAACAACTTCAGGACTTGTGGCTAATTATACTCAATACTCTCTATTTTACGTTTAGTAACTGCCCCCAGATTATAAGGAGTAGTTTGTTTATAGTTAGCAGGATACCCAAAGGACACGAGCAACGGCAACGGGACTTTGAGCCCCTGTACCGAATAGGGAATGAGGGGGTACCAGGTGGTGGGATTTAGCGGATGCTAAATTGATCCCAAACTCAAAGGCAAAATTGCCAACCAACACCTTTTTTTCGTTTTAAGGTACAGAAGGCTCCCCAATGTAAGATGTTTCAACTTAACGACATTTAACCTCTCGAGGTTGCGAAAATGATATACATTCTGTGGAAATTGTACCTCGATTTTTGAATGTTTCTCTTTTCCTGGCTAGCGATATGAGGTATGATATTCTCTCGTGGTGCTGGGAAACGATAGAGAGCCTCGGCTCCCCAACATCCCAACGGAGACGACCGTCAACTGCCGATACGTAGTATCCTTTGCATTGCAGGGCTTTTTGGAAATCGCGTGTCGGCTTTCTGCGTCCCGTCATATCTACAAAGCACTCAGCTGTGTCTGCTGTTTCCATTGCGAGGAAGAGGTTCGCAGTTACTGCAGATACAGCTCAAA
>NW_006429085.1:0-406 GCF_000325575.1 Pteropus alecto | reverse complement strand
GGGAGAAATAAAGAAGCTGCCTCTCGCAGCCCCAGAGCTCCCTGCAGGAGGAGGGGGAAGGGTGAAGGTACAGGCACTTCCCTGAACAGCCCTGCTTGGGACTGCTGTGAGCTCCCCACCCTGGGCGGAAGGGCCCAGTCATCAGGGCAGAAGACAGAGAAGCAGGACAGGACTGCAAAGAAACAACATTTGATTTTTACCAGCCCCAGTTGTAAAACCGAGGCTCAGCCGCAGCCCCCAACTCCCAGCCCAGAGGGCCCCTCCCCGCATACCCTCCGAGACTGATCACCGCAGAGCCCCAGGGGAATCTAAGCAAATGCTGCAGACACTGTTGCTGACACTGAGAGGGACTGAAACTGAGAGTAGTGAACGTGATTAAATATCTACAAGAAAAATTTTTTAAAAG
>NW_006429084.1:0-622 GCF_000325575.1 Pteropus alecto | reverse complement strand
AATAATGGGCATTATTGAAGGCGAGGAAAAGGAAGAGGAACTAGAAAGCATTTTCCGACAAATAGTGGATGAGAATTTCCCAAATCTAAGGAATGAGCTGGAGCTTGGAATTCAAGAAGTCAACAGAGCACCCAATTATCTCAACCCAAAAAGGCCTTCGCCAAGACACATTTTATTAAAATTATCAAAAAACGACAAAGACAGAATTTGCAGGGCAGCCAGGAAGAAAATGGTAACATATAAAGGAAAACCGGTTAGATTATCCTTGGACTTCTCAGCGCAAACCTTACAAGCCAGAAAGGAATGGAATCAAACATTTAAACTATTAAGTGAAAGGAACTACCAGCCTAGAATAATGTATCCAGCTAAGTTCTCCTTTAGATATGAAGGAGAAATAAAGACCTTTCCAGACATACAAAAATTGAGTGAATTCTCCACTACGAGGTCTGCATTACAGGAAATACTGAAAGGGATCAGCTCATCTGAAACAAAATGACGAAAAAAACCCCAAAAACCCATAATTAGAAATAAGGTGACTAGCAGGCTGATAAAAGTAGAAGAGTGCAACCCTTACTAGGAACAGGGCTTTATAAGCTTAAAATAAGAAGAGATTTGCTATAGC
>NW_006429083.1:0-2141 GCF_000325575.1 Pteropus alecto | reverse complement strand
ACTTACTTTAGTGTAAAGTTTGAACCACTTATTGATATCCATGGCTGATCACAGCTTATATGGAAGACTCCAAACCACGATGGAAATAATATCAAACTCAGAAACTTCTACCGAAAAATAAAGAATTTTTATTTAAATAATTATTATAAAAGTTGGTATTATTTTCATAAAATGCAAGTAGTGTATTTTTTCATGGGTTCTTTAATTTTCAGAACAAAATGAGAGTATTGGATCCTAATTTAAATATAAAGTTGAACACCGCTTTCGTGTTGCCAAAAATGTTCAGCAATATTGTATTTTGATTTAAAATTAATTCTTAAATATTTATGCTTAATAGTTTTATTCCTTTTAGGTTAATAAGGAAAATTCTGATTCATGTAATTTAATGGTTACCCATATTGACAAAACTAAAAGAGCAAGGCTTCAAACAAGTTTTCAAATACTTTTTAAAAATAAATTTGTTGGTGTGACGTCAAAAACATGGCTGAGTGAGAGACATCCCTAGTACTCTCCCCTTGAAACAATAAGATGAACATCTAAAATTCAACAAAAAACACGCCAACTCCACACCAGCCCATCTGAGCGTGGGATCTGCGCATAAGAGCTACCACAGGTCAGAACTCCGGGTGTCGGGCGCTGGACTGGGAGAAACAAAGAAGCTGCCTCTAGCAGCTGCTGGAGCTCCCTGTAGGAGGAGGTGGAGGGGGAATGGAGCAGGGAATTTCCTGAGCAGCACTACCTGGAAGTGCAGTGAGCACCACGCGCCTGCGGCACGGCCCATTCATAAGGGAAGAAAGCAGAGAAGCAAGATGGCAAAGAAACAACAGTTGATTTTTACCAGCCATGGTTACAAAACTGAGGCTGAGCTGTAGTCCCTAATCCCTAACCCACATGGCCCCTCCCCCCATACCCTCCAAGACAGAATACCTCAGAGCCCCAGGGGAATCTGAGCAAAAGCTACCAAAATTGTCACTAACACTGACAGGAACTGTGACTGAGAGTAGTGAGTGTGATTAAAGATATACAAGAGAAAAAAGGGCATTATTAAGGCTATATATATAGCAGGGATCCAAGAGGCTTAGACACCACTTACTGGAAATCAAAAGAAAAACGCCATCTTTGCAACAGGCTAGAGAGACCATTATATAGTAAATCTTATTTCGGGGGCGGGGAGGGGTGTTGGAGCAGAATACACTTCTATTAATGCCCAGGCAGAGAAATAGTCCATTAAACACCATGAACAACCAAGGTGACAAGGCATCTCAGAAAGAAAAAAAAAATCTGCAGAAAATAAGCTTACAGACATAGAGATACGGAAGTTAAATGAAAGAGAATTCAGGAATGTACTTCTGAAAAAACTCAATGGGATCCAAATAATTCATATCAACAATTTCAGGAATTGAAAACAACCTGATGAACAAAATGAGTTCTTTAGCAAGGAGATAGAAACCCTCAAAGAGAACCGAATAGATCTTCTGGAGATAAAGAACGCACTACAAGAGTTGAAAAATGAAATAACAAACTCGGGAAAGGATCAGTGATATCGAAGACAGAAATCTAGAAACAAATCAGAAGGAAGAAGAGAGAAATCAAAGAATGAAAAATAATAAAAGAGAAATACAAGAACTAGCTGATACCATCAGGAGAGGAAACATAAGAATAATGGGCGTTCTTGAAAGTGAGGAAAAGGAGCAGGGATTACAAAGCATTTTCAGACAAATAATTGACAAGAATTTCCCAAATCTAAGGAATGAGCTAGAGCTTGGAATTCAAGAAGTCAACAGAACACTCAATTATCTCAACCCCAAAAGGCCTTCACCAAGACACATTGTATGAAAACTATCAAAACTCAAACTAAAGACAGAATTCTCAAGGCAGCCAGGAAAAAGAAGGGGGTAACTTATAAAGGGAAACCCATTAGAGTATTGTCGGACTTCTCAGCACAAACCTTACAAGCCAGAAGGTAGTGGAATCAATTATTCATACTGTTTAATGAAAGGCACTACCGGCCAAAAATAATGTATCCAGCTAAGCTCTCCTTTAGATATGAAGTAGACATAAAGACTTTTCCAGACATACTAAAACTGAGGGAATTCTCCACTACAATCCTGCACTACAGGAAATACTGAAAGGGGTCAGCT
>NW_006429082.1:0-1223 GCF_000325575.1 Pteropus alecto | reverse complement strand
ATTTTCTTAGAAGATTTTATTTTCTTTTATTTTTTACCCCTCTTTCATTCCCGCCCCACCCCAGCGACTTCCACTCCTGACCTATGATTGTTGCCTTTTGTCCTTAACAACTGAATCCCTGAAGGTGGGGCGTCTACACCCACATGCTCCTAACCTGTACCATTGGTCTGGCACACCCAGGGGTATGGTCCGTGGCTCTACCTAGGGAGCGAACAAAGGACCTTCTGAGTATAAAGCAGACATGATAACAGCTACACTATTGAGCCACCCCCTAAAATAGCACCTTTCATATTAAAATTATTAATGAATCAGGACTGTGGTTCTTAGAAAACTTGGGTTTCAGAAATATCAAGCTGGTTAAATAATTGGGGAAACCAACAGGTAATTGCCAAACATTAGCTTAACCAAGTAAAAGCTGGTAAAAAAAAAAAAAAAAGTTTGGAAGATATCTAGCTCTTTGTTTTATAAATGCATTTATTGGGATTAGGGTTTGTCCAGATTCTTCTTGGAATGAGCTCCATGCCTCCCACCGTGGAGAGCTGCTGGTCCTTTGGAGCCAGATTTTCTACCCTTCACAGATGCTGTGATGCAGCATTTTGTTACTCTTCTCTCTTCCACTTGTGCTTCATCTCCATCGACAGGTACATTGCTGTTACTGACCCTCAACTCTATCCTACCAAGGTCACGGTGTCTGTGTCAGGAATTTGTATCAGCATCTCCTGGATCCTGCACATTGTATATAACAGTGCCGTGTTCTACACAGGTGTCAGTGACGATGGGATGGAAGAATCAGTAAGAACTCTCAACTTGTCAAATTGTTGTAAATCAAGACTGGGTATTGGTAGATTTTCTGTTATTTTCATACTTACCCTTGTTTTGTTCATTCTTCATAGTAAGATTTTTCTTGTACCTAAACAACAAGCTATAAATATTGAAAATATTTCAAAATATAAGTATTGAAAAATATGTCAAGTAAAACAAAATCATCCTCAGAGAGTTACAAAGCCAGAGTGGCTAATAGAGAGAGAAAAGCAGCTAAAACCCTGAGAGTGACAGTGGTAGCATTTATGATTTCGTGGTTACCATATACAATTGATAGGTTTCTTGATGTTTTTATGGGCTTCATGACCCCTACTTATATTTATGAGATTTGCTATTAGTGTGTTTATTATAACTCAGTCATGAACACTTTGATTTATGCTTTATTTTATCCTTGGTTTAGG
>NW_006429081.1:0-1167 GCF_000325575.1 Pteropus alecto | reverse complement strand
TAACAACTAAAACAGGGATTGACACTCTGTCAATGACAGAGAATCGAACAGGACACAGACCCATGTTCATGACAAAAGGAATAAAAAATAAGCTTGGCATTTCAAGTCAGACAATGCCCTCAGAGCAATCTCTTGTGATTACTACCGGAAACAAGTGTGTGTGTTGGGGAGGAGCCAGGAGAAAGACACCCCTGTGTCGACTGAATTAAGTGGGTCTCATCATCTTTCTCAGACTTTCTCGGTTGAGCTCTCTTCCTGGGACATCTGTGTTGTCGACCAATCATGGATAAAGCACATTCCGTTGTCATTCCCAACAAGCCCTCACCTATCCCCACGTGGGCTGATAGACACATAAAAGGCTTAAAATCTAAACAAACGCACAACAGCCCCGCACTCCATAACATATCTATGCTGAAGGATTCATGGCAAGTGTAGAAAATGTAAAACTTTATGACCAAATAATGCCAACTAACTGATGGAGAAGAAAATTCCCATTAAAAGTATTCATATTTTTAGAACGCTTGATAATAATTTATTGAGGAAAAAGCTTTCTTTGGATGCAAAATCAATGGGTAAAAGGTCGTAGAAAACAATGACATTTACACATGCTCCGATTACTTAGTAATTATAAAGAGGAAATTTTCCGTTGATTACCATGGAGAAATCATGACTATTTCATCTTTAACTCCAATGTAATAATCAAGAAGATTCTGACAAATTATAATTGGAATAAACTGTTCAAAAACATCACTACTGTGTAAGGAGAAAAAGCAGCCGAGTTTGGATGCCTTCTAGATTATATTAGATTATGAAGACCAATGAAGACCATGACACTAAGTATATTGTATAATCTTTGAATAGGAACGAGATACAAAGGATGACACTGTTACCGGAGAGCGGGATCTTCTTCCGGCACGTCATCCAATTCCTGACGTCTGGAACAATGGATAGAGCGAGACAACGAAATACTGTAGAGAAGACAAGTTTCGTTAGAAGGGAAAGTATACTTGCAGACGTGGAAGCGGGCCTGAGCAAGAGAGGCATGGCTAAAAATGCCTGGCGACAAAGCCTTCGGGGTTTTGTTCCCTATTTGCTCTGGATGGGCACTTTTTGAGAGGACAAACCATTTTTAATTGACAATTAAGACTGGCAGGACACCGTGATTCA
>NW_006429080.1:0-593 GCF_000325575.1 Pteropus alecto | reverse complement strand
ATAAACATTGATGCAAAAATCTTCAACAAAATATTGGCAGACCAACATTAAAAAGATCATACACCATGATCAAGTTGGATTTATTCCTGGGAAGGAAGACTGGTTCAATAGCCACAAATCCATTAATGTCATATACCACATTAACAAATTGAAAGATAAAATCATACGATCATATCAATAAATGGAGAAAAAGCATCTGACAAAATCCAGCATCCATTCATGATAAAAACTCTAAGCAAAGTGGGAATAGAGGGAACAAACCTCAACATAACAAAGTCCATATATGACAAACCTACAGCTAACATCATACTCAATGGGGAAAGGCCAAAACCATTTTCCTTAAGATCAGGAACAAGACAAGAATGCCCACTTTCACCACTCCTTTTCAACATTGCTGGAAGTCTTAGCCACAGCAATCGGACAGAAAGAGAAATAAAAGGTATCTGAATTGGAAAAGAAGTAAAACTCTTGTTATTTGCCGATGACATACTATATATAGAGAACCCTAAAGATTTCACCAAAAACTGTTAGAACTGATGAATGAATTCAATAAAGCAACAAGTTACAAAATAAATATCCAGAAGTCAGTGGCA
>NW_006429079.1:0-468 GCF_000325575.1 Pteropus alecto | reverse complement strand
TGAATATAAGACATGAAACAATAAATTGCATAGAAAAGAACATAGGAACTAAACTCATGGACCTTGTACTTAAAGAGGATTTTATGAATTTGACCTCAAAGGCAAGGGAAGTAAAAGCAAAAATAAATGAATTGGACTACACCAAACTAAAAAGCTTTTGTACAGCAAAAAATAAAACTGTCAACAAGGTAAAGGGACAACCATCCAAATGGGAAAATATATTTTCAACTCAATAACAACAAAAGAACAAACAATCCAATTAAAAAATGGGCAGAGCACCTGAACAGACATTTCCCCCAAGAAGACATACAAATGGCCAACAAACATGAAAAGATGCTCAACACCACTAGCTATTAGGGAAATGCAAATCAAAACCACAATGAGATACCATTTCACACCTTTTAGAATAGCTGTTATCCACAGGACAAGTAAGAACAAGTGTTGGAGAGGGTGTGGAGAAAAAGGAAC
>NW_006429078.1:0-1015 GCF_000325575.1 Pteropus alecto | reverse complement strand
AATGTTCATTGTAGCATTATTCATGGTGGCCAAGAGACGGACAACTGATGTGCCCTTCGATAGATAATTGGCTATAGACGATGTGGTGTATATATACAATGGAATATTACTCACCCATAACAAAAGGTGAAATACTGCCATTTGCAACAACATAGATGGATCTTGAGATGATCACGCTAAGCGAAAGAAATCACATGGAAAAAGTTGAGAACCATATGATTTCACTCATATATGGATTATAAAACTGAAAGCAACAAATGAACAAGTCAAACGAAAAAAACCAATAGACACAGACAACTGTTTAGTGGTGACCAGAGGGGAAAGTGGGAGGTAAGAGGTTGCAAAAGGTAAAGAGGGTCAAATATATAGTGACAGAAGAAAATGTGACTTTGGATGGTGAACACACAATGCAATATACAGGTGATGTATTATTGAATTGTACACTTGAAAACTATATAATTAGTTAACAAATGTCACCCCAATAAATTATAAAACAACAACAAAATGTGCTATAAAGCAGGGTGGTCAACATTACAATGCCCTCTTGAGATAATATAAAAATAATATTAGTATTCACTACTGATGATTTTTAGATATATTTTTATTTTTTCAGAATCATGTATGAAATAATAATAATTTATGAATCTATAATTGCACAAATATTAAAACACTTTAGCTTTCCCCTTTAAAATTTTCTAAATCACTTCTATCTCATTATTCTTGCTCTCTGTTAATTGTAAAGACAAAAAGTTGTAATGACTTAAAAGGACAACAGTCTTTTTTTCTAAATTTATATATGTATTTTTATATTTAAAGTGCATATATAAAACAGATGTATGTCTATTTTTTGTATGTAGAATTATACAGGGATATACCATTTTTATGGCTTCGAAAGCTACTATTTTCAGTTATTAACTAGGCATTGAGAATTTTCTTTATTTCAAACATAAGAGATTATATTCCTCTTTTAAACAAAACACTAGAGTAGGATTAAAAATTGTGATAATCAAGTAGT
>NW_006429077.1:0-1397 GCF_000325575.1 Pteropus alecto | reverse complement strand
TAGAGCAGAAATAAATGAAATTGAAAACAAACGAAAAAACAATAGAAATAATCTGCTACGAAGAGCTGGTTCTTTGAGAAGGTTAATAAAACTGACAAACCACTGGCTAGACTCACTAAAGAAAAAAAGAGAAAGGACACAAATAGACAAAATCAGGGATGAAGAAGGGGAAATTATGACTGACATTGCAGAAATACAGAAGATCATATAAGAATGCTATAAGAAAGTGTACAACACCAAATTTAATAACCTAGAAGAAATGGATCAGTACTTAGAAAAATACAACCTTCTTAGACTGAATCAAGATGAACTGGAAAATCTAAATAGATCGATCAGCAGTATGAAAATGGAAACAATCATCAAAAACCTACCAAAAAGTCAAAGTCCAGGACCAGATGGCTTCACCATTGAATTCTACCAAATATTCAAAAAAGATTTTATAATATTTATTCTCCTCAAACTTTTACAAAAAATCAAAGAGGAGGCAATTCTTTTCAACTCATTTTATGAGGTCAATATCATTCTGATACCAAAACCTGGTAAAGATAACACACACAAAAAAAACTACAAACCAATCTCTCTCATGAACACAAATGCAAAAATCCTAAATAAGATACTAGCAAATCAAATACAGCAATATATTAAAAAGATTATACACCATGATCAAATGGGCTTCAACCCAGGGGCACAGGGATGGTTCAACATATGCAAATCAATTAATGTGATAGACTACATAAGCAAATTAAAAAATAAGAATCATATGATCATATCAATAGATGCAGAAAAAGCCTTCAACAAGATACAGCATCCATTTATGATCAAAACATTTAACAAAATTGGTATAGAAGGAAAATTCATTAACATAATAAAGGCCATCTATGACAACTCTTCAGCCAACATTATACTTAATGATGAAAAACTAAAAACCTTCCCTCTAAGATCAGGAACAAGGCAAGGCTGTCCACTATTACCACTGTTATTCAATATAACTTTGGAGGTCCTAGCGAGTACAAACAGGCAAGAGGAAGATATAAAAGGCATTTAAATAGGAAAGAAGCCAAACTGTCACTATTTGTGGATGACATGATTCACTATATAGAAAACCCTAAAGACTCCACAAGAACACTACTAGAAACAATGAGCAAATATAATTAAGTCTCTGGATACAAAATCAATGTTCAAAAATCCATAGCTTTCCTATACTGTAATAATGCAGTGTTAGAAAAAGTGGTGGAAAATATAATTCCTTTTGCAATTGCAACAAAAAAAATAAAATACCTAGGAATAAATCTAATGAAACAAGTGAAAGACTTACATAATGAAAACTATAAAACTCTATGAAAAGAATTTAAAAAAGATGTGAAGAAATGGAAAGATATTCCTTGTTCTTAGATTGG
>NW_006429076.1:0-990 GCF_000325575.1 Pteropus alecto | reverse complement strand
CAATTATATAATTTTCAAGTGTACATTATAATTTTACATCTGTATATTCTATCATGTGTATACCACCCTAAGTCCAGTTTCCTTAGCTACCATATATTTGATCCCCTTTACCCACTTTGCTCTCCTCCTATATGTGACCCCCTATACCCCATCTACCTCTCCACTCTTCACCCACCCCCTACCCTCTGGTAACCACTAGTCTATTGTCCATGTTCTTGAGTCTCTGTTTGTTTCTCCTGTTCATTTTTTATTTTAGGTTTATATCCCACATGTAAGTGATATCACGTGATTTTCAAATTTTTCTATCTGGCTCATTTCGCTTAGCACGATTATCTCGAGGTCCATCCATGACGCAAATAGCAATATTTCATCTCTTCTTATGCTAAGTAATATTCCATTGTATATATGTACCACATCTTTAGCCAATCATCTATTGTAGGACACTTGCGTTGCTTCTGTGTCCTGACAATCATGAATAATGCTGCTATGAACATCAGTGTGCAAATATCTTTTTGGATATGGGTTTTCAAGTCTTTGGGGATTACTGGATCGTATGATAGATGAATTCTTAGTTTTGTGAGGAAACTCCATACTATTTTCTATAGTGGCTGTACCAATTTGCAGTCCCACTAGCAATGTATGAGGGTTCCTTTTTCTCCACATCCTCTCCAACATTTGTTATTACCTCTCCTGTTAATTATAGCTATTCTAACAGGTGTGAGATGGTATCTCACCGTGGTTTTGATTTGTGTCTCCCTAATAGCTAGCGATGTTGAGCATCTTTTCCTATATTTGTTGGCCATTTGTATGTCCTCTAGGGATTGGATCATTTGTTTTTTTGTTGTTATTGAGTCGTATGAATTCTTTGAATATTTAGATATTAGGCCCTTATTGGAAGTGTCGCTTGCAAATATATTTTCCCAGTCAAATGGTTGTCTCTTTACCTTGTTGGCCGTCTTTTTTGCTGAGCAGAAGCTTTTTAGTTTGATG
>NW_006429075.1:0-766 GCF_000325575.1 Pteropus alecto | reverse complement strand
AAAACAAAACCCAACCATATGCTGCCTCCAGGAGGAACATCTCAGTTCCAAAGACTAATATAGACTCAAAGTGAAACGGTGAAAAATGATATTTCAAGCAAATGGCAATCAGAGAAAAGTGGGAGTAGTGGTACTAATATCAGACGAAATAGACTTCAAAATAAAAAAGGTAAAGAAAGATACTGAGGGACACTTCATAATGATAAAGGGAATCATAAAGCAAGAAGACATAACATTAATATATTTATGCTCCCAATCAGGGAGCCCCGAAATATGTAAAGCAATTACTAACAGAGCTAAGGAGAGAAACAGATCAAAACACTATCATAATAAGGGACCTAAATACCCCACTGTCAGATATGAACAGATCATTCAAACAGAAAATCAATAAGGAAATAACATCCTTAAATGACATATTAGACCAATCAAACATAATTGACATTTACAGAGGCTTCCACCCCAAAACAGCTGCTTATATCTTCTTCTCTAGTGCACATAGAACATTCTTAAGAATCGACCATATACTGGGACACACAGATAGCCTCAACAAATATAAGAGGATTGAAATCATACCAACCATATTCTCTGATCATAATGCTTTGAAACTAGAGACCAACTGCAGAAAGAAATCAGGAAGAACCACAAATACATGGAGATTAAACAACATGCTACTGAAGAATAATTGGGTCAGAGAAGAAATAAAAAGGGATATCAAGAGATACATAGAAATAAATGATAATGATAGGATAACATATCAAAACTTTTG
>NW_006429074.1:0-720 GCF_000325575.1 Pteropus alecto | reverse complement strand
AAGCACAGGAGTGGCGGAAAGAAAAAAGATTGCTAAATGAATTAATTTTCATACGTGTTTCAAAGGTTATTATGACCATGTATTTACTTTATAATTAAAAAGTAAAAATAAGAAAAATAAATTTATTTGAAATCCATATGCAATCATAAAATTAATGGTTAAAAATATTAAATGGTTTAGGGAAATACTAATGATATGATTTTAGGCAAAAATTAAGGATATAAAATTATATCTATCCATCATGAAGATGCAGAGGTGAGGGGAAATAGATAGAATCAGCTCCTCTATTATACAAAAAATGGGAAAATATATTAAAATGTTTATAAATGTTAGCTTTGGGTAACATTAAAGTATGATTTTTAATTTTTTTCTTCTGTTTTATAATCTACAAATGAAAGCCTACAATTAAAGTGATTTACTGTTATAATCAGAAAATGAACATGTTTTTTATTGTTTATTGGGTTAACATTGGTTAATACAATTATATAATCTTCAGGTGTACATTATAATTTGACATCTGTATATTAAAATGTGTTTACCACCCAATGTCCAGTTTCCTTCAGCTACCATATATTTGATCCCATTTATCCATTTCGCCCTCCCCCTATCTCCCTACATTTGACCCCCTTTACCCTGTCTACCTGCCCCCTCCTCCCTCACCTCACTAGTAACCACTAGTCTATAGCCCTCTGATAACCACTAGTCTATAGTCCATGTCCA
>NW_006429073.1:0-438 GCF_000325575.1 Pteropus alecto | reverse complement strand
GTAAAAGCAAAAATAAATAAATGGGACTACATCAATCTAACAAGCTTCTGCTCAGCAAAAGAAATCGTCAACAAGGTAAAGAGACAACCCTCTGAATGAGAAAATATATTTGCAAGCAACGCCTTCGATAAGGGCCTAATATCCAAAATATACAAAGAACTCATACAGCTCAATAACAACAACAACAAAAAAACAAAGGACACAATCAAAAAATGGGCAGAAGATCTGACCAGACACTTCTCCCCAGAAGACATACAAATGGCCAACACATATATGAAAAGATGCTCAACATAGCTAGCTATTAGGGAAATGCAAATCAAAACCACAATGACATATCATCTCACACCTGTTAGAATAGCTATAATCAACAGGACAATTAATAACAAATGCTGGAGAAGATGTAAGAAATAAGAACCCTTATACACTGCTGGTGGGACT
>NW_006429072.1:0-1184 GCF_000325575.1 Pteropus alecto | reverse complement strand
ACTTTTCATAGTATTCTTGCATGATCTTTTGTATTACTGTGGTGTCAGTCGTAATATCCCCTCTATCATTCCTGATTTTGTTTATTTTGTCCTTTCTCTTTTTTCTTTACTGAATCTAGCAAGGGGTTTGTCAATTTTATTAACCTTCTCAAAGAACCAGCTCTTTGTTGCATTTCTTTCTTTTCTTTTTTTTTTCAATTTCATTGATTTCTGCTCTAATTTTGATGCTTTCTTTCCTTCTGCTGACTTAAGGCTTCATTTGTTCTTCATTTTCCTGTTATTTAAGATGAAGTGTTAGATTGTTTATTTGGGCTCATTTTTGTTTTTGGAGATAGGCCTGTAATGATATGAATTTTCTTCTTATGATCGCTTTTGCCGTGTCCCGATAGTTTTGATATGTTGTACTATTATTATCATTCGTTTCTATGTATCTTTTGGTCTCTCTTTTTATTTCTTCCCTGACCCAGTTATTCTTCAGTAGCATGTTGTTTAATCTCCATGTGTTTGTAGTTCTTCCTGATTTCTTTTTGCAGTTGATCTCTAGTTTCAAAGCATTATGATTCAGAGAATACGGTGTGTATGATTTCAACCCTCTTATATTTGTTGAGGCTGTCTCTGTGTTCCAGTATGTGGTCGATTCTTGAGAATGTTCCATGTGCACTAGAGAAGAATGTATAAGCAGCTGTTTTGGAATGGAATGTTCTGTAAATGTTAGTTATGTCCAGTTGTTCTAATGTGTCATTTAAGAATGTTATTTCCTTATTGATTTTCTGTTTGGATGATCTGTCCATATCCAACAGTAGGGTATTTAGGTCCCCTGCTACGATAGTGTTTTGAACTGTTTCTTCCTCTAGTTCTGTTAATAATTGTTTTACATATTTCATGGCTCCCTGAATGGGATCGTATATATATTATAATTAATATTCTTGGTGCCTGATTCCCTTTATCATTATGAAGTGTCCCTCAGTGGTTTTCTTTACCTTTTTTATTTCAAAGTCTCTTTCGTCTGATATTAGTACCGCTACTCCCGCTTTTCTCTGAATGCCATTTGCTTGAAATATCATTTTCCATCACATTTCACTCTGAGTCTATATTTGTCTTTGGAGCTGAGATGTGTCTCCTGGAGGCAGCATACGTTGGGTTTTGTTTGAACTCTGTGCCTTTTTATTGGTGAGTTCAGTCCA
>NW_006429071.1:0-775 GCF_000325575.1 Pteropus alecto | reverse complement strand
TGCTGAGCGCATGGCTTGTTGTCTTTTAGAGTGCTGCTGTCCAATTTCATCTCCTATTCTTGATACACTGTAACAGTTACATATTACAATTGGACAGCTGCCTTAAGTCCACGTCTCTATAGAATAAGCAAGTCAATTGCCAGAAAATTTGCGAAAAGTATAGCTACAACTTAAACATGCAAAAGAAGATGTGATATATTCCTCAAAGAATGAGTTATGAAGTAACAAATGAATATGCATTCAGTGAAAACATAGTCATGAATGCCAAGAGAAGTTTGCCATGAATGAGCCGATTATTCAGTTCATGGAAGAAATGCATTTGGGTATAACGATAGTGGACTTTCCCTATGATATATGAATATCTAGGGTCTCGATTTAACAATTAAGTCAGGGAATGACACTATGTCTACGGAAAAGAGTAGATCAGGACACAGACCCATGTTCATGACAAAAAAAAATGATAAGCTTGGCATTTCAAGTCAGACGATGCCCCCAGAGCAATCTCTTATGATGACTACTGAAAACAAGTGTGTGTGTTGGGGAGGAGCCAGGAGAAAGAGGCCCCTGGGTCTACTGGATTAAATGGGTCGCATCATGTTTCTCAGGCCTTCTCAGTTGAGCTCTCTTCCGGGGACCTCTGTGGTGTCGACCAGTCACGGATAAAGGAAATTCCGATGTCATTCCCAACAAGCCCTCACCTATCCCCATGAGGGCCGATGAACACTTAATACCTAAAGTACCCTCTAGAAATGTGCTGAGCTATTTACTCAGTAGG
>NW_006429070.1:0-589 GCF_000325575.1 Pteropus alecto | reverse complement strand
TGTGTCAGAGAGGTGGCCCTTGGGGCTCGGCCTCGCAGAGCCCAGGAAACGAACGTCCCGGAGTGGAGAGAGAATACAGCCTAGGGCTGCCTGTAGGAGAACAGGTGAGGAGGGGCAAGAACGCGGGGCGCCACGCCATGCAGGCAGCTCTTGGGCTCGGGCAGCTTCCCGGGAACCCCGAGACAGCGAGCGGGCAAGCGAGCAGGGCCTGGGGGCGTCCAGGGGCACCCTGGCTGGAGGGCGGCAAAGGGAGAGGACTGCAAAAAACTACAGCACCTGGTATCCCAGGCGGTCTCCCATCCAAGTACTAACCAGGCCCGACCCTGCTTAGCTTGGGAGATCACACTAGATCCGGCACGTTCAGGATGGTATGGCTGTAGACGCGAGAGAGTGTTGCCTGCCGCCCCAAGACGTCAAGCCTGGCCTCCAGGGCTCCGGAGCCGCCAGCGCCTGCATCACAGCTACTGGGGGGGGGGCGTTGCGGGGGTTCCTCCGGCGAGGCGGAAGCCCACATGCGCCGCACCATGGGTCTTGGCCGGTTCGCTGCTGTGCCGAAGGTCTGAGTGGGCGTTCTCGCATCCTGGGACTG
>NW_006429069.1:0-1214 GCF_000325575.1 Pteropus alecto | reverse complement strand
TTTGATGAGGTCAAAATTACTGTGATACCCAAACCTCGTAAGGATAACACACAAAGAAAGAAAACTACAGACCAATATCTCTCATGAACACAGAGGCAAAAATCCTAAATAAGATACTAGTGAACTGAATACGGCAACATATTAAAAAGATAATACACCACAATCAGGTGAGCTCCATCCCAGGGGCACAGGGATGGTTCAACATATGCAAATCGATTAATGTGATACATCACATAAACAAATTAAAAAATAAGAATCACATGATCATATCAATAGATGCAGAAAAAGCCTTTGACAAGATACAGCATCCACTTATGATCAAAACATTTAACAAAATCTTTATAGAAAAAATCACCTTAACATAATAAAGGCCTTTATAGTTAATGGTGAAAAACTAAAAACCTTCCCCCTAAGATCAGGAACAAGGCAAGGCTGTCCACTATCGCCACTGCTATTCAATATAGCATTGGAGGTCCTAGTGAGTGCAGTCAGACAAAAGAGAAAGATATAAAAGGCATCCAAATAGGAAATGAAAAGTCAAATTGTCCCTTTTTATGGATGACATGATTTTATATATAGAAAGCCCTAAAGACTCCACAAGAACACCACTATAAACAATAAGCAAATACAGTAAAGTCTCTGGATATAAAATCAACATTCAAAAATCCATAGCATTCCTATACTCTAATAATGAAGCGTCAGGAAAAAAAGTGAAAAAATAATTCCTTTTGCAATTGCTACAAAAAGAATAAAATACGTAGGAATAAATTTAACAAAACATGTCAAGGACCTATATAATGAAAACTACAAGCCCTATTAAAAGAAATCGAAGAAGATTACAAAAAAATGGAAAGATAGTCCGTGTTCTTGGATTGGAAGAATCAACATAATTAATATGATCATATTGCCTAAAGCATTATACAGATTTAATGCAATCTTCATCAAAATCTCATTTTAAAGAAATAGAACAAAAAATAATCAGATTCGTATGGAAGAACAAAAGACTCCAAATTGCCAAAGCCATCCTAAGAAAAATGAATGAGGCTGCAGGCGTCACTCTGCGCAACTTCAAATTATACTACAAAGCAACAGTAATCAAAACAGCATGGTATTGGCAGCAAAACAGACACACTGACCAGTGGAACAGAATCGAGAGTCCAAAAGTAAAACCATATTTATACGGGCAAATAGTTTTTGACAAAAAAAGCCAAAAT
>NW_006429068.1:0-854 GCF_000325575.1 Pteropus alecto | reverse complement strand
ATTTTATTAATTTTATTTGCTTACAACACACGGTATATATGATCATACAAATTTGGGAGGTTGAGGTTTGGAGCCCAAGTCAGACAGTCAGAATTTTCCACATAAGTCTTCATCAAATAGATCTCCTGTTGGCAAAATTTCAAAATATCTTGCCCAGTATTCACCACCTCTTTCTTTTAGAATTAATGTGGAAGCAATAAAATTTCTTAAACGGCTGAAATAATGCAAGGTCTATTCTAAGATTCCGTAGTGATGTGTGGACGTATTCAACAGTTTCATGATAAAAATCAAATGATAAGATAATCTTAGAAACAATATATTCCAATTTCTCAGCCAAAGCAGTAAATTAAATGTAAGTTTAGCAATAAGTGTCCACATTTCTGCTTTCCGATGAAGTATACTATTTCATCTGTTTTCGAAAATGCTATTTGTTTTAATCATGTTTCTATAAAGGTATATATTTTCTTTTTTAACAGTTAAATATCAATTAACCTAAGTCAGTGAGCACATTGCTTATAAATATCTTCATAATTTTGTTCTCTAAAGTGGTTAACATTTGTCAGAAAATTGAACAGAAATACTATTCTGATCGGTTTAGAGCTATATGTTTTCCCTAAAGCTCTTTTTGTATATTCCTATTCCACAGAATATATATTCTCACATCAATGCAACTACTTTGTAATTAATTTTTTCCCTATACCCCTGCAGTTGGGCATTACCTCCTTGACATAATATTGTTTACCTCTGTCCTTTGAAATGTGTTATGAATTAACACACTATCCTTGATTTTATATGACCTGTGTGGAGAAGAATGGGATGACTACTTCATTTTATCTTTGTATTAGCCTTTATAA
>NW_006429067.1:0-1865 GCF_000325575.1 Pteropus alecto | reverse complement strand
GAAATATAATTCATATACTATATAATTCCACCTTTAAAGTGTACAATTCATACTGTTTTTTTTTTCCTGTCTGTTTTCCACATATCCACAGAGATATGCCACTGGCGCCACAATCTAATTTGGAATATTTTCATCCCCTGAGAGAGACTCTATCTTTATTAGTAGTCCCTCCCTGTCCCTGACCCCCCAGGCCACTCACCCCCTTCCTGTCTCTGGATGTGCCTGTTCTGGACCCTGCGTGGTCTTCTATGCCTGGCGTCTGTCACTCAGCATCATGTCTTCGAGGTCCATCCACATCGTAGCGTGTGTCAGAGTTTCACTCTTTTTCATGGCTGAGTAATATTCCGGTGTCCGGATGGACCACACTCATCTGCTGATGGACGTTTGGATTACTTGCATTTTTGGCCGCTGTGAATAGTGCTGCCATGAACATCGATGGGCACGTTTTCGTGTAGATGCAGCTTTTCATTTGTCTTGAGCGTAGACAGGAGTGGAATGCTGGATCATGTCGGAATTCCACATTTAACTTGCTGAGGCGGGGGATGCTCTGAGTCCCCAGCTGGAACCACTGTCTCTGATGATCTGTTTCTTATAGAATCGCTGGTTCACCTTTTTCACTGGGAGGCCGGCCCCTAGGACAGGGACTTCCCTCTGTCCCCAGGGTCTAGCCCAGTGCCTGGCATGCAGCAGGTGCTGGGTGAATATCTGTTGTTACAGAGAGGAGGTGAGGCTCCTGGAGAGCTTAGCACGGTGCCAGGAGCACCCCACACCTGTGACCGCTGATCCCGCTGCCAGAGGCCCTGGGCTGGGGAGGCCTGGGCCCGGACCCCGTTCACTTTCCGTGCTTGGTCGTCGGGGTCTCTCTGTCTCTCTCTCTCATATCTCTCCTCTCTTCTCCTGCCACCTTCTTCTCCCTGTCCCGTCTCTCTCAGTCCTTCCCGACTGTCCCTGGGGAGACTTCGTGCCTGCCTCTGCCTGTCGTACCTTCCCCATTTCTGTCTCGTTTTTCCTCTCTTTCCTCTCCTGACTTTCGGTCTGTCTTGAGCTCCATCTTGCTCACTCTGTCCTCTCTCTGTCTCTCCGCTGCTGTCTCTGCCTCTCTGGGGGGCCCCCTCCCGACTCCCTGCCCTTCTCCATGCCCTTTAAGTGCAAACAGGAGGGAACTGCAGTCCACAGGTCTGGGGACCCCCCCCCACACACACACAGACACTTGGTTGCCAGGGCGCTGGGGCCCAGGAGGGGCTGAGGGCTCATTACCCTAATGGCATCTGTGGAGGGCGCCCAGTCAGCCTAGGAAATGGGCCACTTAAGCCTTCTGGAGCTAATGGCGGCCTTCGGCCACTTCCCCCTGCTGCTTTCTAGGCTGTGCTGGGAGACTGAAGATGGGGAGAGGGGAGGGGAGGGGAGCGGGAGGGGAGCTGGGGGAAGGAAATGAAGTGGGGGGAGAGAAGGAAGTAAGCGGGGAGGGAGGACTGGAAGGGAGGGAGGTCAGGTGGGAGGGGGCTGCATCTCCTTCTCAGCCTGGAGTGTCCTGGGAAAATGTACTCGGCTGGCTGGGGGGCAGGGAGGCTGTGCCCCAAACCTCAGAAGCAGGGCCCCCACACACTTGCACGGCACCTACACATTCCTTCTCGGGGGCACCCCAGAGCCACACACACCCTTGGTCACAGGCACCCCCACGCTGCTCTGGAAGTTCTTGGGACCTCCCCCACTACAGGCCCCTGGGACCCGCAGAGCCACAAACATGGGCCATAGACACAGTCCGGCCAGGAGAGGTGCCTCAGGCCACACGCAAAGGTCTTTGCACAGGATTCGACATAGAGAAGCAACACGCACGACACTTGGCTTGTCCAAGCACACACAGT
>NW_006429066.1:0-1763 GCF_000325575.1 Pteropus alecto | reverse complement strand
TTTTTATAAATATAAATATATATGTATTTATACATGTAGCATAGGTATAAAATTTCACAAATATCTCTATATGGTTTTTATAAAAAAAGGCATAGCTATGCTGGAGGAACGTTTTAACAGTGGTAACTTTCGGCTATTTGAATATAAAAATAAATTTGAATCAACATATACTTTTTCCATTTAAAAATATTATTTCTTTATTGGATCAAGTTGAACATATTTAGTGTTTATAGTTGCTTCACTGCTCGTGTCATCTCTCCTGAACCGTAGGAAAAATTTTTACAAATTACCAACTTCTACCAGAAAACAATATAAAATGAATACAGAAAAAAATATATTTTGTAAAATTATGGTAAACAAATACAATGGGATTCATAAGAAATTAATTTTATCATAAATGAAATGATAACATTAATTAAAAATTAAATTATAATTGAAATCAGTTAAATGACAAATATAGCAAATCAAACAGAAAGAAGATTTAAGATCGACTTGAAGGTAACATATAATTAAAGTAGTCAGATGAACGCTTAGAACCATCTTCAGAGCAAGAAATTAAATAACTCCATAAAACTCTTCAATTTGCTGCAGTGATGATCTAGGCTATGTGGCCTCTTTTTGAACCTAGAAAATATTAAAAGCAATACAGTTTGCCTTGTAATTATGGCTTTGAGAGAAAGGCACTTTGGAATGTGTATTCTGACATAGACATGGCAAATTTTATGCTAAGTGTGGCATAGAAGGTAGGGTCTCACCAGTTATGACCATTTGGTTGTAGAGTTATGAAAATCCCAGAAAGCAGAATACAAGATATTCACATACTTTGATCAACTACATGGTTACCCCCACAATTTCAGTGTTCCCAGAGATAAGCTTCTTTTTATGTTATCTTATATTATAATAAGTTAATAGAACTGCTACTTGGTGACTGAAAAACATTGTTCAAACTTAAAGTTGCAATTATCAGCATAAATAGACCAACAATAATCACCAAATGTTTGAGGAGAAAGTCATCAAACCAAATGGTCAGGAGATTAAGTCTAAACAGGAAATTAATTGACCAGAGACAAGATTTCTAAATAAAAGTAATCAGATTACCTGGATCATTCTTGGGAAAATAGTGGCTTTTGTATATGGAGCTAATTTCTTGTTCATCTCAACAGGTACACTCTGATATAAAAGAACAACAAGAAGCAGCATCACTGTAGTCGAAGTTTGTGAGAACTGCTCTAGCCTTCAGAGGTATTCGCCTTCAAACACAAATAGAGACATAAGAAGCAAAGTGTGGGGGATGGGGACTCTTCTTGAAACCATCAGGTGGACAGATTTCTTTGGATGATGAGAAAAAATATGAATGTGTAACTATTAATGTAAAATATAATTATGAATGTAAAGTAAAATAGGAAACTTCTGGAGATGCTCTCCACCGGGGCCACTTAGTGTCTGGAATTCATAGTCCAACATTTCAAATCGTGCACCAACGTAATAAAGACAGAAAATGATGGTGTACTTGAATTTTGTTTATAAAGTAAAAATATCTAAATTTACTAAAATGGTAAGAGAGAGAAATGGACACAGCAAAAAAAGAAGTCAGTTCTGAGGTTCAGGAATTGTGGAGGTGCCAGAAAATTTGAAAAAGTCACAAATGGGAATTTTAGACATGGAAACAAAATCATTTCAATAAAACAAACAAACAAACAAAAAACAGTGGAGTTTTTGAATAACAGCCCAGAAACATCTAGAAAGAGAAGTAAGTGGATTGA
>NW_006429065.1:0-943 GCF_000325575.1 Pteropus alecto | reverse complement strand
ATAGGAATGCTATGGATTTTTGAACATTGATTTTACATCTAGAAACTATTGTATTTACTTATTGTTTCTAGAAGTGCTCTTGTGGAGTCTTTAGGGTTTTCTATATAGAGAATCGTGTCATCTGCAAATAGTGATGAATTTTTGAATTTTTCACTTTCTATTTGGATGCTTCTTATATCTTTCTCTTGCCTGATTGCATTTGCCAGGAGCTCCAATGTTATATTGAATAACAGTGGCGATAGTGGACAGTCTTGCCTTGTTCCTGATTTTAGAGGGAAGGTTTTTACTTTTTCACCATTAAGTATAATGTTGGCTGAGTGTTTCTCCAATGTGTCCTTTATTATGTTAAACTACTTTCCTTCTATATCAATTCTGTTAAGTATTTTGATCATAAATGGATGCTGTATATTGTCGAAGGCTTTTTCTGCATCTATTGATATGATCATATGATTCTTATTTTTTAATTTGTTTATGTATGTGTCACATTAATTGATTTGCTTACGTTGAACCGTCCCTGTGCCCCTGGGATGAAGCCCAATTGATCGTGGTGTATAATCTTTTTAATATGTTGCTGTATTCGGTTTGCTAGTATCATATTTATTATTTTTGCTTATGTGTTGATGAGAGATATCGATCTGTAGTTTTCTTTTTTTTAAGTTATCTTACCAAGTTTTGGTATCAAGGTAATATCTGCCTCATAAAACGAGCTGGGAAGTGTTGCCTCCTCTTCGATTTTTTAGAAGAGTTTGAGGTGAATAGGTATTAAATCTTTGTTGAATGTTTGGTAGAATTCACTGATGAAGCCATCTGGTCCTATACATTTACTTGGTAGGTTTTTGATGTTTGTTTCAATCTATACTGCTGGATGGTCTATTAGTTTTTTCAGTTCTTCTTGATTGAGTCTAGGCAGGTTATATTTTTCTAAGTACTGGTCCATTTCTTC
>NW_006429064.1:0-450 GCF_000325575.1 Pteropus alecto | reverse complement strand
AGTCTCAACAAATACAAGAGGGTTGAAATCATACCTAACATATTCTCTGCTCATAATGCTTTGAAACTAGAGATCATCTGCAGAAAGAGATCAGGAGGAACCACAAATACATGGAGATTAAACAACATGCTACTAAAGAATAACTGGGTCAGGGAAGAAATAAAAAGAGAGCTCAAGAGATACATAGAAACAAATTATAATAATAGTACAACATATCAAACTTTTGGGATGTGGCAAAAGCGGTCATAAGAGGAAAGTTCATATCATTACTGGCCTATCTCCAAAAATAAAAACAAGCCCAAATAAACAACCTAACACTTTATCTTAAAAAACTAGAAAAGGAGGAACAAATGAAGCCTAAAGTCAGCAGAAGGAAAAAAATGATCAAACTTAGAGCAGAAATTAATGAAATTGAAAACAAACAAACAAAATGATAGAAAAAATAAATGC
>NW_006429063.1:0-505 GCF_000325575.1 Pteropus alecto | reverse complement strand
TAAAGTAAATTATATCTATAAATATAAATTTATATATATCTCCTTTTCTCTCACCAAATGGTAATTATTCAATAAGATTAAAACTCAAATGGAGCTTTTTGTGCACCTGCTGAGGAGGTAGGAGGCAGATGGCATGAGGTAGCACCAGCCACACAGGCAGGGTGGCGGTCGAGATGATAACCTCTTCAAGGTGCAACAAAGCCCAGGAGTTTGGAAGATGTATGAAGGTCGTCAGATAAATGTTTCCAAAAGCCTTTCACAGAGGGTGCGAAAAACTACTAGGACCATAACTGCCTGTAACAAGAGGTACCCAGATTTACATGCTATAGGTAGCTGCAGATGGATATTCCAGTCCTTAGCCATGGCATTTAAAGCTCCTTCACTACCTCAAGTGTGGCATGCAACAGTTTGGGAAGGAAAAACGGAGATTTGTTTAAAAAAACAGATGAATAGTAGCAAATGAAAACTACTATTTTATTTGACATTGATAACCTTATTTCATAAT
>NW_006429062.1:0-817 GCF_000325575.1 Pteropus alecto | reverse complement strand
CATGTGCATATGAGACACATTTCCCATTGTTACTCTAACTCTAAGCATGTTTCCTCATGAGAGCTTGTCTAGATAGAACGGAAAATTTTCTTGCCAATTCACTGTTCCCAAGAGACCAGTTTAGACTAATCAGGTGCATCTAATTTTTATTACCCCTCTCCATGAACTCTTCTGGCTTCCAGAATTTGACAGTGAAACTTTTCACAGCCCTGAGTTAAAGTCTTCTCCATATCTAAGACTGGGCAAGCTGCCTTGTCTTGTTCCCTTGGGTCTTAAAAGCAGTGATTTTGTGCAAATATGACTCCTGATAGCTCTAGAAAATTGCTATTTCCTTTTCAGATAGGATGACAGCTTCATTCCTTTGCTATAAAACCATGGGTACACTAATCCTTGGCTTCATAATGTTTTTGACAAATCAATTAGGAGTTTCATGCTTTTTAAAAAATTAGTTAATTAATTTATGTTTATGGTGCCATTGGTTAACGGAATCCAATAAGTTTTAGCTGTACACTTTAACAGTTAGACATATATATATTTACACTGTTCACCTCCCATAGTTAGATTTCTTTCTGTCACCACATATTTGACCCCCTTTACCCTGTCTACCAAACCCCCTCCCCCACCCCCGACCTTTTGGTAACCACTAGTCTATAGTCCATGTCCATGAGTCCATGAGTCTCTGTTTGTTTGTCCTGTTCATTTGTTGCCTTTAGGTGTATATCCCACATGTAAGTGATATCATGTGATTTTCCACCTTTTCTGTCTGGCTTATTTGGCTAAGGATGATTATCTCGAGGTCCATCCATGTTGTCATAAA
>NW_006429061.1:0-2052 GCF_000325575.1 Pteropus alecto | reverse complement strand
AGTTCTTTATATGTTTTGGATATTAGGCCCTTATCGGGGACGTGCTTGCAAATATATTTTTCCATTCGGATGGTTCTCTCTTTACCTTGTTGATGGTTTCTTTTGCTGAGCAGAAGCTTTTTAGTTAGATATAGTCCCATTAGTTTATTTTTGCTTTTACTTCCTTTACCTATAGGTCAAATCCATAAAATCCTCTTTAAGTCCAATGTCTTTGAGTTTACTTCCTACGTTTTCTTCTATGCATTTTATTGTTTCGGGTCTCATATTCAGATCCTTAATCTATTTTGAGTTAATTTAGATGTATGGTGATAGACAACAGTCTAGTTTCAATCTTTTGCCTTCCAATTTTCCCAGCACCATTTATTGACGAGGCTTTTCTTTCTTCATTGTATGTTTTGGCTTCTTTTTTTTCTTTGTCAAAATTATTTGCTCATATAAATATGGGTTTATTTCTGGACTCTTAATACTGTTCCACTGGTCTGTGTGTCTGTTTTGCTGCCAATACCTTGCCATTTTGATTACTGTCGCTTTGAAGTACAATTTGAAGTCGGACAGAGTGATGCCTCCAGCGCCGTTCTTTTTTCTCAAGATGGCTTTAGCAATTCGGGGTTTTATGTTTTCATACAAATCTGATGATTTTTTTTTGTTGTTGTCCTATTTCTTTAAAAAATACCAATGGGATTTTGATGGGGATTGCATTAAATCTGTATAATGCTTTAGGCGATATGGTCATTTTAACTATGTTAATTCTGCCAGTCCAAGAACACGGAATATCTTTCTGTTTCTTTGTATCTTCTTTGATTTCTTTTAATAGAGTCTTGTAGCTTTTATTATATAGGTCCTTTACATGTTATGATAAATTTATTCCTAGGTATTTTATTATTTTTGTTGCAATTGCAGAAGGAATTATTTTTTCCGCTTCTTTTCTGATGTTTCATTATTAGAGTATGGGAACGCTATGAATTTTTGAACATTGATTTTGTATCCAAAAACTTTACTGCATTTGATTATTCTTTCTAGCAGTGTTCTTTTTCATAGTATTCTTATAAGATCCTTTGTATTTCTGCAAAATCAGTCGTAATTTCCCTTCTTTCAACCCTGATATTTTTTTTATTTATGTTCTTTCTCTTTTTTCTTTAGTGAGCCTAGCCAGGGGTTTCTCAATTTTATTAACTTTCTCAAAGAATCAGCTCTTTGTTGCCTTTATTTTTTCTACCATTATTTTTTGTCATTGTTTTCAATTTCATTTATTTTTGCTCTAATTATGATGACTTCTTTCCTTCTGCTGACTTTAGGCTTTATTTCTTCTTCCTTTTCTAGTTTTTTTTTAAGATGAAGTGTTAGATTGTTTATTTAGGGTCGTTCTTGTTTTTAGAGATAGGCCTGTAATATGAACTTTCCTCTTCTGAACACTTTTGCCGTGTCCCAAAAGTTTTGATATGTTGTACTATCATTATTATTCATTTCCATGTATCTTTTGATATCTCTTTTTATTTTTTCTCTGACCCAGTTATTCTTCAGCAGCATATTGTTTATTCTCCATGTATTTGTGGTTCTTCCTTCTTCCTTTTTGCAATTGGTATCTAGTTTCAAAGCATTATGATCAGAGAATATGTTTGGTATGATTTCAACCTTCTTGTATTTGTTGAGGCTATCTTTGTGTCCCAATATGTGGTTGATTCTTTAGGATGTTCCATGTGCGCTAGATAAGAATGTATAAGCAGCTGTTTTGAGATGGAAGGCTCTGTAAATATTAATTATGTCAATTTGGTCTAATGTGTCATTTAAGGATGTTGTGTCCTTATTGATTTTCTGTGTGGACAATCTGTCCTTATTTGATAGTGGGGTATTTAGGTCCCTATTACAGTAGTCTTTTGGTCTGTTTCTCCCTTTAATTCTGTTAGTAATTCTTTTCCATATTTTGGGGATCCCTGATTGGGAGCATAGATATTAAGAAGTGTTATGTCTTCCTGGTTCATGATTTCCTTTATCTTTATGAAGTGTCCCTCAGTATCTGTCTTTACTTTTTTTTTATTTTGAAGTCTATTTCAT
>NW_006429060.1:0-222 GCF_000325575.1 Pteropus alecto | reverse complement strand
TAACTCCTTCTTTCCACTCCCCGACTGTATCTGGAAGTTTGTTAATAATCCATCTCCTCAGATGGAAGTCCTGCGGTGAGGAATTGTCCAAACTTTTACCTTCTCCGTGAAAGAGGCATATTGTGACTCAGGTGTGGGTCCCTATGTTGATGATGTTGACCACTGTCCTGTACTCACCACTCTGCCGCAGGGTCATTAGCCACAGAGCAAGGAGTTTCAGAA
>NW_006429059.1:0-926 GCF_000325575.1 Pteropus alecto | reverse complement strand
CCACACATTCATTCCACTGGTAGAAGATCCAAAGTGTTCAGCACTTGTAGCTCACACATAATGGTTGTTTCTATTTTCTTTGGGTCAGAGACATTCATGTAACTTCGTCCTTTTCCTGTTTTGCCCATGGACAAGAGTAAAGTGTCTATTGTGTTCTCTACCATAGTCGTGCTTATGCTCAATTCACTAATCTACAGCTTCAGGAACAAGGAGGTTAAGATCGCCATGGAAAAAAAGCATTACATTACTTAATAGGGTTATTGGGAAGAAGTTAATGCAAATGTCAGTTTGTAGCATAGTATTGGGGGCCTTATAGTTGTGAAATTTACTCTCTTCACTTCCTTCTTCCTTCTTGTTCTTCCTTCCTATCTTTCTTCCCTCCCAGTATTTAATTGTAAGAACAATTTAGAAGAAACATTCACACCTTTTTAAAGTAGGTTTACTAGTTCATAGCAGATAAAACTGTTCTGGTTATAGAAAAACATCTTTCATAGAAACCTTAGATACTAGAGTTCACGTTTCAACTTCAGACCTATATTTAACTGTCTAATATCTTTATTTGAATACTCCACAGGCACTTAAACTTAACATGTAAAAATTAACCTATCAGAGCAATATCTCTAAGCCTAGCAAATTCTCGTCTCTTCCTGTGATCTCTGTTATCATGAATGGCACCATCCTCTAACTGCTAAAACTTCAAACTGCTGTCTTCTGTGATTCCTCTCTCTTTACTTGTCCTCCACACACAATTTATCATGTGCTGAAGATTCTTGTTCTCCTCCTGGCACCATCACTTCTCATCTGGACACCAGCCTCCTAACTGCCTCTCTCTCTCTTATCTTTCCCCCTTAAAATCCATCCTCTACACTGCAACCAAAATGCTCTGTCCACGCTTCCAGTAAAATCGCATTTACCTTGGTTTACTC
>NW_006429058.1:0-1845 GCF_000325575.1 Pteropus alecto | reverse complement strand
CTGCAACTCTGTGCCTTTTATTGGTGAGTTCAGTCTATCTACATTCAAGGTGATTATTGAAATATGAGGTCTTCTTATAGCCATTTTATCTTTTGCTTTCTGGTGGCTTGGTGTTTCCATTGCTTTCTTGTCCTTGTGTTTCTGTTTTTATTTATTTACTTTATTTCTGTTTTTACTTATTTTATTTTGGTGGCTTTTGTGGGTTTTGCCTCTGGTTCTTCTTGTTTTATCTGCCTGCTAGTCGACTGCCTTATTCATAGTTATGTATTTTTTTTCTTTTTTTTTTTTGGTCATTTTGTTTTAGATGAGCTGACCCCTTTCAGTATTTCCTATAATGCAAGCCTTGTGGTGGAGAATTCCCTCAATTTTTATATGTCTGGAAAGGTCTTTATTTCTCCTTCATGTCTAAAGGAGAGCTTTACTGGATATACAGTATTCTTGGCTGGTCGTTCCTTTCACTTAATAGTTTAAATATTAGATTCCATTCCTTTCTGGCTTATAAGGTTTGTGCTGAGAAGTCCAATGATAATCTAATGGGTTTTCCTTTATAAGTTACCTTTTTCTTCTCCCTGACTGCTTTAAGAATTCTATCTTCATCATTGATTTTTGATAAATTTAATACAATATGTCTTGGTGAAGGCCTTTTTTGGGTTGAGATAATTGGGCGTTCTGTTGACTTCCTGAATTCCAAGCTCCAGCTCATTCCTTAGATTTGGGAAATTCTTGTCAACCATTTGTCTGAAAATGCTTTTTAGTCTCTGCTCCTTTTCCTCGCCTTCGGTAATGCCCATTATTCTTAAGTTTCCTCTCCTGACGGTATCATCAGCTAGTTCTTGTATTTCTTGTTCACTCTTTTTCATTCTTCAGTCTCTCTCTTCCTTCTGATTTATTTCTAGATTTCTGTCTTCAATATCACTGATCCTTTCCTCCATTTGGTCGACTCTATTCCCCAAGTTTGCGATTTCATTTTTCAACTCTTGCAGTGTGTTTTTTATCTCCAGAAGATCTATACTGTTCTTTTTAAGGATGTGTGTGTGTGTGTGTTTTATCTCCAGAAGATCTATACTGTTCTTTTTGAGGATTTCAGTCTCCTTGCTTTATTCATCATCTAGGTGTTTTTTCAATTCCTGAAATTTTTGATATGACTCATTTTGGAACTGAGTTTTTTCAGACTTACCATCTTGAATTTTCTGTCATTTAAGTTGCATATTTCTATGTCTGTAAAGTAAGCTTATTTTCTAGAGATTTTTCTCTTTCTTTCTGAGATGCCTTGTCACCTTGGTTGTTTATGGTGTTTAATGGACTATTTCTCCTCCTGGGCATTAAAGGAGGTGTATTCTGATGTTTTTCCAGAAAGAAGATTTATTATATAAAGGTTTCTCTTTAGCCTGTTGCAAAGAAGGTGCTTTTCTTTTGGTTTCTAGTAGGTGGAATCTAAGCCTCTTGGATCTCTGCTTAATATAAAGCCTGAAGAATGCCTTTTTAATTTTTTTTTGTAGATATTTAACCATGCTCACTATTCGCAGTTTAACTCCCTGCCAGTGTCAGTGAGTCTCAGCAGTGTTTCCTCAGATTCCCTGGGGCTCCATGATGATCAGTCAGAGGATATGTCGGGAGGGGCCATCTGGGTTGGGAGTTTGAGGCTAAGGCTCAGCCTCCGTTTTGCAACTGGGTGAAAATCCAACGTTGTTTCTCTGCGGTCCCGTCCTGCTTCTCTGCTTTCTGCGCTGATGACTGGGCCCTTCTGTCGGCAGTGTGGAACTCACAGTACTCCCAGGCAGGGCTGTTCAGGTAAATTGCCGCACCTTTCCCCCTCTCCCTTCTCCTGCAGGGAGCTTCAGAGGC
>NW_006429057.1:0-253 GCF_000325575.1 Pteropus alecto | reverse complement strand
TCAAATGTGGACAGATCTCTGTTACTGCCTCGACCAATACAGTATAGGGGAAGTAGTACGAAGTGACTTCCAAGGCTAAATTATGTACTCTTAGGAATGTTGCTCTGAGTCCAAATGTCACGTATGAGGAAGCCCAAACCAGCCCACAGCAGGAAGGACTACACGCAGTGGCTATGGTGTTTCATCACTCTTTGCAGGCCCATTAAGGACCTGCAAAAAGTGAGCATCAGTCACCAGAAATGAGAGAAAACAC
>NW_006429056.1:0-405 GCF_000325575.1 Pteropus alecto | reverse complement strand
ACCCACACGCCCCTGGAGCTCAACCCCATTTTTTCTCCTCTGTAGTCATCACTATAAATCACAACAAAAACCCAAACCATAATGCTAAACTAACGTAGGGAAGTGACAAGAGAATTAAAATGTTAAATCGAGCTACATTCAGAGACTACATTCAGAGACTCATCAGCTCTGTGGTCAGGCCATGAGGGTTGCTTCCTGCAGAGCAAAGGAAGATTTCTGCAGGAATTGCTAACAACCCATTTTCCACACCTGTAAAGGGGAAACAGGAAAAACAGAGCCTTTAAGTGTCTGCCCTACACAAAATAAAATCATTCATTCCCTGTGTCTAAAGCCATAGATAACCTGTGGATAAATGGCTGGGAATGGTCCGCAGGCTTTTCACGCTACATACTCTTATCCTTTCTC
>NW_006429055.1:0-816 GCF_000325575.1 Pteropus alecto | reverse complement strand
TTATACACCACAATCAAGTGGGCTTCATCTCAGAGACACTAGGATGATTCAACATACGCAAATCTATTAATGTGATACACCACATAAACAAATAATAATCATTAAAAAATAAAAATCATATGCTCATATCAATAGATGCAGAAAAAGCCCTAGACAAGATACCGCATCCATTTATGAACCAAACACTTAACAAAATCGATATGAAAGGAAAGTATCTTAACATAATAAAGGCCATATATGAGAAACCCTCAGCCAACATTATACTTAATGGTGAAAAACTAAAAACCTTCCCTCCAAGATCAGGTACAAGGCAAGGCTGTCCACTATCGCCACTGTTATTCAGTATAACATTGGAGGTCCTAGCGAGTGCAATCAGATGAGAGAAAGATATAAAAGGCATCTAAATAGGAAATGAAAAAGCCAAACTGTCACTATTGGTGGATGACATGATTCTCTATATAGAAAACCCTAAACACTCCACAAGAACACCACTACAAACAATAAGCAAATACAGTAAAGTTTCTGGATACAATATCAATGTTTAAAAATCCATAGCTTTACTATACTCTAATAATGAAGAGCCAGAAAAAGAAGTGGGAAAAAAAGTTCCTTTTGCAATTGCAACAAAAAGAATAAAATGCCTAGGAATAAATTTAATGAATCAAGTGAAGCACCTATATAAAGAAAACTATAAGACCCTATTAAAAGAAATTGAAGAAGATACAAAGAAATGGAAAGATATTCCATGACCTTGGATTGGAAGAATCAGCATAGTTAATAAGACCTAAAGCATTATACGGATTTAATGCAATCCTC
>NW_006429054.1:0-850 GCF_000325575.1 Pteropus alecto | reverse complement strand
CATCAAAAATCTACCAAAAAGTAAAAGTCCAGAACTAAAAGGCTTCACTTGTGAATTCTACCAAACATTAAAAGATATAATACTTATTCTCCTCAAACTCTTCCAAAATATTGGAGAAGAGACAATACTTCCCAACACATTTTATGAAGCCAATATTACTCTGATATCAAAACCTGGTAAAGATAACACAAGAAAAGAAAACTATAGACCAATATCTCTCATGAACACAGATGCAAAAATCCTAAATAAGATACTAGCGAACCTAATACAGAAACATATTAAAAACATTATATACCACAGTCAAATGGGCTTCTTCCCAGAGGTACAGGGATGGTTCAATATATGCAAGTCAATTAATGTGATACACCACATAAACATATTTAAATAAAAGAATCATATGATCATATCAATAGATGCAGAAAAAGCCTTTGACAAAATACAGCATCCATTTATGATCAAAACACTTAAAAAATCGGTATAGAAGGAAAATACCTAAATATAATAAAGGCCATATATGTCAAACCCTCAGCCAACATTATACTTAATGATGAAAAATTAAAAACCTTCCTTCTAAGATCAGGAACAAGGCAAGGCTCTCCACTATCTCCACTGTTATTCAATATACCATTGGAGGTGCTAGCGAGTGCAATTAGACAAGAGAAAGATATAAACGGCATCCAAATAGGAAACAAAGAAGTCAAACTGTCTCTATTTGTGGATGACATAATTCTCTATATAGAAAATACTAAAGATTCCACAAGAACACTACTAGAAACAATAAGCTTATACAGCAAAGTCTCTGGATACAAAATTATCGTTAAAAAATCCATAGCATTCCTATACTCTAATA
>NW_006429053.1:0-584 GCF_000325575.1 Pteropus alecto | reverse complement strand
AAAAAAAAAAAAAAGAAAAGAAAAAGAAAAAGGAAAAGAATAAAAAGAGAGAGAGAGAAATGACACAAATAAACAAAATCAGGGTTGAAATAGGGGAAATTACAACAGACACTTCAGAAATACAAAGGATCATACAAAAATACTATGAAAATGTATTCGTCAAATTTAATAACCTAGAAGAAATGGATCACTACTTAGAAAAATACAACCTTCCTAGACTGAATCAAGAAGAGCTGGAAACTCTAAATAGACCGATCAGCAGTATGGAAATTGAAACAATCATCAAAAACCTACCAAAAAGTAAAAGTCCAGGACCAGATGGCTTCACCAGTGAATTCTACCAAACATTCTAAAAAGACTTAACAAATATTCTCCTCAATCGCTTCTAAAAAATCCAAGAGGTGTCAACACTTCCAAACTCATTTTATGAGACCAATGTTACTCTGACATCAAAACTTGGTAAAGATAACACACAGAACAAAGAAAACTACAGACCAATATCTCTCATGAACACAGGTGCAAAAATCCTAAGTAAGATACTAGCAAATGGAATGCAGCAACATATTAAAAAGATTATACACCAC
>NW_006429052.1:0-657 GCF_000325575.1 Pteropus alecto | reverse complement strand
CAACAAAATACAGCATCCTTTTATGATCAAAACACAACAAAATCAATATAAAAGGAAAACACCTTAACGTAATAAAGGCCATCTATGACAAACCCTCAAGCAACATTATGCTTAATAGTGAAAAACTAAAAATCTTCCCTCTATGATCAGGAACAAGACGAGGCTGTCCACTATCACCACTGTTATTCAATATAACATTGGAGGTGCTAGCGAGTGCAATCAGACAAGAGAAAGATATGAAAGGCATCCAAATAGAAAACGAAGAAGTCAAACTGTCACTATTTGCAGATGACATGATTCTCTATATAGAAAACCCTAAAGACTCCACAAGAACACTACTAGAAACAAGAAGCATATGCAGTAAAGTCTCTGGATACAAAATCAACGTTCAAAAATCTATACAGTTTCTATACTCTAATAATGAAGCATCAGAAAAAGAAGTGGGGAAAATAATTCATTTTGCAACTACAACAAAAAGAATAAAATATCTAGGAATTAATTTAATGAAACATGTGAAGGACCTATATAATGAAAACTACAAGACCCTATTAAAAGAAATCAAAGAAGATACAAAGTAATGGAAAGATATTATGTGTTCTTGGAATGGAAGAATCAACATAGGTAAAATGACCTTATTATCCAAAGCATTATACAGAT
>NW_006429051.1:0-257 GCF_000325575.1 Pteropus alecto | reverse complement strand
CTCCATCTATTGATATGATCATATGATTCTTATTTGATAATGTGTTTATATGGTGTATCACATTAATCAAATTGCATATGTTGAACCATCTCTGTGCCCCTGGGATGAAGCCCACTTGATCGTGGTGAATAATCATTTTAATATGTTGTTGTATTCGGTTCGCTAGTATTTTATTTAGGATTTTTGCATCGATATTCATGAGAGGTATTGGTCGGTAGTTTTTTTTTTGTGTGTGTTATCTTTACCAGGTTTCAGTA
>NW_006429050.1:0-624 GCF_000325575.1 Pteropus alecto | reverse complement strand
AAGAACACATTATCTGAGATGAGTATATTACAGGGAGTAAACAGAGTGGATAAAGAAGAGGATCAAACCACTAGTATAAAGGATGGGGAGACCAAGGACACTCAATCAGAATAGCAAGAAAAAGAAGCCAAGATTATAATAATAGTTTAAGGAGCCTACGGGACACGATTAAATATAAAAATATCTGTCATAGGGATACCTGAAGGAAACACGATGTTGAAGAGCTATTGGAAGAAATAATGATGGAAAACTTTTCTAATCTGATGAAGGAGATAGACATACAACTTCAGGAAGCTCAGGGAGTCCCAAACAAGATGAACTCAAAGAAGCCCGCACCAAGACACATCATAGTTAAAATGGCAAAAGTTAAATACAAAGAGAGAATCTTAAAAGCAGCAAAAATAGTTACCTACAAGAGAGTACCCATTAGACTGGCAGCTGATTTCTCAAAAGAAACTTTGCAGGACAGAAGGGCTGGGCACAAAATATTCGATGTGATGAAAACCCAGGATCTACAACCAAGAATATTTTATCCAGCAAAGCTATTATTTAGAGTAAAAGGACAGATAAAGAGTTTCCCAGACAAAACAAGGTAAAGGAATTTATCTAACACCAAGTCAGTAT
>NW_006429049.1:0-464 GCF_000325575.1 Pteropus alecto | reverse complement strand
CTAATTTGTACTTCTTTAACCCTTCTCCCCATTCTGCCATCCTCCTAAACTCCCTCCCCTCTGTCACTTAATTGTCCACTATATTTGTGAGTCTGTTTTTGATTAGTTTGTTCTTTTTGTTCCTTAGATTCTGCATATAAGTGAAATCATATGGTATTTATCTTTCTCTGTCTGACTTATCTCACTCAGCATAATAACCTCTAAGTTCATCCATGTCGTTGCAAAAGGTAAGATTTTACTTTTTTTAATGACTAATATTCCATTATATATATGAACCATAACTTCTTTATCCAATCATCTGTTGATGGGCATTTAGGTTGCTTACATATCTTGACTACTGTAAATTGTGCTGCCTTGAATGTTGAAGTGCATAGATTTTTACGAATTATTGTTTTGGTTTTCTCTGGATAAATACCCAGAAGTGCAAATGCTTAGTCAAAAGGTATATCCATTTTTAATTTTTT
>NW_006429048.1:0-713 GCF_000325575.1 Pteropus alecto | reverse complement strand
GGATAAGGAGCTCAGTCTCCAGGTCTATCACTGTTCCCTCCTTCAGGCACCAGAGGTGACCCGGTGATGCTGAAGGAAGGGGAGCGAGCCATGAAGGCGCAGTATCTAAGAGTTTTAAGTTTTGATCAAGTCCGATTTATTGATTTTCTTCTTTTATAGGTTGTTTTTTGTCTCACGTTTAAAAGATCTTTGCCTAACCCAAGGTCATAAAAATATTCTATGTTTTGTTCCAATTTTTTAATGGATTTAACTCTCACATTTAGGCCTGTGATCCATTTTGAGGTCATTTTTGCGTATGGTATGAGGTAAGGGGTCTAAATGTATCTTCTTGCATGTGGATATCCCAGTGCCATGGTGTGGGTATTCTATTTTTAAAAATAAGAAATTAATTTATATCTCTATATAGTTAACAATATTATATTATATATTTGAAAGTTGCCAAGAGAGTAGATCTCTAAAGTTCTACTTTTAAATAGTTAAAAAATTTTTAATCACAGTTGGCATACAATATTATATTAGTTTCAAGTGTAAAACATGGTAATTAGAAATCTACATATCTTATGAAACGATCACCCCAATAAATCTAGTACTCATCTGACACTATACATAGTTACAATATAATTGACTGTATTCCTTATGCTA
Source organism: Pteropus alecto (assembly GCF_000325575.1). NCBI lineage: Eukaryota > Metazoa > Chordata > Mammalia > Chiroptera > Pteropodidae > Pteropus > Pteropus alecto. The sequence continues at coordinate 71 of NW_006429048.1, read as the reverse complement.
TACTGTACATCCTCATGAGTATTTTGTAACTATCGTTTTGTATTTCTTAATCCCTTCCCTTTTTCACTCCC
>NW_006429047.1:0-386 GCF_000325575.1 Pteropus alecto | reverse complement strand
AATAATAAAATGGAAAGAACTACATAGCTATCAACGGTTACTTCAAATGAAAAAGGATTAAATGCTTTATCAAAAGACAAGGTGGCTAAATGGATAAGAAAACAAGAACTTTACATATGCTGCCTACAAGAGACTCACTTCAGATCGAAAGACACACACAGCCTTCAAGTAAAGAGATGAAAAAAGATATTTCATGAAAATGAAAATGAAAAAAAAAAATCTGGGGTAGCAGACAAAATAGACTTTAAAACAAAGGCTATAATAGGAGACAAAGAAGGACCCAGTTATCCTACTTCTGGGTATTTGTCCAAAGAAACCCGAAATACTACTTTGAAAGGACATGTGACTCCATATGTTCATTGCAGCATTTTTACAATAGCCAAGAT
>NW_006429046.1:329-1645 GCF_000325575.1 Pteropus alecto | reverse complement strand
CTGTATTTCCTCTTTGGAGAAATATTTATTCAGGTTTTCTGCCCATTTTTAAATCGGGTTGTTTGTTTTTGTTGTTGCTGAGTTGTATTAGTTCTTTATATTTTGGAAATTAATCCCTTATCAGATGTATTATAAGAGAATATCTTCTCCTATTCAGTAGGTCGTCTTTTCGTTTTGTTGATGGTTTCCTTTGCTGTGCAAAAACTTTTTAGTTTGATGTAGTCCCATTTATGTATTTTTTCTTTTGTTCCCTTTGCCCGAGGAGATATATTTGAAAAGAGTTACTAGTAGCAATATCAGAGAGTTTACTGCCTATGTTTTCTTCTAGAAGTTTTATGGTTTTGGGTCTTACACTTCAGTCTTTAATCTATTTTTAGTCTATTCTTGTATGTGGTGTAAGAAGGTGGTCCAGTTTCATTTTTTTGCATGTATCTGTCCAATTTTCCAACACTATTTATTAAAGAGACTGTCTTTAACCTATTGTATATTTTTGCCTCCTTTGTCATAGATTAAATGAGGGTATAGATGTGGATTTATTTCTGGGCTATCTATTCTGTTCCATTGATCATTGTATCTGTTTTTATACTTGTAGCATGCTGTTTTGATTACTGTAGCCTTGTAGTATAGTTTCATATCAGGTAGTGTGATACCTCCAACTCTGTTCTTTTTTCTCAAGATTGCTGTGGCTATTTGGCTCTTCTATGGATCCATATAAATTTTAGGATTATTTGTTCTAACTTTCTGAAAAATCCCATTGGTATTTTGATAGGGATTATATTGAATTTATAGATTACTTTGTGTGGTATGGCCATTTAATTATGTTGATTCTTCCTACCCATGAGGACGGTATATGCTTTCACTTATTTGTATCTTCTTCAATTTCTTTTTTCAATGACTTACAATTTTCTGAGAACAGGTCTTTTACCTCCTTGGTTAATTTTATTCCTAGATATTTTATTGTTTTTGATGCAATTGTAAATGGGATTGTTTTCTTAATTTCTCTGTCTAAAGTTCTTCATTGGTGTGTAAAAATGCCACTGACTTCTGAATATTGATTTTGTATCCTGCTACTTTACTGAATTCATTGGTCAGTTCTAAGTTATGTGTGTGCGTGTGTGTGTGTGTGTGTGTGTGTGTGTGTGTGTGTGTAATCTTTAGGGTTGTCTATATATAGTATCACATTATCTGCAAATAATGACAGTTTTACTTCTTCTTTTCCAATTTGGATACCTTTTATTTCTCTTTCTTGAATGATTGCTGTAGCTAGGACTTCCAACACAATGTTAAAAAAAAAAATAGAAAAAAAATAGAAACGA
>NW_006429046.1:0-237 GCF_000325575.1 Pteropus alecto | reverse complement strand
TCCCTGTAGTCCCACTTTGCTGAGAATTTTTATCATATATGGATGCTGGATTTTGTCAAACGATTTTTCTGCATCTATTGATATGATCATATGGCTTTTATATTTCAATTTGTTAATGTGGTGTATCATATTAATTAATTTGCTGATATTGAACCAACTTTGCATCCTAGGAATAAATCCAAGTTGATCACAGTGTATAATGTTTTTAATGTCTTGCTGAATTTGGTTTGCTAATAT
>NW_006429045.1:0-679 GCF_000325575.1 Pteropus alecto | reverse complement strand
AAATCTTCTTTGAATGTTTGTTAGAATTCACTGTTAAAGCTATCTGATCCTGGTCTTTTACTTTTTGGTAGGTTTTTAACGATTGTTTCAATTTCCATACTGCTGATCGGTCTATTTAGATTTTCCAGTTCTTCTTGGTTTGGTCTAGGAAGATTTTTTTCGAAGTACAATATTTTTCGAAGTACTGGTCCATTTCTTCTAGGTTATTAAATTTGGTGATATATACTTTTTAATAGTATTCTTGTATGAACCTTTGTATTTCTGTGATGTCAGTCATAAATTCCCCCTTTTCATCTCTGATTTTGTTTATTTGTGTCTTTTCTCTTTTTTCTTTAGTGAGTCTAGCCAGGAGTTTGTCAATTTTATTAACCTTCTCAAAGAACCAGCTCTTTCTTGCATTTATTTTTTCTATTTTTTTTTGTTTGTTTTCAGTTTCATTTATTTCTGCTCTAATTTTGATTATTTCTTTCTATCTGCTGACTTTAGGCTTCATTTGTTCTTCCTTTTCTAGTTTTTTAAGATGAAGTGTTAGGTTGTTTATTTGGGCTCATTCTTGTTTTTGGAGATAGGCCTGTAATGATATGAACTTTCCTCTTATGTCTGCTTTTGTCATGTCCCAAAAGTTTTGATTTGTTTTACTATCGTTATCATTTGTTTCTTTGTATCTCTTGATCTCTCT
>NW_006429044.1:0-410 GCF_000325575.1 Pteropus alecto | reverse complement strand
TATAGCATAGTGATCAGAGATCCACATAACTCACATAGCAATCACCCCACTAAACCTACTACCCCTCTTCTCCCTTACGTATTTATTACAACATTATTAACCATCTTCCCCATGCTACACCCTACATTTCCATGTCTATTCTGTACCTCTTAATCTCTTTGCCTTTTTTTTCATCCCCCCAAACCCCCTCCCATCTGGTAGCCCTGAAAATATTCTCTGTATCTATGTGTTTATTTCTGCTTTTGTTGTTGTCGTTGTTGATTTTGTTCTTTAGATTCCACATGTACGTGAAATCATGCAATATTTGTCTTTCTCTATCTAACCCATTTCATTCAGTGCAATATCCTCTAAGTCCATCAAGGCAAAATCTTTTTTCATCCCCTTTCTTTTAGTCTGTGTGTCTTTTAATC
>NW_006429043.1:0-522 GCF_000325575.1 Pteropus alecto | reverse complement strand
CTTCGTTTCCTATTTGGATGTCTTTTATATCTTTTGCTTGTCTGATTGCACTTGCTCAGACCTCCAACGTTATACTGAATAACAGTGGCAATAGTGAACAGCCTTGCCTTTTTCCTGATCTTAAAGGGAAAGTTTTCATTTTTTCTCTAAAAACTAAAGTATAAAAACTAAAAAATTTAGTATAATGTTGGCTGAGGGTTTGTCATATGTGGCCCTTATTATGTTAAGGTACTTTCCTTCTGTGCAGAATTTGTTAATTATTTTGATTATAAATTCATGCTATATCTCGTCAAAGGATTTTTCTGCATCTATTGATAAGATCATATGATTCTTATTTTTTAATTTGTTTATGTGCTGTATCACATTAACCATTTGCATATATTGAACCATCCCCATGCTCCTGGGATGAAGCCCACTTGATCGTGGTGTATAATCTTTTGAATATGTTGCTGTATTCAGTTCACTAGCATCTTATGTAGGATTTTTACATTTGTGTTCATGAGAGATATTGGTCTGTAGTTT
>NW_006429042.1:0-770 GCF_000325575.1 Pteropus alecto | reverse complement strand
TGAAATAGCAAGCTTGGGAAATAGAGTCAATAAATCAGAGAAAAAGATCAGTGATATGATATCGACGACAGAAATACAGAAATGCATCAGAAGGAAGAAGGGAGAAACCGAAGAATGAAAAAGAATGAAAGAGAAATTTAAGAACCAGCTGATAATATCAGGAGAGGAAATATAAGAATAATGGGCACTATCGAAGGTGAGGAAAAGGAACAAGAATTAGAAAGCATTTTCAGACAGCGGACAAGAATTTCCCAAATCTAAAGAATGAACTGGAGCTTGGAATTCAAGAAGTCTACAGAACACCCAATTATCTCAACCCATAAAGACCTTTACCAAGACACATCGTATTAAAATTATAAAAAATCAACCACAAAGACAGAATTCTCAAGGCAGCCAGCGGGGAAAAAAAGGTAACTTATAAAGATAAACCTATTAGATTATCCTTGGACTTCTCAGCACAAACCTTACAAGCCAGAAAGGAATGGAATCAAATATTTAAACTATCAAGTGAAAGGAACTACCAGCCTAGAATAATGTATCCAACTAAGCTCTCCTTTAGATATGAAGGAGAAATTAAAGTCTCTGGATACAAAAACAATGTTAAAAAATCCATAGCGTTCCTATATGCTCTAATAACAAATTGCTTCAGGAAAAGAAGTGAAAAATAATTCATTTTGCAATTGCAACGAAAAGAATAAAATACTTAAGAATAAATTTGACGAAACAAGTGAAGGTACTATATAATGAAAACTATAAGACCCTATTAAAAG
>NW_006429041.1:0-871 GCF_000325575.1 Pteropus alecto | reverse complement strand
TGGTTCTTCCTGATTTCTTTTTGCAGTTGACCTCTCATTTCATAGCATTATGATCAGAGAATATAGTTGGTATGATTTCAACCCTCTTATTTGTTGAGGATATCTCTGTGTCCCAGTATGTGTTCAATTCTTGAGAATGTTACATATGCCCTAGGGAAGAATGTATAAGCAGCTATTTTGGGAAGAAAGGCTCTATAAATGTCAATTATGTTCAGTTGGTTTAATGTGTCATTTAAAGATGTTATTTTCTTATTGATTTTCTATTTGGATTATCTGTCCATATATGGCAGTGGGGTATTGCGTCCCCTACTACGATAGTGTTTTGGTCTGTTTCTCCCTTTAGTTCTGTTAGTAATTGCTTTACATATTTTGGGTCTCCTTGTTTGGGACATAGATATTAATAAGTGTTATGTCTTGTTGGTTCATAATTCCCTTTATCATTATGAAGTGTCCCTCAGTATCTTTCTTTACTTTTTATATTTCGAAATCTATTTCATCCAATATTAGTACTGCTACTCCCAATTTTCTCTGAATGCCATTTGCTTGAAATATCATTTTCCACTCTCTCACTTTGAGTCTTTATTTGTCTTTTGAACTTAGATGTGTTTCCTGGAGACACTATATGGTTGGGTTTTGTTTTTTTTATACATTTTGCAACTTTGTGTCTTTTTATTGCTAAGTTTAGTACATTTACATTTAGAGTTATTATTGAAATATGAGGTCTTCTTACAGCCTATTTATTTTTGGCTTTTAGGTAGTTCATTGTTTCCATTGTGTCCTTGTGCTTGTATTTCTGTTTTCTTTATTTTGGCTAGATTTTGTTTGTTTTGACTCTAATTCTTCTTGTTTTATGTTATATATTTCAGTTCTG
>NW_006429040.1:0-492 GCF_000325575.1 Pteropus alecto | reverse complement strand
AGAATTGCTACAAATCAATAAGAAAAGCAACAGAACAGAAAAGACTTGAAAGACCACTTTACCAAACAGCCAAAAACATGTGCAAAACTGCAAATTAAAAATCACAATGAGGCACTACTACACACTCAATTGCTACAAATCAATAAGAAAAGCAACAGAAAAGACTTGAAAGACCACTTTACCAAAGACGATAGCCAAACAGCCAAAAACATGTGCAAAACTGCAAATTAAAAATCACAATGAGGCACTACTACACACTCACCAACAACGCTAAATAAAAAAGACAGAAAATGCCAAGTGCTGGTAAGAATGTGGAGCAACCGGAAAGCTCACCTGCTGCCTGGGGAGTTTAAATTGTTACAAACACTTAGCAAATTGCCTGACAGTATCATTAAACTGAAAATAGAAATCTTAAAACCCAGCAATTCCATTCTTAGGTATAGTCCTAACATAAACGTATGATATGTGAACCAAAAGACAAGGGCAGGTTTT
>NW_006429039.1:0-726 GCF_000325575.1 Pteropus alecto | reverse complement strand
GTTATTACAATATTATTCACTATATTCCCTATGCTATATTTATATCTCCCAATTATTTTGTGACTACCAATTTGTACTTCTCATTCCCTTCTCCTTTTTCACCCAACCCTTCCAGCCTCTCTCTCACCTGGCAACCATCAAAATGTTCTCTGTATCAATGAGTTTGTTTCTGTTTTGTTTGTTTATTTTGTTCTTTAGATTCCACATGTGAGTGAAGTCACATGGCATTTGTCTTTCATCTTCTGATTCAGTCCACTCAGCACAATATCCTTTAGGTCCATCCATATTGTTGCAGATGCCAAGATTTCATTCTTTTTTATGGTTAGATTATATTCCATTGTATACATGTACCACCTCTTCTTTATCCATTCATCCATTGTTGGACACCCAGGTTTCCTCCATATCTTGGCTACTGTAAATAAGCTGCAATGAACATGTGGATTCACATGTCTCTAATATGTAGTGTTTTGGGTTTCTTCAGATAAATACACAGAGACAGGATTAATATGTCCTTCTTTGTCTCTTGTTCTAGCTTTTGTTTTAAAGTTTATTTTGTCTGATCTAAGCATTGCTACCCTAGCTTTTGGTTTTCCATTTCCATTATCAGGAAATATCTTTTTCCATCCCTTTACTTGAAGTCTGTATCTTTCAATCTTAAGTGAGTCCCTTACAGACAGTATATAAATAAAGATCTTGTTTTCTTATCAATTCAGCCACCCTATCTTT
>NW_006429038.1:0-476 GCF_000325575.1 Pteropus alecto | reverse complement strand
CTACTACAAGGCCTGCACTACAGGAAATTCTGAAAGCATTTAGCTCACCTAAAACAAAATGACCAAAAAAAGTGCATAATTAGGAGTAAGGTGACTAGCAGGCTGATAAAAGCAAAAGAGTGCAATGCTTACTACGAACAGGACATTAAAGCTTAAAATAAGAAGAGATTTCCTATAGCAAGATAGTAATGAACATTCAGCATACATAGGGACAAATTGAGACAACAATAACTGAAAAGGGGAGGATTCAAAGATCCAAATTCACAAAGAGTAATGGAGATAAGGCACACACAGAAGAAAAGGGATGACTGTATATATACAACTATCCTTTTCATATTTGTAATGGTAACTACAAGCCAAAGATTTAGAACCTAAGTATATAATATAAAACAGGAAGAACCACAAACCAACCCACAAAAACCAACCAAAATAAAAAAAAATAAAGCAGAAACACAAGGACAAGGAAGCAATGGAAA
>NW_006429037.1:0-399 GCF_000325575.1 Pteropus alecto | reverse complement strand
GGATGACATGATTCTCTATATAGAAAGCCCTAAAGGCTCCACAAACAAACAAACAAACAAACAAACAAACAAAAAACTTCTAGAAACAATAAGCAACTACAGTAAAGTATCTGGTTACAAAATCGACGTTCAAAAATCCATAGTATTCCTATACTCTAATAACGAAGTTATTAGAAAAAGAACTGGAAAAAATATTTCCTTTTGCAATTGCACCAAAAAGAATAAAATACCTAGGAATAAATCTAAGGAAACATGTGAAGGACCTATATAATGAAAACTATAAGACCCTATTAAAAGAAATCGAAGAAGATACAAAGAAATGGAAAGATATTTCATGTTCTTGAATTGGAAGAATCAACAAGAGGTTAAAATGACCATATTCCCTAATGCATTATACAG
>NW_006429036.1:0-961 GCF_000325575.1 Pteropus alecto | reverse complement strand
GAAGAAATGGACCAGTACTTAGAAAAATACAACATACTTTGATGGAATCAAGAAGAAATGGAAAATCTAAATAGATCAACAGTATGGAAATTGAAATGATCATCAAAAACCTACCAAACATTTCAAACATTCAAAGAAGATTTAACATCTGTTCTCCTCAAACTCTTCCAAAAAATTAAAGAGGAGGCAACACATTCCCATTCATTTTATGAGGCCCATATTACCCTGATATCAAAACCTGGTAAAGATAACACAAAAAAAGAAAAGGACTGGCCAATATCTCTCATGAAGACATATGCAAAAATCCTAAATAAGATACTAGTGTACCAAATACAGCAACATATTTAAAAGATTATATACCACGATGAACTGGGCTTCATCCCAGGGGCACAGGGATGGTTCGACAACACAAATTGATTAATGTGATACACCACATTAACAAATTAAAAAATAAGGATCATATGATCATACCAATGGATGAGGAAAAAGTCTTCAACAAGATACAGCATTCATTAACAATCAAAACATTTAACAAATTGATATAGAAGGAAAGTACTTTAACATAATAAATATCATGTATGACAAACACTCAGCCAACATTATATTATATATAAAGGTGAGAAAATTAAAACCTTTCCCCTAAGATCAGGAGCAAAGAAAGGCTATCCACTATTACCACTGTTATTCAATATAACATTGGAGGTTCTAGCAATGGCAATCGGGCAAGAGAAAGATATAAATGGCATCCAAATAGGAAGTGAAGAAGTCAAGCTGTCACTACTTGCGGATGACATGATTCTCTATATAGAAGACCCTAAAGATTAAACAGGAACACTACTAGAAACAATAAGAAAATACAGTAAAGTTTCTGGACACAAAATCAATGTTCAAAATCCATAGCATTCCCATACTTTAATAACGAAGGATCAGAAATAAAAGTGGAAAAAATAATTCCTTTTGC
>NW_006429035.1:0-573 GCF_000325575.1 Pteropus alecto | reverse complement strand
TTTGCTTGAAATATCATTTTCCACCCTTTCGCTTTAATTCTATATTTGTCTTGGGAGCTGAGGTGTGTTTCCTGGGGGCAGCGTATAGTTTTTTTTTTTTTTTTACATCCATTCTGCAACTCTATGCCTTTTTATTGGTTCAGTTCAGTCCATTTACATTTAGGGTGATTATTGAAATATGAGGTCTTCTTATAGCCATTTTATCTTAGAAAAACCTTTTTTTAATTAAGGACTCTGTATATAAATTTGTTGTTATCTGCTTTGGTTGCCTGAGATTTGTTTTTAAATTTTGAGAGCTTTTTGTTTAGTTTTTCATCTATCTTATTTTTTTTCTCTTTTTACCTTTTGACCTCCTTTGCCCATTTCTCCCACCTCTCTATTCCCCACCTCCTGCCTCTGGCAACCACCGATCTGTTCTCTGTATCTATGAGTTTGGTTTATTGATTGATCAATTGATTACTTTCACATATAAGAGAGGTCATGTGGTATTTTGTCTTTATCTATCTAATTTACTTCACTTAGCATAATGCCCTATAGGTTTATTCATATTGTTACAAATGGCAAGGTCTCATT
>NW_006429034.1:0-1519 GCF_000325575.1 Pteropus alecto | reverse complement strand
TAGATATTTTATTCTTTTTGGTGCAATTGCAAAAGCAATTATTTTCTCTACTTCTTTTTCTGAAACTTCATTATTAGAATACAGAAATGCTATGGATTTTGAATGTTGATTTTGTATCCAGAAATTTTATGGTATGTGCTTCTTGTTTCTAGTAGTGTTCTTGTGGAGTCTTTAGGCTTTTCTATATAGAGAATCATGTCATCCGCAAAGAGTGACAGTTTGACTTCTTCTTTTCTCATTTGGATTCCTTTTATATCTTTCTGTTGCTTGATTACATGATCTGTCTATATCTGACAGTGGGGTATTTGGATCCCCTACTACAATAGTGTTTTGGTGTGTTTCTCCCTTTAGTTCTGTTAGCAATTGCTTTACATATTTCAGGGCTCCTTAATTGGGAGCATAGATATTAATAAGTATTATGTCTTCTTGGCCCATGATTCACTTTATCATTATGAAGTGCCCCTCAGTATTTTTCTTTACCTTTTTTATTTCGAAGTCTATTTTGTCTGATATTATTACTGCTACTCCCACTTTTCTCTGAATGCCATTTGCTTGAAATATCATTTTCTACACTTTCACTTTGAGTCTATATATGTCTTTGGAGCTGAGATATGTCTCCTGGAGGTAGCATATAATTGGGTTTTGTTTTTTTATACATTTTGCAACTCTGTGCCTTTTTATTGGTGAATTCAGTCCATTTACATTTAAGGTGATTATTGAAATATGAGGTTTTCTTATAGCCATTTTATCTTTTGATTTCAGGTAGCTTGGTGTTTCCATTGATTTTTTGTCCTTGTGCTTCTGTTTTCTTTATTTTGGTTGGCTTTTGTGGGTTTTTCCTCTGGTTCTTCTTGTTTTATGTTGTATGCTTTTATTCTGAATCTTTGGTGCGTTGTTACAATTACGAATATGTAAAGGATAGTTACATATACAGTCACCCATTTTCTTCTGTGTGTGCCTTATCTCCACTCCCCTTTGCAAATTTGGATCTCTGAATTCTCCCCTTTTCAGTCATTGTTGTCTCAGTTTATCCCTATGTATGCTGAACATTCATCACTACCTTGCTATAGCAAATCTCTTCTTATTGTTTAAGCTTATAAAGCCCTGTTCTTAGTACGAGTTGCACTCCTCTGCTTTTGTTTGTTCTATTTGCCTGATAGTCACCGTACTCCTAATTATGTTATTTTGGTTTTTTTGTTGTTGTTTTTTTGTTTTTTTTCCGGTCATTTTGTTTTAGGTAAGCTGACCCCTTTCAGTATTTCCTTGTAGTGGAGAATTCCTTTAATTTTTGTATGTCTGGAAATGTCTTTATTTCTCCTTCATATCTAAAGGAGAGCTTAGCTGGATACATTATTATTTTCTGGTACTTCCTTTCATTTAATAGTTTGAATAATTGATTCCACTCCTTTCTTGCTTGTAATGTTTGTGCTAAGAAGTCTGACGATAATCTAATAGGTTTTCCATAATAAGTTACTGTCTTCTTTTTCTCCCTGGTTGCCCTGAGAATTCTGTCTTTGTC
>NW_006429033.1:0-10494 GCF_000325575.1 Pteropus alecto | reverse complement strand
GGTTAGGGTAAGAGGTTAGAGTTAGTATTAGTGTTCTTATAGGGTTAGGGTGAGAGTTAGGATAAGGGTTTCAGATTAGTTTTAGTTTTACTGTTAGAGTTAGGGTTAGGGTTAGGATTTACGTTTAGATTTAGTTTTAGAGTTAGTGTTAGGGTTAGTTTTATGTTTAGGGTTAGAATTAGGGTTAGGATTTGCTTTAATTTTAGGGTTATGTTCAGGTTTAGGGTTTATGTTAGACTTAACGTCATGATTAGGGTTAGTTATAGAGTTAAAGTTAGAATTAGAATTAATTTTAGTGTGAGAGGTAAAGGTTAGCGTTATTGTTAGTGTAAAATTTAGTGTTAGGGTTAGTTTTAGGGTTAGGGTTAGAATTAGGGTAGGATTAGTTTTAGGGTTAAATAATAGGTTAGAGTTAGGATTAGTGTTAGGGTTAGGGTTATGGTTAGGGTTAGATTATGGTTAGGTTTAGGGTTAGGGTTAGTTTTATGGTTAGTTTTAGGTTTAAGGTTGGGTTAGGTTTAAGGTTTTGGTTAGGGTTAGGGTTAGGTCAGTGTTAATGGTAGTGGTAGGTCAGGGTTCTGGTAAGGAGTTAGGGATCAGGTTAGCGTAAGGGTTGTGTTTAGAATTATGGTTAGGATTACCTTTAATTTTAGCGTTAGAATCAGTGTCAGGGTTATGGTTAGGGTTAGGGTAGGGTTAGGGGTAGGGTTCGGCTTAGGCTTAGAGTAGGTTAAGGTTATCGTTTTTGTTCAGGTTATGTTTAGTTAACGTTAGGTTTAGGGATTGTGTAACGGTAAGTGTTCAGTGTTAGGTTTATTGTTGGTGTAAAATTTAAGGTTTGTGATAGAATTAGGGTTAGGTTTAGCTTTAGTTTTAGGGTAGGATCAGTGTTAGGGTTAGTGTTAGGGTTGGGATTAGAATTAGGGTTAGGTTTAGCTTTTTAAACATTTAGAATCAGAGTTACGGTTAATTTTAGGGTTTTGGTAATGGTAGGGTTAGTTTTAGATTTGACATTAGGGTTATGGTTAGGTTTACGGAAAGGGATTTGGGTTAGGGTTAGGCTTTAGAGTTAGTTAGAGAATTAAATTAGTGTTAGGGTTGGGTTAGGGTATGGTAGGTTTAATGTTAGCTTTAGAGTACCTTTAAGGCAAGAGGTTAGAGTTAGGATTAGTGTTATTGTTCTGGTTATGATTAGAGTTAAGTTTGTGGTTTGGTTACCATTAGGGTTTGTGTAAGTTTTACTTCTGTGTTAGGTATATAGGGTTAGGGTTAGGTTTAGGTTTAAGGTAAGTGGTCAGGTTTAGGTTTATTGTTAGCATTAAATTTAGGGTTAGGTTTATTGTTAATGTTCGAGTTAGAATTAAGTTTAGAATTAGCTTTATATTTAGGGTTATTATCTGGGTTAGGGTTAGTGTTAGCGTTACGATTAAGGTTTGGGTTAGTTTTAGGTTTAGGGTGAGGGTCTGAGTGAGTTTTAGAGTTAAATTAGGATTAGGGTTAGGTTTAGGTTAGGATAATGGTTAGGGTTAGGGTTAAGCTTAGGTTTAGGATTACGGTTTAGCGTTAGGCTTAGATTTAGTGTTATGGTCTGCATTAGTGTTACAGTTATATTTAGGGTTAGAGACAGGATTAGTGTTAGGATTAGGAATAGGGTTAAGTTTATTTTCGGGTTAGGGTTACCGTTAGCTTTAGTTTAGCGTTAAGGTTAGAGTTAGGGTTAGTGTAAGATTTTAGAGTTAGGATTAGTGTTAGGTTTAGGTTTAGCATTATGGTTTCTGTATGGTTTGCAGATATGTTTAGGGTTACGGTTAGAGTAAGAGTTTAGAGTTAGGATTTGTGTTAGGGTTAAGGTTAGCATTAGGTTTAGGGTTAGGGTTAGGATATGAATTTAGGGTTAGGGTTATTCTTAGTGTAAAATTAATGGTTAGGGTTAGAATTAGGTTTAGGGTTAGCTTTAGATTTCAGGTTAGGTTCTGTGTTAGGTTTAGTGTTAGGGTAACTTTTAAGGTATGGGTTAGGTTTAGGGTTAGTATTAAGGTTAGGGTTTAGAGTGAGTTTTAGCCTTAAATTAGGATTAGAGTTAGATTTAGATTAAGATTAGGGTTAGGGTTACGGTTAAGTTTTAGGGTAAGGGTTAGAGGTAGAGTTAGGATTAGGTTTACGGTTAGGGTTAGGGAAACTCTTATGGTTAAGATTAGCGTTATGTTTAGGATTAGTGTTAGGAGATCGCGTTAGTGTTAGGGTTATTCTTAGAGTAAAATTTAGGGTTAGATTTAGAATTAGAGTTAGGATTAGCTTTGATTTTCTGTTAGGGTTAGTATTAGGGTTACATGTAAGGTTCGGGTAAGATTTAGGATTAGGGTTAGGGTTAGCGTTAGTTTTAGAGTTAAATTAGGTTTACTGTTATGATTGGGGTCAGGAGTTAAGGTTAGGGTTATTTTTGGTGTAAAATTTAAGATTAGGGTTAGGGTTAGGCTTCGCGTTATTGTTTGGGTTTCGTTACAGTTATGTTTAGGGTTAGTGTTAGGGTGTCTTTAGGATTAGTTCAGGGTTTCTGTTAGGGTTATGTTTAGGTTATGGTTAAGGTTAGGGTTAGGGTTAGGGAAAAAGGTTAGAGTTAGCATTAGTGTACGGTTAGGGTTAGAGTTAGTGTTACTTTTAGGGTTAAGATTAGCATTACGTTAAAGGTTAGGATTAGGGTATGGTGTTGGGGTAGGGTTATTAGTAGAAAATTAATGGTTGGGGTTAGAATTAGGTTCATGATTAGCTTTAGATTTACGGTTAGGGTCTGGGTTAAAGTTAGTGTTACGGTTACGTTTATGTTAGGGTTCCATGTAGGGTTAGGGTTAGATTTAGAGTTATGTATAGAACTAAATTAGGGTTAGGGGTTTGTTTAGGGTCAGGGGTTAAGGTTAGGGTAATTCTTAGTGTACAATTTAGGGTTACAGTTAGGGTTTGGTTTAGGGTTAGGTTAAAGTTTTCGGGTTACGGTTAGTGTTGGGTTTACGGTTAGGGTTAAGGTTAGGGTTAGGGTTAGGTTAGGGCTAAGGTTTGGGTAGGGTTAGGGTTAGGCTTAGAGTTAGTGTTAGTGTTAGAGTTAGGGTTACTGTTAAGTTTAAAGTTAGCATTAGATTTAGGGTTGGGTAGTTTATGAGGTTAGAGTTCTGGTTATTATTAGTGTAAAATTTAGGGTTAAGGTAAGAATTAGGGTTAGGTTTAGTTTTAGATTCTGGGTAAAAATATGGGTTAGTGTTTTGATAGGGTTACATTTAAGGTTAGAGTAGGGTTAGGGTTAGGGAGAGAGTTAGTTTTAGAGTTAAATTAGAGTTAGTGTTAGGATTAGTGTCAGGGGTTAAGGTTAGGGTTATTGATAGTGTAAAATGTAGTGTTAGAGTTAGGTTTTGGTTTAGGGTTAGAATTAGGTTTATGGTTAGGTTTACAGTTATGTTTAGGGTAGGGTAGGGTTAGAGTTATGGTTGGGGTTAGGATTACGGTTACAGCTAGAGTTAGGGATAGGTTTAGTGTTATGTTTTACGTTAGGGTTACAGTTATGTTTACAGTGAGGGTTAGGTCAAGAAATAAGATTTAGCATTAGTGTTAGGGTTAGGATTATGGTTAGCATTAGTTATGGTTATGGTTATTGTTAGGTTTATGTAAGGTGTAGGGTTAGGTTTAGGGTTATTTTAGAGTTAGTGTTAGGGTTAGTGTCAGGATTAGGGTTAGATTTAAGGTTAGCATAGGTTTAGGGTTAGGGTTAGTATTAGGGTAAGAAGTTAGAGTTACGATTAGTCTTAGTGTTAGGGATAGCGTTACGGTTAGGGTATGGTTAGGATTAAGGTAGTGTTAGGTTTAGATTAAGATTAAGATTAGGGTTGTGTTAGGGTTATGTTTAGGGTAAGAGTTAGAGTAAGAGATTAGAGTTTGGATTAGTGTTATGGTTAGGGTTAGGGTTAAGTTTCTGGGTAGGGTTAAGTTTACTGTCAAGGTTAAGGTTATTAGTATTAGATTTAGGCTTAGGGGTAGGCTTACTTTGAAGATTAGGGTTAGCATTAAGTTTAGGGTTCGGGTTAGATTATGGGGTTAGGTTATGTTTATTCTTAGGGTAAAATTTAGCGTTAGAGTTAGAATAAGGTTTACGATTAGCTTTAGTTTTAGGGTTATGATCAGGATTAGTTTTAGGGTTACTGTTAGAATTATGATTTAAGGTAGGTTAGGGTTAGTTTTAGGGTTAGGGGTATAATAAGAAGGTAGGATTAGGTTTAGCATTAGTGTTATGGTTATGGTTAGGATTTAGGGTTAGTGTTAGGTTTAGAATTAGGGGTCGAGTTAGGTTTACTTTAGGTGTAGGTTTATGGTTACCTTTAGGGTTCCTGTTAGTGTAGGTTAGGGTTATGCTTAGGGAAAGGGTTAATGTTAGTTAGGGTTAGCTATAGTTTAGGGTTACGGTTAGGGTAAGAAGATAGGGTTAGTGTTATTGTTAGTGTAAAATTATGGTTAATGTTAGTGTTAGAGTTAGTATTGTGTTTAGGGTAAAATATAAGAGTTAGGATTAATGTTAGAGTTAGTGTTGTGGTTAGGTTAGCGTTAGGGTTAAGTTTAGAGTTACGGTTAGAGTTAGCGTCAGGTTACATTTATCTGAGGGCTAGGTTTATGGTTACAGTTAGAGTTATCGTTAGATTTAGGTTCGTGTTATTGTTAGCATTAGGGTTAGTGTTAGAGTTATGGTTAGCTTTAGGTTCCAGTTTAAGGTTAGCCTCAGAGGTTAGAATTAGGTTTAGGGTTAGGGTTAGGTTTAGGATTAGCTTTAGTTTTAGCATTAGGATCAGGAATAGGGTTATGGTTAGTTTAGGGTTAGGATTTAAGTTCTGAGTTAGTTTAGGTTTAGGTTTAGGGTAAGCGGTTATGGTTAGTGTTATTGTTGGTGTAAAATTTAGGGTTAGAGTTGGAATTAGGGTTAGGATAACTTTAGTTTTAGGGTTAGGATCACGGTTAGGGTTAATGTTAGGGTTAAGGTTAGAGTTAGGTTTAGTGTTAGATTTAAAGTTAGGATAGGTTTAGGTTTTGGGTAAGGGTTTATGTTTAGGGTTATTTTTAGTGTAAAAGTAGGGTTAGGTTTAGTGTTAGGGTTAGGGTTAAAAATAGGGTTAGGACTAGCTTTAGTTTTAGTGTTAGGATCAGTGTTAGGGTGAAGTTTAGGATTAGGGTTACGGTTAAGTTAGGGTTATAGTTAGGGTTAGTTTAGGGTTAGTGTTAGCTTTAAGTTTAGAATTAGGTTTAGGGTTAGGGTTAGGGATTGGTTAGGGTTAGAGTTAGGGTTAGGATAAGTGTTTAGAGTTAAGATTAGTGTCAGGGTTAGAGTTATTGTTTAGTTTAAGTTAGAGTTAAGGTTTTGTTAGGGTTCATGTTAGCTTTAGTATAGAGTTAGGTTTATGGTTACAGCTAAAGTTATGTTTAGGTTTAAGGTAAGGGTTAGAATTAGGGTTAGTGTTATGGTTAGGAGTAGCTTTAAGTTAGGGTTAGGTTTAGGATAAGCAGTTAATTTTTGAGTTATTGTTAGTGTCAATTTAGGGTTAGGGTTAGAATTAGGATTATGATAAGGGTTAGTGTTAGCGCAGGATCAAGGCTAAGGTTAGTGTTAGAGTTAGCTTTTTAATTATGGTTAGCTTTAGCTTGATATTTTGGGTTATGTGAAGGGTTCTGGTTAATATTAAGTTTAGGTTTAGGGTTAGGGTTAGTTTTAGGATTAGGTTAGGATTAGGGTTACCGTTAGGGTTCAGGTTAGATTTTGATTAATGGTACGTTTAAGGTTTTGTTTAGGTTTAGGTTTAGGTGTAGCTTAGGGTTATGCTTAAGGATAGGGTTAGTGTTAAGTTTAGCGTTAGCTATAGTTTAGGGTTAGGGTCAGCGTAAGGGGTTAGGGTTACTGATATTTTTAGTGTAATGTTTAGGGTAAGGGTTTAAATTAGTTTTAGGATTAGCTTTAGTTTTATGACTAGGATCAGGGTTATGGTTAATGTTAGGGTTAAGGTTAGTGTTAGGGGTAAGTTTTATGGTTAGGTTTGGTTGTAGTTATTATCAGGATTAGCTTTAATATTCTTTAGCGTTAAACTTATGGTTAGGGTTATGATTAGATGAAGAGGTTAGTGTTAGGGTTAGGATTAGTGTAAAATTTTGGGTTAGGGTTTCTGATAGGCCTAGATTTAAAATTAGATTTAGTATTAGCTTTAGTTTTAGGGTTAGAATCAGCGTGAGCGTTCGGGTTATTGTTAGGATTAGGGTTTAGGGCAAGTTTAAATTTTGGGTTATGGTAGAAGTAAGGTGTTAGGGTTAGGGTTTGGGTTAGGTTTACGGTTTGTTAGGGGTTATTGGTAGGGTAGGTGTTAGGATACTGGTTAGCTTTAGATTTAGGTTTAGTGTTAGGTTTAGGGTTCTGGTTAGGATTACGTTTAAGGGTAGGTTTGGGGTCAGTCTTAAGTTAGAGTTATTGTTTGGCTTAGGGTAGTGTTGGAGTTTTGTTTAGCTTTAAGTTTAGGGTTAGGGTTTGGGTTAGGGTTAGAATTAGGGGTTAGGTTTAGGGTTAGGTTTAGGGTTATTGTGAAGTTTAGGGTTAGAGTTAAAGTTAGCGGTTAGGGTTAGGGCAGTGTTAGGTTAGTGTTAGGGTTGCCATTAGTGTTCATGTTAGGTTTAGGTTAGGGATATGCTCAGGGATAGGGCTAATGTTAGGGTAAGCTTTAGCTATACTTTAGAGTTAGGGTTAGAGGAACAAGTTAGATTTCATGTTATTGTTAGTATAAATTTAGTGTTTGAGTTAGAATTAGGGGTAGGATTCGCTTGAGTTTTAGAGTTAAGATCAGGATTAGCTTTAATATTAGGGTTAAGTATAAGATTAGGATTAGTTTTAGGTTTAATGTTACAGTTAAGGTAACGTTTAAGTTAAAGTGTTAGATTTAGGGTTATCGTTAGTGTAAAATTTAGGGTTAGGGTTAGTGTTAGGGTTATGGTTAGAATTAGGGTAAGGATTAGCTTTACTTTTAGGGTTAGAATCAGGGTTAGGGTTAGGATTAGGGTTAAGGTACGGGGTTAGGTTTAGAGTTAGTTTTCGGTTTAGGGTTAGTGTTAGGATCAGGGTTAGGGTTAGCTTTAGTGATAGGTGTAGGGTTAATTTTAGGTTAAGATGTTAGAGTTAGGATTAATGTTAGGGTTAGCGTTATGGTTAGGTTTGGTTTAGGTTTGAGTTTAGTGTTAGTGTTAGATTTAGGGTCGGATAGGTTTAGCTTAGGGTTAAGTTTATGGTTAGTGTTAAGATTAGGGTTTGGTTTAGGTTGTAGTTATAATTAGGGTCAGAATTATTGTTAGAGTTTGGGTTGACTTTAGTTTATGGTTAGGTTTAGTGTAAGAGTTTAAAGTTAAGGTTAGGGTTAGTGTCAGTGGTAGATTTAGGATTAGCTTTAATTTTAGCGATAGGATCACGGTTAGAGTTAGGGTTAGGATTACAATAAGGGGTTAAGGTTACGGTTAGGGTTTAGGGTTTTGGGTATAGTTAGGTTAGTGTTAGGATTACTGTTACGGTTCAGGTGAGGTTAAGTTAGGGTTCTGTTTAGGGTTAAAGTTATGTTTTGGAATAGTTTTAGAGTTAAATTTAGTGTTAGTGTTAGGGTTAGGTTTAGAGTATGGGGTTACATTTTGGGTTATTGGTAATGTAATGTTTAGGGTTAGGTTTAGATTTAGGGATAGAATTAGCTTTTGTTTTCGGATTAGGGTCAGTGTTAGGGTTAGTGATAGTGTTAGGTTTAGAATTAGGGTTATTATTCGCTCTAGTTTTAAGGTTAGAATCAGTTTTAGTGTAAGGAGTTACGTTTAGAATTATTATTAGTGTAAAATTTAGGGTTAGGGTTAGAATTATGGTTAGGATAAGCTTTAGTGTTAGGGTGAGAATCAGGGTTAGGGTTATTGTTAGAGTTATATTTAGAATTATCGTTAGCATTACCTTTATTTTTAGGGTTAACATCAGGGTTCTGGTTAATGTTAGGGTCAGGGTTAGGTTAGATTTAGACTTAAAGTTAGATTTAGGGTTAGGTTTAGGATAAGGGGTTATGTTTAGGGTTATTGTTTGTTTAAAATTTAGGGGTAGGGTTAGTGGTTAAATTATGGTTAGTATTAGCTTTAGTTTTCGGTTCAGGGTTAAATTATGGTTAGTATTAGCTTTAGTTTTAGGGTTAGGATCAGGGTTAGGTTTAGGGGTTCGGTTAGGGTTTGGGATTAAGTTTAGGGTTAGATTTAGGTTTAGGATTAGGATTAGAACAAGGGGTTTGGGTTTGGGTTAGGATTAGGGTTAGGGTAAGAGGTTATAGTTAGGATTAGTGTTAGGATTAGTGTTAGATTAATATAGGTCATGGTTAGGATTATCATTAGTTTTCGAGTTATGTTTAGTTTAGGGGTACTTTTAGGGTCAGTGTTAGACTAAGGGGTTAGGGTTAGGTTTATTGTTGGAGTAAAAATTAAGCTTATTGTTAGAATATGAGTTACAATTAAGTTTAGTTTTATGGTCAGTTTAGATTTAGGGTTACTGTTAGGTTTACGGTTAGAATTAGGGTTAGGTTTAGCTTTAGTTTTAGGGGTAGAATCAGGGCTAGGGTTTTGTTAGAATTGGGGTTAGGGTTATGGTTCGTTTTAGATTAAAAGTTAGGGATAGTGTTAGGTTTAGGGTAAGGGATTAGGGTTAAGGTTAAGGTTATGGTTACCTTTAAGACGAGAGGTTAGATTTAGGATTAGTTTTAGCGTTAGTGTTAGGATTAGGGTAGGTTAGTTGTGGGCTTACCATTAGGGTTTGCGTGAGGTTAGCCTTAGAGTAGGTATATGTTTAGGGTAGGGTTAGGGTTAGGTTTACCTTAGGGTTAGAGTTAGGGATAGGGTTAGTGTTAGGGTTGCGCTTAGCTGAGGTTTAGGTTTATGGCGAGGTTAAGTGGTAGAGTTATGGTTATCGTTAGTGTAAAATTTACGGATACGGTTGAATTAGTGTTAGAGTTAGCTTTACTTTTAGTGTTAGGATTCGGGTTAGGGTTAGTGTTAGAGTTAATGTTAGAGTGAGCTTAGGGTTGGGGTTAGTGTTACATTTACCTTACAGTAAAATTTAGGGTTAGGGTTAGGTTTAGGGTAAGTGGTCAGGTTTAGGTTTATTGTTAGTGTGAAATTTAGGATTAGGGTTAGGTTATGTTAAGGTTCAAGATAGGGATTGGGTTAATGTTAGGGTAAGAGTTTAGAGTTAGGATTAGATTTAGTCTTAGGGTTATTGATAGAGTTAGGGTTAGGTTTAGGGTTAGGTTAGGCTTATGGTTACCGTTAAGGTAAGGAGTTAAGGTTACAGTTATTGTTAGTGTTTAATTCGGGGTTATTGTTAGAATTAAACTTAGGAGTAGCTTTAGTTTTAGGGTTAGGTTTAGGGTTATGGTTAGTGTTAGGGATAGGTTTAGAATTCGGTTTAGGATCAGCTTTAGTTTTAAGGTTAGATTCAGGGATAGCTTAATGTTGGTATTAAGGTTAAAGTTAGGATGAGTTTTAGAGTTAAATTTGGTGTTAGGGTTAGGTTTAGCTTAAGGGGTTAGGTTTCATGTTATTGTTAGTTTAAAATTTATTGTAAGTGTTATTGTTAGGGTTAGGGTTAGAATTTCATTTATGATTACCTTTAGTTTTAGGGTAAATATCGTTGTTATGATTAGGGTTAGAATTACAGTTAGGCTTTAGTGTTAGTGTTAGGGTTAGGTTTAGTTTAGTGGTACGTTTACGGTTAGCTTTAGGTTTCGGGTTAGGTTTGGGTTAGGGTTAGGGTTAGTGTTAAGTTTACAGTTAGCTTTCGATTTAGGGTTAGAGTTAGGATAAGAGGTTAGGGTTAGAGTTATTCTTAGTGTATATTTTAGGATTTGGGTTAGTCTTGGGGTTAGGGATAGATTAGGGTTGGATTACATTTAGTTTTAGGGTTAGACTCACGGTTAGAATTAGGGTTAGGGTTAGGATTAGGTTTAAGTTAGAGTTCAGATTAGGGTTGGGGTAGAGTTAGCTTAAGAGGTTAGAGTTACGATTATTGTTAGGTTTAGAGTTAGTGTTAGGGTTAAGTGAGGGTTATGGTTAGGTTTAGGTTAGTGTTAGTATTAGAATTTCAGTTAGGTTTAACTTTAGTTTAAGCGATAAGATCTGAATTAGGGTTTTGTGAAGATAGGGTTAGGGTTAGAGTTAGACTGAGAGTTAATGTTAGGGTTACGGATAGATTTAGTGCAAGGGATTGGGGTTATGGTTATTGTTAGTTTATAATTTAGGGTTAGAGTTAGTTTTATGGTTAGAGTTTAGGGTTAGGCTTAGGGTTTCATATAGGTTAGTGTTAGGGTTAGGGTTGGGCTTAAGTTTAGGGTTAGGGTTAGGGTTAGTGTTAGGTGTAGGGTGAGCGATTCGGGTCAGGTTTATATTCAATTTAAAATTTAGTGTTAGGATTATTGTAAGGCT
>NW_006429032.1:0-1538 GCF_000325575.1 Pteropus alecto | reverse complement strand
TCAGAAACAAGGCAAGGCTGTCCGCTATTGCCACTGTTATTCAGTTTAACATTGGAAGTCCTAGTGAGTGCAATCAAACAAGAGAAAGATATAAAAGGCATCTAAATAGGAAACAAAAAAGTCAAACTGCCACTATTTGCAGATGACATGATTCTCTATATAGAAAACCCTAAAGACTCCACAAGAACACTACTAGAATAAGCAAATACAGTAACAGTAAGCAATTCAGTAAAGTCTCTGGGTCCAAAATCAATGTTCAAAAATCCATAGCTTTCCTATACTCTAATAATGAAGCATCAGAAAAAGGAGTGGGAAAAAAATAATTCATTTTGCAATTGCAACACAAAGAATAAAATACCTAGGAATAAATTTAACAAAAAAAGTGAAGGATCTAAATAATGAAAACTACAAGACCCTATTAAAAGAAATCGAAAGAGCTACAAAGAAATGGAAAGATATTTCATGTTCTTGAATTGGAAGATACAACATAGTTAAAATGACCATATTACTTAAAGCATTATATAGATTTAATGCAATCCCCATCAAAATCCCATCAGCATTTTTTAAAGAAATGGAACAAAAAAATCATCAGATTTGGATGGAAGCGTAAAGACCCCCCAATTACCAAAGCCATTCTGAGAAAAAAGAACGATGCTGGAGGCATCACTCTGCCCGACTTCAAATTATACTACAAAGCTACAGTAATCAAAACAGCATGGTACTGGCAGGAAAACAGACACACGGACCAGTGGAACAGAATCAAGAGTCTAGAAGTAAACCCATATTTATATTAGCAAATAATTTTTGACAAAAAAGCCAAAAGCATACAGTGGAGAAAGGAAAGCCTCTTCAATAAATGGTGCTGGGGAAACTGGAAAGCCACCTACAAAAGAATGAAACTAAACTATTGTCTATCACTACACAACAAAAGTAACTCAAAATGCATTAAGGACCTGAATATAAGATCTGAAACAATAAAATGCATAGAGGAAAACATAGGAACTAAACTTCAGGACCTTCGACTTAAAGAGGATTTTATGAATTTGACCTCGAAAGCAAGGGAAGTTAAAGCTAAAATAAATTAATGGGACTGCATCAAGCTAAAAAGCTTCTGCTCAGCAAAAGAAACTGTCAACAAGGTAAAGAAACAACCACCTGAATGGGAAAACATATTTACAAGCAACACATTCAATAAGAGCCTAATATCCAAAATATACAAAGAACTCATACAACTCAATAACAACAACAAAAACAAATGATCCAATCCAAAAATGAGCAGTGGACCTGAACAAACACTTCTTCCCAAAGGACATACAAGCGGCCAACAAATATATGAAAAGATGCTCAACATCACTAGCTATTAGGGAAATGCAAATCAAAACCACAACGAGATACTATCTGTCACCTGTTAGAATAGCTATAATCAACAGGACAAGAAATAACAAATGTTGGAGAGGATGCCGAGAAAAAGGAGCCATCATATACTGCTGGTGGGACTGCAGTTTGGTACAGCCACTATGGAAAACAATATGGAGATT
>NW_006429031.1:0-455 GCF_000325575.1 Pteropus alecto | reverse complement strand
AATAATGGGCATTATCGAAGGCGAGGAAAAGGAGGTTTAGAAGCATTTTCAGACAAATAGTTGACGAGAATTTCCAAAATCTAAGAAATGAGCTGGAGCTTGGAATTTGACAGGTCAACAGAACATCCAATTATCTCGACCCAAAAAGGCCTTCATCAAGACACACTGTATTAAAATTATCAAAATATTAATGACATAGAATTCTGAAGGCAGCCAGGGAGAAAAAGCGGTAACTTATAAAGGTAAACCAATTAGATTATCCCTGGACTTCTTAGTGCAAACCTTACAAGCCAAAATGGAATCAAATATTTAAACTATTAAGTGAAAGGAACTACCAGCCTAGAATAATGTATCCAGCTAAGCTCTCCTTTAGATATGAAGGAGAAGTCAAGACCTTTCCAGATGTACAAAACTTGAGGAAATTCTCCACTACAAGGTCTGCACTACAGGAAATA
>NW_006429030.1:0-846 GCF_000325575.1 Pteropus alecto | reverse complement strand
GCAGGCCAAGTTTAGCCCCAGCCTGTGCATCTCCAAGTTTACCTGTTAAGATTCCACAGATTCTGTGCTTATAGTTGCCTCAGGAAGCCATGCCAGAAACCAAAGCCAGCTGCCACCAGTGTGTATCTTGGAGCTGTTCAGCAAGTAGCATAGGACTCACCAAGAACACAACTTGATGTGGCTTGGATGGGGCCATGAGTTGAGGAAGGCAGAGTTTCAGGGAATCCTCTGGGTGGAGTGACCTCTGTTACCCAGTTTGATGACGTCTCAGCTATGGCGGTTCTGGGTCTGCACACTGGGTCAGGGGGAGGGCTCAACAGAGGAACAGTGGATACCACCAGCACTTCTGTACAGAGTGAGTCTTGCCTCGGCCCTCGCTCAAACAACTCAGTGTCGCCTGTAAGTCCCTGGTGCCACTTGCACATCCAACCCAGTGCTGGTGCTCACAGTGAGCAGGTCCATCACCACAAAAGTCCACTCACAGATACGGCTCCTTTAAGAGGCATCTGCAGCTGCCGACTGCTGCTGCTATGGCCTCTGTCCCACTCAGCCGCTGGGGACCAGGCAGGCTTGCATCTTCATCCTGTCCTACCTCCTCCTGTTGTAGGGTGATTTCTTATTTCTCTCCCTAGTTGTATGGCTTGTTCATCTAGATCCCAGACAAATTTCCTTGCTGTTTACTCCTTGTTTCTATCACAACTTTGATTTGGTCTTCAGAGGAATGAACAGAGCCTCTATCATCTATGCCATTTTTTTTCTCTCTCTCCCTCTGTCCATTTTTTAATTAGATTGTTTGTTTTGGTTTTCGTTATTTTGGTGTTGAGTTGTATGAGTTCCTTATAAATT
>NW_006429029.1:0-618 GCF_000325575.1 Pteropus alecto | reverse complement strand
ATATTTTCCCATTCGGATGGTTGTCTCTTTACCTGATTTTTTCCTTTGCTGAGCAGAAGCTTTTTAATTTGATGTAGTCCCATTTATTTATTTTAGCTTTTACTTCCCTTTCTTTTGAGGTCAAATTCATAAAATCTTTAATTCCAAGATCTTTCAGTTTCGTTTCTATGTTTTCTTCTATGCATCTTGTTGTTTCAGGTCTTATATTTAGGTCCTTAATCCGTTTTGAGTTAATTTTGGTGTGGCAATAGACAACAGTCTAGTTTCATTCTTCTGCAGGTGGCTTTCCAGTTTTTTCAGCACCATTTATTGGAGAGGCTTTCCTTTCTCCACTGTATATTTTTGGCTTTTTTGTCTAAAATTATTTGCCCATATCAATATGAGTTTACTTCTGAACTTTCGATTCTTTTCCACTGGTCTGTGTGTCTGCCAATGCCACGCTGTTTTGATTACTGTCGCTTTGTAGTGTAACTTGAAGTCAGGCAGATTGATGCCTCCAGACTTGTTCTTTTTTCTCAGGATAGCTTTGGCAATTTGGGATCTTTTGTGCTTCTATACGAATCTGATGATTTAGTGTTCTATATTTTTAAAAAATGCCAATGAGATTTTGATGGGGAT
>NW_006429028.1:0-493 GCF_000325575.1 Pteropus alecto | reverse complement strand
GGGCAGAAGACCTGAACAGAATTTCTTCAAAGAGGACATACATATGGCCAATGGACATATAAAAAGATGCTCGAAGTCACTATTCATCAGAGAAATGCAAATTAAAACCACAATGAGATATCACTTCACACCTGTCAGAATGGCTATCATCAATAAATCAAAGAGTGACAAGTGTTGGTGAGGATGTGGAGAAAAAGGAACTCTCATACACTGTGGTGGGACTGCAAATTGGTACAACCACTATGGAAAACAGTCTGAAGTTTTCTCCAAAAATTAAAAATGGATATACCTTTTGACCCTGGAATGGCACTTCTGGGTATTTACTCAAAGAAAACCAAAATAATAATTCGTGAAGATTTATGCACCCTTATGTTCATGGCAGCACAATCTACAATAGCCAAGATATGGAAGCAAACTAAATGCCCATAAACAGATGATTGCATAAAGAAGTTATGGTTCATATATATAATGGAACATTACTCAGCCATTAAAA
>NW_006429027.1:0-1289 GCF_000325575.1 Pteropus alecto | reverse complement strand
GTTTACAGACATAGAAATATGTGAATTAAATGACAAAGAATTCAGGATGGTACTTTCGAAAAACTTAAAGAGATCCAAAACAACTCAAATCAACAATTTCAGGAATTAAAAAAAAAAACTAGATGAGCCAGAGCAAGGAAATTGAAACACTCAAAAAAAACCCACAAAAAAACAAAAAACAAACAGAACTTCTAGAGATGAAGAATACACTGCAAGAGTTGAAAAATGAAATAGTAAGCTTAGGAAACAGAGTAGATCAAATGGAGGAAAGGATCAGTGATATCAAAGACAGAAGTCTAGAAATAAATCAGAAGGAAGAAGAGAGAAACCAAAGAATGAAAAATAATGAAAGAGAAATTCAAGAACTAGCTGATACCATCAGGAGAGGAAACATAAGAATAACGGACAATATCGAAGGTGAGGAAAAGGAACAAGGATTAAAAAGCATTTTAAGACAAATAGTTGATGAGAATTTCCCAAATATAAGAAATGAGCTGGAGCTTGGAATTCAAGAAATCAACAGAACACCCAATTATCTTAACCCAAAAAGGCTTTCACCAAGACACATTGTGTTAATATTATCAAAAATCAATGACAAAGAGAATTCTCAGGGCAGACTCTCAGGGCAGCCAGGGAGAAAAAAATGGTAACTTATAAAAGTAAACCCATTAGATTATTCTCGGACTTCTTAGCACAAATCTTACAAGCCAGAAAGGAATGGTATCAAATATTTAAACTATTAAATGAAAAGAACTACCAGCCTAGAATAATGTATCTAGCTAAGATCTTCTTTAGATATGAAAGAGAAATTAAGACTTTTCCAGACATACAAAAAATGAGGGAATTCTCCACAGAAAATACTGAAAAGGAACAGTTAGTCTAAAACAAAATGACAAAAAAAAAAATACATAATTAGGAGTAAAGTGACTATCAGGCAAATAGAAGCAGAGAAGTGCAACCTTTACTAAGAACAGGGCATTATAATCTAAAACAATAACAAGAGAATTGCTATAGCAAGATAATAATGAATGTTCAGCATACATAGGAACGAATTGAGATAACAAGGACTGAAAAGGGGAGCATTCAAAGATCCAAATTTGCAAAGGGGAATGGAGATAAGGCATATGGAGAAGAAAATAGATGACTGTGTATATATAACTATCCTTTACATATTCATAATGGTAATCACATGCCAAAGATTCAGAACTGAAGTATATAACAGAACACAAGAAGGACCAGAGGGAAATCCAACAGAAGCCAACCATAATAAAGAAAACAGAAACACAAGG
>NW_006429026.1:0-508 GCF_000325575.1 Pteropus alecto | reverse complement strand
ATAGTGATTAGACATCTGTATAACTGATCACCCCAATAAATCTAGTACCCTTCTGACACTGTACATAGTTATTACAATATTATTGACTATATTCCTTATACTCTGTATCTCCATGACTATTTTGTAACTACCAATTCATACTTCTTAATCTAATCCCTTCCCTTTTTTCACCAACACCCCCAACCCTCTCCCATCTGGTAACCCTCAAAATGTTCTCTGTATCTATGAGTTTGTTTCTGTTTTATTTGTCTATTTTCTTCTTTAGAATCCGCATGTATGTGAAATCATGTGGCTTTATCTTTCTCTAGCCAACTTACTCCACTCAGCACAATACCCTCTAGATCCATCATGAAGTATATTTTTCAATCCCTTTACTTTCTGTCTTTGTGTGTCTTTTAATCTGAAGTGAGTCTCTTATAGGCAGCCTATGTAAGGGTCTTGTTTTCTTAACCATTCTGTCACCTTATCTTTTGATTCTTTTTCATTTGAAGTACTTGTTGATAGATAT
>NW_006429025.1:0-522 GCF_000325575.1 Pteropus alecto | reverse complement strand
TTAGGATGTGAGCAAGAACTTAGCCCCGTTCCTTGTGTCTTTTGTCATGCTCAATCCCAGGCCAGGAAAACCGTAGATTTTTTTTCTGGTGTCCTTTGTTTGGCAGCAAAGTGCTGTTTGGAAACAGTCTTGACATGTGTGCACCTTAGCTTGCTATCTGCCTAGAATGCACCAAAAGGTGGTAAGACAGTGGACGTATGCTTGTGATGTGTAGTAAGAGCAAAATCAAAGCTTGACTCTACCATCTTTCTTTGCGATGGAAGAAAGGGAGCCATTGTGTGTGGTGTGGCTGGGAAGGGTAATATGAAGAGAAATCCTACTGGTGAGGATGTTCTTTAAACCTGGGTATTCAGAAGCACTGGGCTGAAAACGAACGGACAATGTTTTCTAGAGTACGGAAAGTGAAACCGTCTTCCACAGATGTTTCAGGGTGATACTGACCAACCGATGGAGCTTCAGGCTGGGATCCAAATATGCTTAATGAAGGCGTCAGTTCACTCTGGCGAATAATGTTGGATCAGA
>NW_006429024.1:0-1281 GCF_000325575.1 Pteropus alecto | reverse complement strand
GAAGTAGGTGTCTGTCCAGTGGCACAGTCCTAAGAAGGCTTCAGCTGCATGCCAAACTTAGCCTCTACCCCTCTGGGGCCACCTGTTAAGATTCAGCAAGCAATCCACAGATGCCGTG
This sequence comes from Pteropus alecto, assembly GCF_000325575.1. NCBI lineage: Eukaryota > Metazoa > Chordata > Mammalia > Chiroptera > Pteropodidae > Pteropus > Pteropus alecto. The sequence goes on along the minus strand of NW_006429024.1, from coordinate 1,163 downwards.
CTTATAGTTGCCTCAAAAGGCCATGCTAGAAACCGAGACCAGCAGGCTCCAGCGTGAGTCTAGGTGCTGCTCAGTGAGGAGCACCTGACTCGCTGAGGATACAGCTTGATGTGGCTTGAGTGGGGCCACAAGTTGGGAGAGGCATGGTTTCAGGGAATCCTCTGGGCAGAGCGACCTCTGTTTTTCAGTTTGATGAAGGCATGGCTATGGCTGCGCAGTGTCGGGCGCACTGGTAGTGGGGAGGACCCAACAGGAAACAGTGGATACTGCTGGCACTTCTGAGTCTCACCTCGGCCCTCATTCCGACAGTGTCACCCTGTAAGTCCCTAGAGCCCCCTGCGTGCGCAGCCGAATCAGCACTGGTGCTCAGAGCAAGCAGGTCCATCACCACGTAAATCTGCTTGTGGATGGGGCCCCTTTAAGAGGCTTCTGCTGCTGCCACTGCTTCCGTCTCACTCAGTCACTCAAGACTGGGCAGCCCCGTGTCTTCACCCCGTTCTACCTTTCACCATTGCAGGGTGATTTCTTATATTTCTCCCTATTTGTATGTATTGTTCATCTAGATCCGAGGCGATTTTTCCTTGCTGCTGCTGCTTGTTTCTGTCACAACTTTGATTTGGTCCCCAGAGGGATGAACAGAGCCTCTATTATCTACGCCATGTTTTTCGGTTTCCTCAAGACTTAATGTTTTTTTTAGAGCAGTTTTAGGTTCACAGAAAAATTAAGATGAAGGTACAGTGATTTTCCATGTACCACCTACCCCCACACATGCATCGCCTTCCCCATTAACAACATCCCCCTCCAAAGTGGTACCTTTGTTACAATTGATGAATCTACATTGACACATCAAAACCGCCTAAAGTCTGGTTTACGTCATGGTTCACTCTTGGTGGTGTACATCAGTGAGTTTAGGCAAATATGTAGTTACATATATCCATCATTATAATACACAAAATAGTTTCACTGCACTAAAAATCCTCTATGCTCTGCCTGCGCCCTCCTCCCCTTGACGGTGGCAACTACTGATCTTTTTGCCTTCTCCATAGTTTTGCCTTTTCTAAATGTCATATAGTTGGAATCATAATATGTAGCCTTTTCACATTGGCTTTTTTTCAGTTAGCAATATGTGTTTAGGGTTCCTCTATGTCTTTTCATGGTTTGAT
>NW_006429023.1:0-397 GCF_000325575.1 Pteropus alecto | reverse complement strand
AAGGAAGAAGAGAGAAACCAAAGAATGTAAAATAATATAAGAGAAATACAAGAACTAGCTGATACCATCGGGAGAGGAAACATAAGAATAATGGGCATTACCGAAGGTGAGGAAAAGGAGCAGGGACTAGAAAGTATTTTTAGCCAAATAATGGACGAGAATTTACCAAATCTAAGGAATTAGCTAGAGCTCAGAATTCAAGAAGTCAACAGAAAACTCAGTTATCTCAACCTAAAAGGCCTTCATCAAGACACATTGTATTAAAATTATCAAAAATCAACGACAAAGACAGAATTCTCAGGGTAGCCAGGGAAAAGAAGATGGTAACTTATGAAAGAAAGCACATTAGATTATTCTTGGACTTCTCAGTGCAGACCTTACGAGCCAGAAAGGAATG
>NW_006429022.1:0-637 GCF_000325575.1 Pteropus alecto | reverse complement strand
ATTAAGTGAGCATATAGGCATAGATTTATTTCTGGACTCTGTATTCTGCTCTATTCATCAATGTATCTGTTTTTATGCCAGTACCATGCCATTTTGATTATTGTAGACTTGTAGTATAGTTTGATATCAGGTAGTATGATACTTCCATTTTTCCTTGCTCTTCTTTCTCAAGATTCCCATGACTATTTGGGTTCTTTTATGGTTCTATATAAATTTTAAGATCATACAAATTTTAGGATTATTTGTTCTAGCTCTCTGAAAAATGCTATTGATATTTTGATAGGGATTGCATTGAATCTATAGATTGCTTTAGGTAGTATGGCCATTTTAACGATGTTGATTCTTCCTACTCATGAGCACGGTATATGCTTTCATTTATTTATATCTTTTTCAATTTCTTTTTTCAATGATTTATAATTTGCTGAAAACAGGTTTTTACTCTCTTGGTTAATTTGATTCCCAGGTATTTTATAGTTTTCGACGCAATAGTAAATGAGATTATTTTCTTAATTTTTCTTTCTAAAAGTTCATCATTGGTGTATAAAATTGCCACTGACTTCTGGATATTTATTTTTTAACCTGCTACTTTACTGAATACATTAATCAGTTCTAACAGTTTTTTTGGTGGAATCTTTAG
>NW_006429021.1:0-297 GCF_000325575.1 Pteropus alecto | reverse complement strand
TGATATTCTCTATGTCCTAAGAGTCTCCCAAATGTAACTCCAGTTCTAGGAATCTTACCTTTTTTCAATAAATGTCCTAAATTTCATCTGTGAGATGAAAGAGGTTGTAAATTTAATTGCCATTGGATTTCAGCAACATAAAAGATCAATCTCAGAATTCTCCTTCTGGTAATGGAATGAGTATTTCAGACCGATCTTCTCACCCTACATGCACAAGCACGCACGCACGCACACACACACATACACGCATGCACTGAGCAAACAGAAAATATAGGCAGAAAATAGGAAACATCTGTG
>NW_006429020.1:0-662 GCF_000325575.1 Pteropus alecto | reverse complement strand
TAAAAAGACAGATCAAGAGATACATAGAAACGAATAATGACAATACAACTTATCAAAACTTTTGAGACATGGCAAAAGCGATCATAAGAGAAAAGTTCATATCATTACAAGCCTACCTCCAAAATCAAGAATGAGCCCAAATAAACAACCTAATCCTTCATCTTCAAAAACTAGAAAAGAAAGAACAAAGGATGCCTAAAGTCAGCAGAAGAAAAAAAAAAATCAAAATAGGGGGAGAAATAAATGAAATTGAAAAAAAAATCAATAGAAAAACAAATGCATCAAGGAACTGGTTCTTTAAGAAGGATAATAAAATTGACAAACCCCTGACTAGACTCACAAAGAAAAAGAGAAAGGACTCAAATAAGCAAAATCAGGGATGAAAGAGGGGAAATTACAGAAATACAAAGGATCATACAAGCATACTATGAAAAAGTATATAACACCAAATTTAATAATCTAAAAGAAATGGATCAGTACTTAGAAAAATACAACCTTCATAGACCGAATCAAGAATAACTGGAAAATCTAAATAGATCGATCAGCAATATGGAAATTGAAACAATCATCTAAAACCTACCAAAAAGTAAAAGTCCAAGCCCTGATGATTTCACCAGTGAATTCTACCAGACATTCAAAGAACATTTAATACCTATTCTCCT
>NW_006429019.1:0-611 GCF_000325575.1 Pteropus alecto | reverse complement strand
ACAGTGTTTTGAACTCTGAGTCTGTTAGATTACTTAACTTCATTATATCTGTTTTTTCATATGGTTTCTGTTTCTTTGTCTTCTCATTTTGGCTGCCTTTCCGTGTCTGTTTCTATGAACTAAACAAAACTCCTAAGTTTCCTCGTCTTATTAGTGTGGATTTGTGAAGTAGTCCTGAGTGGGGTTCAGCGGCAGGCCAAATTTAGTCCAGGCCTCTACCCTTCCAGAGCCCCTTGCTAAGATTCAACAAGTAATCCACAGATGTCGTGCTTATAGTTGCCTAAAAAGGGCACACCAGAAAACAAGGCCAGCTGGCTCCAATGTGAGTCTAGGCACTGCTCAGCAAGGAGCACCTGATTCACTGAGGATACACCTGGATATGGCTTGGGTAGGGCTGTGAGTTGGGGTAGGTGAGGTTTCAGGAAATCCTCTGGGCAGAGCAACCTTTGTTAATCAGTCTGATGACCTGACAGCAATGGCTGTGCTGTGTCCCCGCACTGGTAGCGGGGAGGGAACAATGGATACTGCCGGCACTTCTGTACAGTGTGAGTCTCAGCTGGGCCCTCACTCCAACATTGTCTCCCTGTAAGTCCCTGGTGCCCACTGTGTGC
>NW_006429018.1:0-439 GCF_000325575.1 Pteropus alecto | reverse complement strand
GAACCAGTCCTCTGACGAAGCCTTGGCCCAGGTCTGACCCAAATTCCTTCCCTTGGTTCCCTAAAGGAGCTAATAGTTTTGTTTGTTCTGTTTTAGATTCCATCCACATATACGTGAAATCATACAATATTTGTCTTTCTCTATCTGACTTATCTCAGCATAATACCCTCTAGGTCCATCCCTGTTGTTGCAAATGGCAAGATTTCATTTTTTTGTTGTTGTTGTTGCTGGATAGTATTCTATTCTATTATATATGTATTCCATATCTTTATTTATTCATCTTCTGATGGACACCTAGGTGGCTTCCACATCTTTGGCTATTCCTAGGAGTGCTGCAGTGAACATGGGGGTTCATATATCTTTTTGAATCAGCGTTTTTGTTTTCTTCAGATAAATACCTGAAAGGAATTGCTGGATCACATGGCAGCTCTATTTTTAA